>NC_063352.1:3586435-3601105 GCF_021869965.1 Rhincodon typus | reverse complement strand
GAAGGAACCTCACTAACACCTACACATAAGAATCTGATGAGATGAATGGGTCCACAGTGTGATTTTGAAATATTTATGGACAGGCCATGAGCTGTCCTTGCTCTGCTCATTTGAACATAGTTAAGACAAGTCTAATGGATGCTTTTTTTTAAAGAAAGGGCACCACAACAGATGGAGAGGAAGAAAGGAAGAGTGAAGACGTCTCAAATGATTTTGTTAGTCCAACAAGAGCACCATTTTCATTTGGAGTGACAAAACTCGGGGATTGCTGAAACAGAGAGATACACCGTCAAAGCTTATCATCTTTCCCTCATCAGGACAGATGGAAGAATGCCAAAATTTATAGGGAACAACGATGTATACAGGATGAGAAAGGAGTGCTGATTGGTTGGCAGTTTGATTCTGATAGATCGTATCAAGCAGCCATTTTCACTGACAGGGTATTAAATGTACTCAACTAGCCTGTGTTTGCAGAACCCAGAACCTAATGTCCAGCATGCCCCGGGTGAGAATTTGAGATTGGCCAGCACTTGTTGAACAATCTCAGACTCAGGCAGTTCACTAAGTTGATTCCAAAGATAAGGGGTTTGTCTTCGACTGAATTTCGACTGAAATTCTTTGGAGCTTAGGAGGATGAGAGGAGATCTAATTGAAGGATATAAGATACTAAAGAAGATTGACAAAGTAGACGGAGGGAGGATGTTTCCTCATGTGGGGCAATCTGGAACAAGTGGTCATAGTTTCAGGATAAGGGGCAACAGATTTAAAACAGAGATGAGGAGAAATTACTGCTCTCAAAGGATCGTGAATTCACTACCTCAGAGTGTGGTGGATGCTGGGACATTGGGTAAATTTAAAGAGGGGATGGAGAGATTTTTAATGTGTTATGGGTTGAAGGGTTATGAAGAGCGAGCAGGAAAGTGGAATTGAGGCCAAGATGGGATCAGCCATGATCTTACTAAATGGTGGAGCAGGTTCGAGGGGCTGAATGGCCTATTCCTGCTCCTGGTTCCTATGTTCTTATGTATGAAGAGCATTTGTTGCACTTGAAATCTAGATCAGGAAAGTTCTTGATTTGAGATAAGTTAATGTTTCCCAGTATGGGGTGACCTTGGACAGATTATAAATAGCAAGCATCCCATGTAAAAGAAAAATGGCCAGAATTCTTCTGACTGTTACCATCCAGCAATCCCCACTGGAAGTTTGTGGGTAAGAGTCAGCTTTAGGCTTACGAGTGGTGGGCCCCACATAAACAGCAGTTCCATAAATGACTGTGTGAAATACAGCATATATTCTTCAGCAATGGCAGAGGTATTATGTAAATCAGTTAAACTACTCAGAATAAGAGTCTCATTGGAACCAGATTTTCACTATTGCATATTAGTAACTTTGAGTTCGAAATATTTCCAAGATTCACAGATCACATTGTTATTATTAATACAGCTTATGTTTAAAACAGGAACTTCCTGCCACTATTGTATAATCATTTCTCAAGACTTAAGGACAATTAAAGCTTAATCTCTAAAAAGCTTTCAAAAGTTTGTTGGCATCCATCATCCCAGAAATATTAACTCAGGGTATTAACCACTCTTGAATTGGGTTCTTGACCCCTTCACCCTCAAAATTCTCCTTTAACATAAACATACACTGCACTGAGTACTGCTCTAACTCAGACCATGCAATTATAGTTCAACTTCAACTGAAACAATAATATTTCAAAATTAAACTCAGCAGGTCTGGCAACATCTGTGCAGAGGAACCCTTCAACTTTTATGAAAAAGGATCACTGGACTTGTTTCTCTCTCCACAGATGCTGCTGAGTTTTCCCAGCACTTTCAGCTTTAGTTTCAGATCTCCAGCATCCACAGTTCTTTGTTTTATAATAATATTTCACACCCCATATTTCAAACTGTACCTAAATCAATCAGATGCAACTCAAGAAGAATTTTAGCAAGACTCGTACATTTCCGAATAATTAACACAAACATAACATGCACTCACACTTGTAACAGCTATTATCACCACTAATCAAAGTTCCACTGTCCCGGTTTTTTTTATCTACAACTACACTGTTGACAGTGCCTGAAGATTAGGGGCGGTATGGTGGCTCAGTGGTTAGCACTACAGCCTCAGAGTACCCGGGACCCAGGTTCAATTCCATCTTTGGCATACTGTCTGTGTGGAGTTTGCACATTCTCCCCATGTCTGTGTGGGTTTCCTCCCACTATCCCAAGATATATAGGCTTGGTGGGTTGGCTGTGGTGTATATATAGATTAAGTGGGCTAATGGGAATGGGTCTGAGTGGGATGCTCTGAGAGTCAGCATGGCCTGTTTCCACACCGTAGGGATTCTATAATGATCACTATTGTCAGCAGAATACTAGCACTGTACTAACTTTTTAAAGTGTTAATTTAACAGACTCCAAACTGAGTTTGTCAAAAGCTATTAATTGTAATATACAGCCATGATCTCTTAAATGGCAGAACAAGCTTGAGGGGCTGAATGGCCTACTCCTGTTCCTATGCTCCTATTTACTGAAATTAGATTAACATGGGTACATTAGGAGTCTCTTAAAGTGATAGCCCCGCTATTATTTTCCAAACTAAATGGGCTGCTACTGGCCAATTTTCTTGCAATCCTGTTTTACTGCGACTTGTTATGTGAAAAGGAAAGGGGAAATAGTCTGATATTCTCGACAGTAGTAAGATTTGGAGCGAAAAGGTGGAATGAGAGCCAAGAAATGAGCATTATTAAGTTTACAGTGGTTCTGTTCAAAGTTGCACTCTCTAATGTAATTAATTGGTTGTCTTGTGTAAGAATTAAAAATAAGAGCAGGAGTAAGCCATACTGACTCTTGACTCTGCTTTGCCTTTCAAAAAGAGCATATCTGTTCGGAAAAGGAGTCATTCAGGACTCAAAACATTAACTCTGTTTTTCTCTGCACAAATGCTGCCAGAGCTGCTGAGTTTCTCCAGCACAGGAAGTGGTGGAAGTGGATACAATTACAACATTGGAAACATTTGGATAGATACATGAATTGGAAAGGTTTGGAGGGATAGGGGCCAGGAGCAGGCAGGTGGGACTAGCTTAGTTTTGGATTATGATTGGCATGGACTGTTTGGACCAAAGGGTCTGTTCCCGTGTTGTATGACACTATGACTTGATCCAGATTTTTCCATGAGGTGAATATCTCCTCAGCATCCCACCGCCATCAACCCCTTCAGTGTCTTCTGTGTTTCAGGAAGATTATGTCACAATCTTCCAAACTTCAATCAGCGCAGGCCCAAACGTTCTTTGTAAAACAACCCCTTCATCCCAGAAAAAACAGTGAACCTTCTCTGAGACAACAAGGTGCAGGGCTGGATGAACACAGCAGGCCAAGCAGCATCATAGGAGCAGAGAGGCTGACGTTTCGGGCCTAGACCCTTCATCAACCTTCTCTGAACTGCTTCTGATGCAATTAAATCTCTCTAAATAAGGAAACCAAACTATTCACAGTACTCTAGGTGAAGGCAAACCTTCCCATTTTTATATATCAACCCCTGCTCCTTCCCCTTGTAATAAAGCCTTTTGAGTTACTTGCTGTTTCTGAAGGCCATCTTTTGGCGATTCATGTGTGAGGACATACAGCAGCTTTCTGCAGCCTCTCTCCATTTAAACCGTAATCTTTCTTTCTATTCTTCTCATTGAAGTGAGCAACCTCACATGTTCCTCATCTGCCAATATCTTGCCCATTCACTGAACTTGTCTATATCCGTGTGCAGACTCTTTCTGTCACCTTGACAACTTGTCTTCCCACCTACTTGTACCATCAACAAATCTGGCTACAGTACAGCCCATCCCTTCAACAAAGCCATTCATATAGATTGTAAATATCGCAGGACCCAGCACTGATCCCTGCAACAGTCTAATCATTATCACTTGTCAAAGTGAAAATCATCCATTTATTCCAAATATGTTTCTTTTTAGTTAGCTAACCCTTCGTCCTTGTCAATATCTCACCCAACATATATCTTGTCTTGTGCGGTAATCTTTTATGAGGCACCTTCTCAAATGGAAATCCAAATATGCTGAATCCCTGGCTCCCCTTTATCCACTTTCTACTTTACACTCTGAAAGAACTCTAACGCATTTGTCTTTTCCTGTTCATAAATCATGTTGATTCTGTTTGATTCTGCTAATGGCATGCTGGCCTTCATAGTGAGAGGATTTGAGTATCGGAGTAAGGATGTCTTGCTGCAGTTATACAGGGCCTTGGTGAGGTCACACCTTAAGTATTGTGTGCAGTTTTTGTCTCCTAGTCTGAGGAAGGACATTCTTGTTTTTGAGGGAGTCCAGCGAAGGCTCACCAGATCAATTCCCGGGATGGTAGGTCTGACATATGAAGAAAGATTGGATCGACTGGGGTTGTTCTTACTGGAATTTAGAAGAATGGGGGGTGGGGGGCAATCTCACAGAAACATATAAAACCCTGATGGGACTGGACAAGATAGATGTGGGAAGAATTTTGGGGTATTAGGGGTCACAGTCTAAGAATAAGAGGCAAGCCATGCAGGACTGAGATGAGGAAGAACTTCTTCACTCAAAGAGTTGTGAACCTGTGGAATTCTCTCCCACAGGAAGCTGTTGGGGCCAGTTCATTAGATATATTCAAGAGGGAGCTGGATATGGCCCTTGCAGCTAAAGGGATGAAGGGGTATGGAGAGAAAGCAGGAATGGGATACTGAGATTACATGATCAGCCATGATCATATTGAATGATGGTACAGGCTGGAAGGGCCGAATGGCCTAATTCTACACCTATTTTCTATGTTTCTGTGTTTTCCTGTATTCTTCCTAAATATTAATGTCTTACTATTGCATTCTGGTATTTTCCCAATATCAGACATTAAACTAACTGGTATTTGGTTTCTTTCTTTCATTTCTCTTCTTTCTTGAATAAGGGAGTTTATGTTTTGAGTATTCTAACTCTCTGGGATCTTTCCAGAATCTGGAGGACTTTCGAAAATTATAACCAACACATTCAGTATCTCAGCAGCACTTCTTTGAAGATTCCAGGATGCAGGGTTATGCTGTCTGTTCTTATCTCTGCTGTTTTTATAATGTCTGTTCTTATCTTCCCAAAACGCGTGACCTCAAATTTGCAAAGGAACTTTTTAAAGTTGTTAGTTAGTTGTGTTTGGAGACATATGTATGAAAAGTTCCAAAGCTGCCAATTAGTTTTGATAATCCCCATTATATATGACCGAAATGTCCAGATTTTAACAAAACAATAATCTTACTGTAGACAAGAACAGTGTATCCAATTCTATCCCACTTTAGAATGGATGTTAGGGCCTTGGAGATAATGCAGAGGAACATAGTGTCATACAGTCATAGAGATGTACAGCATAGAAACAGACCCTTCAGTCTGACTCGTCTATGCTGATCAGATATCCAAAACCAATCTAGTCCCACTTGCCAGTATTGGGTCCATATCCCTCTAAACCCTTGCTAATCATGTATCCATCCAGATGCCTTTTAAATATGGTATTTGTATCAGCCTCTACCACCTCATCTGGCAGCTTGTTCCATACATGCACCAGAATGGTACACAAGTTGAAGAAATTGATTTAAATGGAGAGACTTGAGAATCTGGGATTGTTCTCATAAGGGCAAAGAATTCTAGTGGAACACTTAATAGAGCAGTTTCCATTTATGGGGCTTTTGATTGAAGTTGTAGAGAGAAACAGTTTTTATTAGCCGAGTTCTGAAGAACAGTCACAGGATCACAGAAGCGTTATGGGGTAGAAGTAGACCATTCAGCCCATTAGCTCTTTAAAGGGGTATGATTGCCTCTTGCCAATCTTCTGCTTTTACCCCATATCCTTGCAAATTATGTTTATTTAAATAATGATTCAACCTGAGCTTCTTGAATGCCTCATTTAACATTGGCTGGGCCATACTTTGTGTCATTGAACTCGAAATGTTAACTCTGTTTCTTCCTCTCTCTGGACGGGCCAAACCTGCTAAGTTTCTCCAGAATTATCTGTTTTTATTTCAGTTTCCAGAGTTTGCAGTATTCTGATTTTATTCCATTAGCAGGTCAGTCATTGGCCGGAGGTGACGGATTTTAAACAATAATCTGAATGGCCCATAGGAGAGTTGAAGTGATTTTTCAGTTGGATTTACCACATGAAAGAGTGATGGTGTCAGATGCTATGCTACTGAAGATGCACATCTACATTAACATTTTGTGCATTTGCTGAAAAATGGTAAGATGCAAAACTGAGTGAGGTTTATTGACCATTCTGTGTGCGTTATTTTGTTGGTTAAGTCACGTAGTATATCACATCAATGAACTCATTATGATCATGGCTGATCATCCAATTCAGTCTCCTATTCCCACTCTCTCCCCGTACCCTGTGATCCCTTTAGCACTAAGAACTAACTCCTACTTGAAATCATTCCATGTTTTGGCCTCAACCACCTTCTGTGGCAGAGAATTCCACAGGCACACTGCTCTCTAGGTGAAGACACTTCTCCTCACCCTATATTGGGTCCAAAACGGACACTCCATTTCTCTCTTCATAGATGGTAATGACCTGCTGAGTCTCTGTTTGGAAATATTTTAGAATAGTTTATTAAACTCAACACAATTAATCCTTCTTGGTTCTTAATGAAAATCTCTGTATCAGAAGTCACATGACACCAGGTTATAGTCCAACAGTCACCTGACAAAGGAGCAGTGCTCCGAAAGCTTGTGATTTCAAATAAACCTGTTGGACTCACAAGCTTTCAGAGCACTGCTCCTTTGTCAGGTGTCTGTCGAACTATAACCTGGTGTTGCATGACTTCTGACCTTTTCGACCCCAGTCCAACGCCGGCACCTCCCCATCATGACAGTAGAAATTTCTTTAAAATCTGAACATGGCTTCAAACTTGACTTTTTTTATTTTAAACTCGCATTGCTTTTAATTTTATTCAGAATCCATTTACATTGATATACATTCGTTGAGATAATTTCTGAAGTCTGCACATTTAGCTTGATTCTTCTTTTGTGTCCAATGTTAACGTTAGAATCAAATAACTCTGAATATTGCTCACATAACAGGAAGAATATCATCTCCCTAAGACCCTGAACTCTGCTATAGCATGTTCAGCTATCCATATCCTTTTGGAAGTTCCCCAAAAATAATACAGAATTCACTTTGCTTCAGAATTTGGACAAACACAACTTTGGCAGCAATAAGCAAAGTTAAATTCTCCTTTAAATTGTAATAATAATCTCCATAAACTGCAAGACAACTAGATCAGTGCTTTTCACTGTGAAATACTTCGCATTTTCATTTAATGAGTAGCCAACCCTTCAAACATTATCACTAACTGTAAATACTGCTAACCCTGCTTCAGTTTTATAGCAAATTTAGTCTGTTACTTTTTTTGTGAAGGATGTGCTAAATTTGTAGTTCTACTGGACTGATATCTTTGTATATGTCTGTGTTATGAAGTAGATGTATTTAATCAGTACAAAATGATTGGAATATCTAAAGGCACTGCTCCAAGTATGTCATTGTAAGGGCTGAAATTTCTCTTGCTATGGAGTTGTCTGAAGTAGACAAGTAATTTGATGAAAGAAAAAGATGGGACAGGCATTCATATGACACTTTTCAAAATTACAGACAGTCCCAAAGCAGTTTACAGCACATGACGTAGTTTACACATGTAGCTACTGTTGTAATGTACAGACAAATTAGAATTAAAAGAATCTTATCATGGAAGAAAGCCACTTGACATGTGTCAGCTCTTTGAAAGAAATATCCAATTTGTCCACTTATTCCTGTGGTCTTGCAATCTTTCCTTTCTGTATGTTACTATTGAATCTGCTTCCAAAACATTTTCTGTTAATGCATTTCAGACCATAGTGACTTGTTAAGTAAAGAAAATTATCCTCATCTCACTTTTGTGGGTGGCTCAGTGGTTAGCACTGCAGTCTCACAGCACCAGGGACCTGGGCTCAATTCCACCCTCAGGTGACTGTCTGTGTCAAGTTTGCACATTCTCCCTGTGTCTGCATGGGTTTCCTCCCACAGTCCAAAGATGTGCAGGTTAGGTGGATTGGCCAGGCTGAATTGTCAATAGTGTCCAGGGACATACAGGTTATGTGGGTTAACCATGGTAAATGCAGGGTCACAGGGATTGGGTGGGATGCTCTTCCGAGGGCTGCTGTGCACTTGATGGGCTGCATGGCCAGTTTCTGTACTGTAGGATTCTATGATCCTTTTGTTCTCTTGGCAGTTACCTCGTAGTTGGGTATTTTGGTTCTCAAACCTCCTGCTCCTGTAAAGAGTTTCGCTTTCTCATTAAAATCGTTTGTAATTTTGAACATCTCTGTTGAACCTTTCTCTGGCTTAAGGAGAACAGCCAACCACACCTTGTTGAATCTCAATATGTTACTGATACCACTCTGTTAAGTCTCTCTTGAGATTTTGCTGAAGGAGCAATACTTAGCATTGGAACTGATATTCTAGTTAATGCCCCATCAGTTTGCCGTTTTATAAATGGTTTTGAGGGAAGGTTTTAGTACAATAGAACAGAAAAGGGATCATCTTTGAATCCAGAAGCATTATTTACCTTTTCCTGGAAATCACGAATTAACAAAGAATTATCCCAATGGGAGGTGACTGGACCGTTTTTGTTTCTCAAAGACAATTGAAAATTTCAGAACATAACCACAAGTTTTATTTTTGTGCTTGCACAGTTTAAGGTTTTGTCATCAGTGTATTTGTTTAGCTCTGATGTTTACTAGATTTAAGGATTCTGTAAATATGCTTATCACGTATTCTTTTAGCAGAGTCTAAATAGAAATGACAATAAATTTGCCCATTCTGAAATGTATCTTACAACCACAGAGGATGATATCAATTTGAGTTGCAATTGATTTATTGGTGAAATAATTTGTTATGGCAATAGTCCTTATAAAGTTATTTTGGATGGAATGATAGCAGAGGGTTGATGGCCTCTGATATCTGGGGTGGAATTTCTGTAGGATCGCTCTGATCTCCCTAAGCTTTCCGTGGAGGATCCATTGTAACCCTGGAAAAATGGCATAATGACAAATTCATCATTTCTAAAGTACTGCTGCCGAACTATGGAAAGTATCTTGAATATATAACAATATATCCTTCCAAGTTAGTTCTGTTCCTTTTCTACGAACCTTAGCTAAACAAAGTCTATATACTGCCACTGGACTTTCATAAAGCTCTTTACAAAATTCTTCACAATTAACAGCTGTATAGAATCATGAGAAGTAAGATATTTGTGGTGAAGACTTGGAAAAGTAATTACGCTTTGTAAAGTTTGTAAACTTTGTAAACTGTAAATTGCTGTAAATGGTAAAATTTAAAATGGAGCAGAGTATTAGAGCAATCAATGTGTTCAACTATACATTATTAAGTGTGGTAATGCTAATAGGTTATGCTATGAAGAGAGACAGATAGATAAAAGGTAGAATTTGGAAGGGACAGTGGTATAATGGAAATGTCAATAGACTCTAGTCATCCATAGACCCAACCAATGCTTTGGGGACATGTGTTCAAATCTCTCCTTGGCAACTGGTGGAATTTAAACTCAATCACTAAAATTTGGAATTGAAAGTTAGTTTCATTCATGATGACTATGAAACTATCATCAATTGTTGTAAAAACTCATCTGGTTCACTAATGTCCTTCAAGGAAAGAAATCTGCAAACTTTATCTGGTCTGGCCTCCATGTGACTCCAGACCCACAACAATGGGGTTGGCTCTTAGCTGCCCTCTGGAATGCCTGAACGAGCCAATCAGTTTGACAGCAATTAGGGATGGGCAACAATCCTGGCCTTTCCAGGAATGCCCACATCCCATTAAAAGAGCAAATATAAAGTAATGTTTGGTAAGGGAATCTCACCCAACTCCGTGGAGAGGGCCCCTGTGATGAGTGTCCTTCAGTGGTCAGAATCAGGCCTTTCCCTGGATTCAGGACCTTGAGGATGAAATTACTGACCAGGCAGGAAGTTCCATCCACATGTTCTCCTATCCTGGATTTAAAGACTCTGCTGTTTGAATGCCCCCGCGCCCCTACCTCCAAATGAACCCCAGGGAAGACATTAAATTCTGCTCAAGGCCTTACAACAAGTTGCATGTTACGTAGCATCTCTAACATGGTACAATAATGCAAAGAACTCAAAGGGACAACATTATATTCTGCCCTAGGTCTTCTAACAGGCTGGATTTATGTCACATCTTTAATTTGGTATGACATTCTAAGTAACTCAGTAATCCTTAATTTTGCATTTAAACAAAGAAGTACCGTTGAAATAAGAAGGTGTAGAACTGGATGAACACAGCAGGCAAAGCAGCATCAGAGGAGCAGGGAAGCTGACGTTTCGGGCCTAGACCCTTCTTCAGAAAATGTTGTACCGTTGAACATTATTTTAGAAAACCCTAGGAACCTGCTCTTTTCTTTATTCATCCATGGGATATAGGCATCACTGGCTAGGCCAGCATTTATTGCCTATCTTAATTGCCCACAGAGCAGTTCAGTATCAATCACATTGCTGTGTGTCTGGAGTCACATGTCGGCCAGACCAGGTAAGGATGGCAGTTCCCTTCCCTAAAGGACATTAGTGAACCAGATCGGTTTTTCCGACAACTGACAATCGATTCACAATCATCATTGGACTCCTAATTCCAGATTTTTATTGAATTCAAATTTGAACCTGGTCCCCAGGACATTACCTGGGTCTCTGGATTAACAGCCAATAGTAATACCACTAGGCCATCACCTCCCCTGGTATTGGAATTCCCACAGGCTGAGATGACTTGACCCTTGATTTTGGAAGGGATCTCTGCGACACTTATAATCAGGAATCTACTTTTCCAGCCTAATGTCTAGAGAGACAGAAGTATTGGCCTATTGGTGTAACATTAAGAATCCCTTGCTTTATGGTTCTCTGTATGTCTCTTATGTGCCTTTCTTTCAACTTCATGAAACATGGGCTCATTAGAAGTGTTTTGAGATGAGACCAAATGCAAACCTTTAAGTTGCATTATTTCATCAATCAGGGGCTTTGCAATTTGACAAATGCCCTCTGACCCCAGGAAGGTCAGTCTCCAAGGTCACTGAGCTGGTGTTGCCTGCTTGTGGATTTTCGGGACCACATTCTCCCTGATGCAGGGACAGCTAAGGGAGAGTTTTAAAGAGATTATGGGTGCTCGCCCAGCCATCGGTTGGCCAAGGCTCCATGGAGCAGTAATTAACAAAGTAAACAGGATGGTGAAATGTATTGTTGAATCAACAGAGTGCAGATCAAAGGAAGTTAGCCGAAAACTGTGCAGCTTCTGGTCAAATTCCATTTTGAATGCTGTCATCACAGAGACATAAAACACAGGTTCATCACCAGGGTCAGAAGCTGCAGAACACAGAGAACGTGAACATTTTCCAGTTTCAGAACTAGGTGATAGGGGTGTGGAGGAGAGGCACTTATAGAAGTACATAGAGTATTGAATAGAATGGGAAGAAAAAGGTGCCAACACATTACTTCAGAGTGAAACTAACTCAGAGGACAAATGGGAACATGTTGAAGCCAATAAAGAGCAAAGTTAGAATGTAAAAGCATAGCGGCAGGAGTAAACTTGTGATTTCGCCACAATTTAATAGAATCATGACCATGGGGTATACTTGCTCACTCTATTTCCACATCCTTTGATTCCCTTGTTAGCACAAAATATGTTGATCTTAGTCCTGGATATACTTATCAATTCAGCATTCACAGTCCTTATGAAGACAGTTCCAAAGATCCACATTTCTCTGCATCAAGAAATTTCTTCCTATGTCAGTCCTAAATGCTTTTTATCCTTTTATCCTACCCCTTTTATCAAACCCAGCTGAACTCTCCAGTCCAGGAAAATGGCCTCATAACATCTACCCTGCGAAACCCACAGAAAATGTTACAGGTTATTGTGATATTGCCTCTCGTTCTTTCAAACTCCAGCCAATTTACCACTTAGTCTCTCTTTATAGAACTGGCCTTTTGTCCCAAGAACCAGTTGACTGAAACTTAATTTGCCCCCCTCTAAGGTAAGTATATCTTTGCCCAATTAAGGAGACCAAGCTGTTGCCTATACTCCAGGAACAAAAGTCTTTTGTAATTCAAACAAAACTCCCTTACCCTTATAATTCAACCCTCTTGCAATAAAGGCTGATACACAATTCACCTTCCATGTTACTCAGTGAACCCATTCATCAACATGATGTGATGAGTTGAAAATTACAACCACTATACCACGGGAGCTCCTGGTGAGACTGTACATTTGTTTGAATGACATTTACTTCATTCAATGTTTGTTATTCCATTTCAACTACTTTCTTGTTTCAAGGCTTTCTCAAAGACTTAATAATAATTTTCTTTTAAATTCTAAAATTCATGGTCTTTTTTAAATATCATTGCGAGGAAATGATATTCTGCAACTTAACATGAGATTTTCAGGACCAGACAGATTGTTCAGTGGTAATTGTGATTAGTTTGCTGCTAAAAACTTCAGCTGCATCTCATTCAAGGTGTAACATTTTCAATGTTTTTGCAACAAAATTACCCAAAAAGTCACTGAGTGTCTATTGATTGCATGTGCAGAGACTGCATCAACCTACAGTCTGAGGGAGCAGGATGTCACTGTAGCTTCTGGACTGTTGTGTTAACTGTGCATGCGCAGGTGCCAGAAATGCTGACAGTTTTAAATAGTATTGATAGTGAATACTAACAACTTTTCATCAGTAAAATTACAAACTCCAGGTCATTATTTATTTCAAATGGCCTAAAGTATGCTGTTTAACTCTTACAAACCAGATTAATTTCATGAGTCTCTCGCAGAAAGTCATCACCACTCTACTGGTAAAGGTCATCAAAGAGGGCAGCGCAGTGGCTCAGTGGTTAGCACTGCTGCCTCATAGCACAAGGGACTTGGGTTCAATCCCAGACTCAGGTGACTGCCTGTGTAAAGTTTCCACATTCTCCCTGTGTCTGTGTGGGTTTTCTCCAGTTTCCTTGTACAGGCTAGGTGGAATGGCTATCCTAAATTGCTCAAAGTGTCCAAGGATGTGCAGGCTAGGTGGGTTAGCCATGGGAAATGCAGGGATGGGAATGGGCTGCTCTTTGGACAGTCAGTGTAGACTTTAATTCTTAACACCAGTCATCAGCAAACATGAAAATCTCAATGTTTAAAATCCTCAGTTTCCCAAAGAGAGGCAAAATAGCTTGGTTCTTAAAGACGAGTATCTGCATTTGATGACAGATATGATTACACTTTAACATTTCATTCAAATGACAGTATGTCTTACAGTGCATTATAGTTCAATCAGCTCTGTACTCAAGTTTCAACATGGGTTATATTCATAAACTTTTCATCATGTTCTAATCAGGAAAATTCAGAAGAATAACAATTTAAGGGGAAAAACAACATTTATGCAGCCCAAGAAGAAAGTGTTGATTGATTAGCAATTAGGTGGATTGGCCATGCCAAATTGCCATAGTGTCCAGGGATGCACAGGTTAGGTGGATTACTCATAGGAAATGCAGGGTTAGAGGGGTAGGGGTGGGTCTATGTGGGCTGCTCTTTGGAGGGTCAGTGTGGACGCAATGGGCCGAATAGCTTGCTTCCGCACTGTAGGGAATTCTATGATTCTATGATAAGTGGAAATACTTCCCCAGTATTACAATAGTTGACAGATACACTCTGCTGGAATATTGTGTTGTAGAGAGCAGTGTACATCTGCTCAGTGGAAGGCTTAAAACATAGTACTGTTTGGGGGTTTTGGCACAGAATTAGCCCATTAGAAGAACAAAGGCAGCTTGCTGATTGGAGGAGGGATAGCAGGATATTCAGATAGTACCCCTCAAAGCTGAACAGCAAGCTGGAAGTCAAGTGGGGGAGACAATCTCAGGGAGAGTGAGTCTGGAAAAGTGAGTAATGTGTTCCTAAGGTTCTGCTATCATTATCCCCTGGCAGTGAACTCAACTCTATGTTTGTTTTGAAAATTCTGCAAAATGCTTACCTATGAGGGCTGATTTTATAGAGACCTTCAGTGGGTTACTGTCTTTTAGGTGGGTCTGGAAATGAGCTTATATTGTTTTATTGTTAAATCATCTGTGAAATGCAGAATTCTTAATGGAACAAAATAATATTAAGGAGTCTGGTTTATAGTAAACAATTTTCCTGGTTTTGAGCTTCACAGCTAACAAGTGCAAAGTTCTTAATATGGCCCTGCACTGTCTGCAAAGTTGTTTATGACTTTGGTCTTGTTAAAGATTCAAATTTTGTATTAATGATTTTGTTAACATAGTGATTTCCTCAATTTGTAATAATAATTCTAACACTAATATCTTCATTAACTTGCTTAGTTCCTTTGCAGTGAAGGAAGACTTTGATGGGCAGAGAAGATTCAGGGTTTTTGTTAATATCACACAGCCATTTCTTTAAGAATCGATCATTAGATCTTTCAATGCCTACTGTCATTAACTGGAGCTTAGTCTGCCGTTGGTACATGACCATTGAGATGGGGTCCAATGTATGTCAAATGACACCAGGTTATAGTCCAGAGATAGTAGGAACTGCAGATGCTGGAGACTCTGAGATAACAAGGTGTAGAGCTGGATGA
>NC_063352.1:3549938-3586035 GCF_021869965.1 Rhincodon typus | reverse complement strand
TTCTGAAGAAGGGTCTAGGCCCGAAACGTCAGCCTTCCTGCTCCTCTGATGCTGCTTGGCCTGCTGTGTTCATCCAGCTCTACACCTTGTTATCTCAAAGTCTCCATCTAAGGTCTTTCAGCCACAGTACACCAAGGGCTGGAAACCATCAAATCCCCGAGGCTGTATGCTTGGCAAGGAATGTTCATCATGAACATCAAAAATATTAAAATTGTACTGAAGCACCTCAAAGTGGAACATAATAGGGGGAGAAATGTATATCTTTTATTGCTGTTATATTTCTTATTTCTGTAATACTCTAATTGAAATGTTTGGACTGTATGCCTGATATGGAATGTATATTGTAAATATTCAAAGAATTGCAACTGCGTTGAGGCATTTAAAATTAGAACATGCTTCATGGAGACAAGTTGATTTTTAATCCACTTTCTGTAATTTTCTGGTTGAAATGTATGGTACTGTACTTTTACAGATGTTATGAATGAAACATTTTTGGTGAAAAATGATCCCAGTGCTTTTACCTAATTTGGTAAATAAGATGGGATGTTATCATGGACTAATAAATGGTGAATTGCAGGCGTGAGTTCTTACAGTTGGCAGCTGTAGTTTTTTTTTGTGGAGGGGAATCCAAATAGATGAAATCACAATCAACACTTTAGACAACAATGCTTTGTATACTTTTCGAAGCAATCGTGTTTTGTACATTAATTTGATACTTACCTGATGTAATCATGTGTCATTATGTACAGCAGAACATAAAAATATCCATTTCAGTAAAAGTACACAGTTTAAAATATAAGCTTTTACACAGACAACAGCTGATACTGTACTGAAGACACACTGCCAAGAGTACTGTTGCTTGGCTGTTTTAATAAAATTCCTGCTCCAAGATGTGATCCGACCTCTTCAACTTCACCTCAATATTTTGATGAACTAATCCATGATGGAGCCAACAGGGGAGTTTTAGAACAAGACAAATCTGCATTCAAATTTGTCATGATTGCTTGCAAGGAAAGTGATTCCATTATTTTACAGTAATTGGAAACTGCATCCTTAATTAACCCTTACTGGGATGGCACATATTTAATATTTTGCATGTTCAGCAACTTCTCTGGATTCGTGTTAATTTTCATTGATCGGTAGTATGTGAGTACTCTGCAAATTACCCTGGTTTAGAAAAACCTCATATTAATTTCAAATTCAAATGCTTACTATTCTGGCAGTGTCTATTGGCTCATGTCCTCTTGTGATTGACTGCAAGCAGATATTATGACCCAACTGGCCTTGCCATGTTTCAGACAGACGTGTAAGTTCTTTGCGGACAACGGGATAATGGGGCTGGGGTGGGTAAAAGACACTGAAGTGCTCGATTAGCCATGATCATATTGAATGGGAAAGTAAGTTTGGTGGATGAAATGGCCTAATCCTGTTCCTATGTTCCTAGAATATCCCAAGTAAGCAAAACAACCAAAACCAGTTTTGATCACGACCTGAAATGTCAGCTTTCCTGCTCCTCTGATGCTACCTGTCCTGCTGTGTTCCTCCAGCTCCACACTGTGTTATCTTTGATCACTCCAGTTATTTGACTAGACCAACATGGAATACAATTGTAAAGTTGGCCATCAGCTCATCCCTGATGAAAATCAGAAGTAGGAGGACCCAGGGAAGAATAATGAGAATTTCAAATTCAGTTAATTAATTAAATTTGGAATGTAAAACTGCATCAAGAAACTGTTAGAGAAGGAACCCATCGAGTTCATTAATGTCCTTTAAGTCAGGAGACTGGGCATCGCTAATCATTTTGGACTATATGTGACGTTGTTGACTGTTAACTGCCTTGTGGAGTGGCAGAACAAGCCACTCAGTTTTACCAAAAAGAAACAAGATCTTTCAGAGTTCCTTTGTTAGAATGCTGGTTGAAGAAGATGGCCCCCCCACTATTTTCTTGACGACAATTCAGGATGGGAAACACAGTCAGCTTTTATCACCAATGACCACGTACAGGAATGAATAAGAAATTTAAAAAAATGTTCTGGGGTCTGAAACAAAACTTGCAGACTCTCTTTTCTTGATCATTTAGGTCAATATAAACTTACGGCAGCACAAAGTGGTAATGTCACTGGATTGGTAATCTAGAGAAAACCGAAAGAACTGTGGATGCTGGAAATCAGAAGGTAAAACAGAAATTGCTGGGAAATTGCAGCAGGTCTGGCAGTGTCTGTGAAGAGAAATCGGAGTTAACGTTGCTTCAGAGTTCTGAAGAAGGGTCACTAGACCTGAAACATTAACTCTGCTTTCTGTCCACAGATGCTGCCAGACCTGCTGAGATTTTCCAGTGATTTCTGTTTTTGTTTCAGTAATCTAGAGACCTATGTTAATGCTCCAGGGACAAGGGTTTGAATCCCACCCCACCACCAGACGTGAAATTTGAATTCAATAAAAATCTGGAATTAAAAGCTAGCTAATGGTAACCACATAGCCATTGCTGACCTTTGTAATAAATCCATCTGGTCCTCTAAACCCCTTGAGGGAAGAAAGATCTATTGCTCTTACCTGAGAGGAGAAAGGCTTAAAAGGGACCTAAGGGGCAATGTTTTTCACACAGAGCGTGGTGCGTGTATGGAATGAGCTCCCAGTGGAAGTGGTGGAGGCTGGTACAATTACAACATTTAAGAAGCGTTTAGATGGGTACGTGAATAGTAAAGCTTCAAAGGGATATGGACCAAATGCTGGCAAATAGGACTAGCTTAATTTAGGATATCTGGTCAGCATGGACAAGTTGGTCCCAAGGGTCTGTTTCTGTGCTGTACATCTCTATGACTCTACGACTGTATGATTTGGCTTAAATGTGACTTTTAACTACTTTCTGAAATGGCTGCGACAAGATACTCAGTTCAAATTGTAAATAGTAATGGACAAAGAAATGTTGACCTAGCCAACAATACCCAATTCCAAGAACACATATAAATATTGTAGAGACAAGAGGCTTGTTGGTTTCTGCGCTTCCTTATTTTTTTTGTTAAACTCTACAAACACTACACAGGATGCTGGATTTTTTTCTGCAGCAGTGTGTGCCCTGCAGTGTTGTTACTAAATAGGATTGGAGTGCTTCAGTTGAGTACAGTGGGCTCTTACTCATGCGTGGCTGTTAGAGAGGAAGTCTAAGCCAGGTCACAGCAAGGGCAGACATGAAAGGTGCCTCCAGGTGTAGGTTCAGGGTTGGGGTTCTGCTGTGCTCTGTGCTTCTTGGTGGGAGATGGTCGATGGGGATAACCCATTTTCCAACAAAAATATTTGTTATTTGACATAGGAACAGGTCTTGTAACACAGTGGTAGTGCCCCTACCTCTAAGGCTGAAGGTTAGGGCTGAAGTCCCTCTTGCCCCAGAGGTATGTCCAGTTACAGAGCTTTTGCAGCATAGAAAGAGGCCTTTCAGTCCATCATATCAATGCAAATCATCAAGCATCCATCTATTGTAATCTCATTTTCGCACATTTTGCCCGTAACATTGCATGCCATGTTGTTTCAATATTCATCTAAATACTTCTTAAATAGCTTGAGAAATCTGCTTCTTTCAGGTGTTGAGTTCCTGGCGGTTCAGTGGTTAGCACTGCTGCCTCATGGTGCCAGAGCCCTGGGTTCAATTCCACCCTCAGGTGACTGTCTGTGTGGAGTTTGCATGTTGTCCCTCTGTCTGCATGTGTTTCCTCCAGGTGCTCAGGTTAGCTCCCACAGTCCAAAGATGTGCAGGCTAGGTGGATTGGCCACAGGAAATATCAGGTTACAGGGATAGGGTAAGGGGTTGGGTGTGGACAGGATGCCTGTCAGAAGGTCACTGTGGACTGGATGGGTGGAATGGCTTGTTTCTGCATTATAGGGGTTCTATAAGTTCCAGATTTCCGCAATCCTCTGGTGGGGAAAGTCTTTCCTGTAAACCTCCTGCTCCTTGCTTTATTTGCTGGTGCTTATGAGAAAACATTTCTCCCAATCTGTCCCTTAGAACATTGTCCACCTCAGCCTCGCTGTTCTGAGGGAGCTTGGTTACATTCGGTAAAGTGTTCAGGTGGGTCATTGTACTCCTGAACAGGAGAACAGATTGGAATGGAATCACACTGCAGTTAGTGGCATCTCAAACTTGAAAGAAATAACCTACCTGAGGGGGGAGCGTTTTATTTCCCTCCATACACTTTTGAACTGGTTACACTGAGGCATCAGCCTGGTCAGTGTAAGGACAGAGAGGAGATTGAGGAGAGGGGGATGTAAAAAGTAACATGCTTGGAAATGGTGAAGCAAACCGTGAAAACAGTGAGAGAGCTAAATTCACCAGGAGTTCTGTTAGAAAGGGTGTGGGGAGAGTGTTTGGCATCTAACCAACAGGGGCTTGTTGTTTGGGCTGGGGGAGACATGCGGCTTTAAAAAAAACACGTTATTGCTTTCCGTGCAATGTTCTTCATCTACCAGCAGGGCTGAGGGTGGGGTGAATACAGTACATCCCAGAGTATGACCTCCGCTTCTGAAAATGGGTCAATACTTTCCATTGCAACATCGCTCTGACAATAATCCTCTCTTTGAAGATTTTTCACTGTCATGTTTCTGCCAACATTTCAAAAACTCTGTTCAAGTAAGAAAAAGCATAAGTGGGAGAGAGGATGCCGAATTCTGGTGAATGGGGTATTAACCTTTGTGGGTTTTTGTTTGGGGTGTTATAAAGGGTGTTTTGTGGGTGTTATAAAGATTTTTGGGGGTGTTATAAAGTGTTTTTTGGGGGATGTTATAAAGGGTCATTTGGGGGTCATTATAAAGGGGTCTTTTAGGGGTGTTGTAAAGGGTCATTTTTGGGGGCGTTATAAAGGGGTCTTTCAGGGGTGTTGTAAAGGTTTTTGGGGGCGTGTAATAAAGGGTTTTGGGGGGGGGTGCTATGAAGGCTTTTTTGGTGGGAGTACTATAAAGGGTTTTTTTGGGGGGTGTGATGTTATAAAGGGGGGAAGATGTGGAGCTCATTTCCCTGCAGCAGCGGGCGGGTGGAACAGCACAGGTAAGTGATGTTAAACTGGGTAACTGCCTGTGAGCGCTATACAATAGAAAACGCGACCATAGATGGTCATTTTTGCTGGTTCCTCAGAAACGTAATGATGGCGAGCAGTAAAAGCCTTTTTAGGGAATCCCAGGGCGAGCCTGTGTCTTGCTGTTTCACGTCAAACTGGGGGCGAAGCAACATTGCGATCCTCATCAAATAAGGTCAGAAGTCACACGACACCAACAGGTTTATAGCGCTGCTCCGAAAGCTTGTGGTTTCAAATAAATCTTTTAGACTATAACCTAGCGTCCTGTGACTTCTGCCCTTGTCCATCCCAGTCTAATACTGGCACCTTCACATCATGGCTCATGAAATAAAGGAGAGGGGCTCCAGGCGCTACTCCATTTCAGTGTTATTGTTGGTGGAGCTGATCCCTTGGTATCCAGTGCCCAGTCTGCCCAGGGGTAACTGCGCCCATTAAATCCCCCCAACCCCTCCCAGCTGGAGGCCAGCTGACTCCAGTTGGGGCCAATTTTAATTTAAACAGAGAATAAGGTGCGGGCGGAGTCCAGTAACCAATCCAGGGAATGGGTGTTAGTCAAACTGACCATTCACTGGGGGTTAATCCGGATTGATCCCCATACACGGTTCCACCTTCAGTGGGAAGCAAGCCCCGACACATTCCGAGCCCCGCTCCGGCGCACAAGAAGGGCACTCGGCCCGCAGATTCTGTACTAGCCCCATCTCGGTTTCCCCCTCCTCTCTCCTTTCTCCGAGGCTGTTCCAACACATCATCCAACCCCCCTCCTCCGCTCCTTGGGTTGTAAGACCCGGTTTGGGGGCGGGGGGGGGGATCGTGGTGGTAAACTGGGGCAGCAAGCTCCCCCCCACGCTCCACCCCGCCATCATTCCCTGCTTCCGCCGCACTTACGCCGTTTGCTGCGCCGATTGAGAGGGGCCAGGCCTGAGAGCGCTTAGTGCACGGGATACCCTCCGATGGCAGTGCCATAGCTAACCCCAGCCTGTGCCCACAGGATCACTGACCAGCCTGAGGGTTACTCTGAGGCTGCACGTTAGGGAGGATGTGAGAGCTGTGCCTCTGCCTTCCTGACAGTGAAACCAGGAGTTCCCATTGTAACCATACCATCTCTCCCCACTGATATACCCTGCCCCATCACCTTAAACAGTAGCCCCAATTAACCTGTTACCTGTAACTGACAAGTGAATGTGGCTATAGCGAGCAGTCTAACCATTACTAACCCATTGGATATAGTGTATTTGTATCCATTACCGGTTAGTTATTACCGGACATTTTTGCTATTACTGATTACAGTGACCATAACTGTATCAATAACTGATAACCGCTGTTATCATGACTGCTCACTGTAACAATTATAATACCGACATCTTCAGCACCGATTATTATTTTTTTGTGAGGACTTTAAAGCACAAACCCTGCAGTTTTCTTAAGCCTTACTTGAATTAATTTTCTAACAGCAATAAAACCCTAACTTTTGTTCCGAATACTCACTGAAGACTGGCTGTATGCGAAAGCTGAATAGGTTCCAAAAGTGAATGTCCGGGAACAGAAACACACGCTCACACACAGTGGGAAGTGCCCGAGTAAGCGGTGCTTCGGCTTCTGAGGATTTAATAATACCATGGGGGCCTGGGCTGACAGAGGGCGGGGTGGCCCCTCCCAGTGGGGACTGGGCTGGGGGAGAACCTCTCATTGACTTCCCTTCAGCAGGTCGTTGTTCAGAGCCCAGAGAGTTCTCCCGTGTTCAGCACCAGTTACAGCTCCCTGAATGCTGGCCATTCCCCACAGCTTCAGGCTAGTCCAGGGGTTGTGAAGAAAGGAGATAGTTGATGGTTTCTGTCCCCAGGGTTCAGCATGAGTGCTAACGGGGCTTCATGGTATCGCCCTGAGACCCCCTCCCCCCGCTGTCTGAATAACACCATCTCACACTAGCGGGGTGCATGAACAGCCCTCACCCACACCTTCAAATGCTCACTTCCTCCCCCAATCCCCCCCTCCCCTTCACTTCCTCACCCAATCCCCCCTCCCCTTCACTTCCTCACCCAAACCCCCTCACTTCCTCATCCAAACCCCCTCACTTCCTCACCCCATTCCCCCTCCCCCTCCCCCTCATTTCCTCGCCCTCCCCCTCACTTCCTCGCCCTCCCCCTCACTTCCTCGCCCTCAAACCCCCTCCCCTCACTTCCTCACCCTCAAACCCTCCTCCCCTCACTTCCTTATCCTCAAACCCCTCTCCCCCTCCCCCCTCAACCCTTCTCCTCCTCCCCCCCCCCACCCCTCCCCCCCTCCCCCCCCCAACCCTTCTCCCCTCGCATCCTCCCTGCCTCTCGGGGCTGTGACATTTCATTTCTTCCTGTCTGGCTCTGAGCGTGTTTGTCAGCGACTATATCTGTATGCGTGTGTCTGTGTATGTGTTTGTCTGTGTGTGTGTGTGTGAGAAAAGGGGGACACGAGGGGGGAAGTTTGTTAAAGTGAGGGGAGACGACTGAGCCTAGATTTGGGAAAGTGAGAGAACAATCTACTCCAACAGAGAAGCAGAAACCCGGGTTGGGGGCTCGGTACCAATCTGCCCCCCACTTTCCACTCTGCCTGCGCCATGTCCCGCTTCCCTGCTCGCGTTCAGGCTCAGCATGAGCAAGGGGCAGCTTTCCCGAGGCTCGCCCTCACAGCTGGATAGTCACACAGGGTTTACTGTAAAAAAAAGAGGGATCCTGCGGCTAAATCCAGTGAAATAAACCAAACAAGCGAAGGACACCGTCTCCCTCTGTGTTTGGCCTTGTAACAGGGATTAAATCCCAAAAAGGGAATACGGGATATGCTATGGAATTCCGTCAACATACCGGATATGAAACGTTGAAAACTCAGCACGATACTAAATATGGTTTAATTGTTGTATAAATGTTGATGCGAATACTTATTAGGACCACTGAGCACTGAGGTGTCGTCTTTCTAAACACAATATTCTCTTGCCCATAAAGGAAATATGAGACTGAACCAACCCCGCTGGCCCTCATTCAGGGTGCAGTTGGTGTACTTGGGTGGAAAGGCAGCCCTCCCCAGCGGACAGAATTGTAGCCACCCCCATCTCCTCCCCAAACTCAGCCGGACAGATCAAAATCAACCACATTGCTGTACCCTGCAATGTTACGGCAGCGCTGGTAAGAGAGAAACCACACTGGGGGCCCTGAGAAATAAACTGCATCAATTTAGTCTTAAGAAAAAACAAAGAATTGCTCATGCTGGAATTTGGAAATTGCTGGAGAAACTCAACAGGTCTGGCAGCATCTGTGGAGAGAAATCAGAGTTAATGTTTGGAGTCCAGTGATCCTTCTTCAGAATTGATGGTAATAGGAAAATGTGGCTTATATGCCAAAGATAGGGTAGAATGAGGGGTAAATGATAGGCAGAGATGGAAGCCACAGAGAGAGAGAGAGAAAGAGAAAAACAGCTGAACAGAAAAAGAAGAGATAGTAGGAACTGCAGATGCTGGAGAATCCAAGACAACAAGGTGCAGGGCTGGATGAACACAGCAGGCCAAGCAGCATCATAGGAGCAGAGAGGCTGACGTTTCGGGCCTAGACCCTTCATCAGAAAAGAGGGAGGGGAAGGGTACACAATATCCGCCTCCCACTCTCTCCCTATTTATTTCAAAACCCCCTTCCCCTCCCCCTTTTCTGATGAAGGGTCTAGGCCCGAAACGTCAGCCTCTCTGCTCCTATGATGCTGCTTGGCCTGCTGTGTTCATCCAGCCCTGCACCTTGTTGTCTTGAACAGAAAAAGAAGTTGGGTAAAGGTCAGCCTGGGAGAATCAATAGCTGCTAATGGGAACCTTTTACAACTACAATCAGTTCTGAAGGGTCATTGGACCTGAAATGTTAACTCTGATTTCTCTCCTCAGATGCTGCCAGACCTGCTGAGTTTCTCCAGCAATTTCTGATTTTGCACCATTTAGCTGGCTGTTAAAGTGCCCTGGGCTTTGATAACTGTCACAAGATTCTTAAAGAACAGGAGGCCATTTGGCCTGTTATGGCTGCACTGGCCCTCCCAATGAGAAGCTCATTTTGTTCCCCCCTATAATCCTGCATATTCTTCCTTGACTGGTAACAGCCTGTTTCCCCTTTGCAGGCCTGGATTGAGCCTGCCTCCACCCCACACTCATTCCAGGCCCTGTCCTCCACTATTAGCATAAAATTCCCACTTTATCATACCTCCTGGAAGTAAACTAAAGTTGTAAATGTGAAACTGACAAATTCTGCACCTGGAGAGCAAGGCAGAGATTTGCACCTTGGGTGGAGAAAGGGGGAGATGGGGAGGGGTTGGTATTCATCTTAAAACAGTACACCCCACTGGGGCTTGTGAATGGGGTGGGTAAGGGTGTCACTGAATGAACTACCACCGAGCTGTCAGCTTCTCTGAACTCAATTCTCCTCCCAAGCTATCAATCCCATGACAAAGCTCAGCAGTGCACATTCTAGTCACAGCCTCAAACCTGGTTACAATGATTTAAGTTCAGAATCACTGACACCTTTCTGTCCTAGCCCATTGCAGTAAATCAGGCTTGGAAAATTGACATCTAGCACGGTTGTGCTTCACAATAATAATCTCTTGGCAGTTGAATGTTCTTTCAAAGTAAAGGCTGCATTCAGACGCATTCTAAGCATTTGTACACAATGCCCATATTTAACATTTAACAGTGCCCATTGATGAATTCAGTGTCTAGTGACCACATAAGAACAACTGCAAAAATTGCAAGAATACTTTGTATTTAGAACAAGATTTTGTTCAGCATCTGATGCAGCCAGTTTGAAATTTTTCTAATCAACCTGTTCAGAGATATTATTACACACCGCTGGAGTAGGTGCAACTTGAATCTGGGCCACCTGGCTAAGAGGTAGGGGCATTACTGCTGTGCCGAAGGAGCTGTAGGGCCTGTATTATAGATATTTTCTAATCATCCTCTGCAGAGATGTTTTCACACACCTTCACAGCAACTGGGATCTTGAACTCAGGTCTTCTGGCACTAAGGTGGCAACATTACCACTCCAACACAAGAGACTCTGGCAACAGTTTTACCCGAGTAAGGAAGGTCATGGTATTGAACATTGACTTGCAACGTAACCATTTTAGACTGATGTAGGAAAATATTATTGCTTGACCTAAATATTTATAATGCGACTGAATCCAGACTGTACAATGTTTGATGTTAGCTTGTGTGTTTCTACTGCAAGTGGATGGAACCTCTGAATGTGATGAAAAAGCCAAGGCATGCTATAAAAGGCAGTGACAGGAGAGTACTGCAAGATCTTTTGTAGCTTGTCTTAAAACAGAAAGGACGTAACGTCAGCTGTTTGCCTGAGCAATGGGTAAGACTGTGTAAGCATCCAAAATACAGGGCAGAAATGAATTTCCCCCACAAACTGCGGCAGTTTTAGTGTGGTGAATACAAGTGATATATTTTGCTGCAGCATTGGACTCTGGACAAAATCCATTTCAATTTCAGGCTGAATTTAATTTCACCATTGCCTTTTGGTAATTAACGCAAAGTCCATCTGCAATCATTCTTCACTGGATGGCATATCTTCCAGGATGGAATGTTTCTGCAGGTCACTCAAGGGTCTTGTAATAAGTGGTTACTGAAGTAGTAGATGCATTGGTTTTAATTTTCCAGTAAGTTGGGATTGTTTTCCTTGGATCAAAGAAAGATGAAGGATGTCTTTGATTGAGGTATACAAAATTGCGAGGGGTAGAGATAGACAGGAGAAACCTGTTTCCCTTGATGTACAGTTCAAAACCCAGGGGTCATAGATCCAAGCTAAGTGACAGAAGGATTAGAGGAGATGTGAAGAAAAACCTTTTTACACAGCGGGTGGTTGGTGTCTGGAATTCGCTGCTTGAGTTGATGGTGGAGGCCAACTAAACTATTTCAAAAAATATCTGGATCTGCAGCTTAAGTGCTATAGGCTACAGGTTGTGTGCAAGAAGATTGGATTAGAAAGGGCATCTGGGTGTGTTTGGGTCAGCATGGAGAAGATGGACCAAATGGACCAAATGACCCCCCTCATCTGTGTTGAATCATTTCTGTGGTTCTATGAACTGCAGGGATTCTTTTCTTGGGTGGGTTGGGATGGGGGAAAACAGTGAAGTTATGATATCTGATGAAAATACCAGGTTGAAGGAGTAATTTCAGGAAAATAAAAGGCGCACAAGATAGGGATTGGAAGAAGCTAAAAGCTCCTCACACCCTGTTTGGCAAAGACTAGAATAGGATTTCGGAAGCACAAGTGAAAAGTCAGTATTCAGGGAAAAGTGATGGAGTAACTGGTGTCACTGTAGGCTGGCAATGAGCAGAAACAGGTATGAACTAAAACTCCTCAAAGCTGCAGAATACAGAAACATAGGAGATAGGTGCGGACGACGCCATTCGGCCCTTTGAGCCTGTGCTGTCATGCTTTACGATCATGGCTGATCATCCAACTCAGTAACCTAATCCTGCTTTCTCCCCATAACCTTTGAATGTATTCAAGAGGCAATAGATATAACATTTGGGGTGAATGGGATCAATGTTTTGGTATCAACTACTTCCCGTGTTAGTGAATTCCACAGGCTCACCACTCTTTGGGTGAAGAAATGTCTCCTCAAATCAGTCCTAAACAGTCTACCCCAAATCCTCATACTGTGACCCCTGGTTCTGGACACACCCACCATCAGGAACATCCTCCCTACAACTACCCTGTCCAGTCCTGTTAGAATTTTATGAGAATCTATGAGATCCCTCCCCGCCACCTCATTCGCCTGAATTCTAGTGAAAACAATCCCAACCTACTCAATCTCTCTTCATACGTCAGACCCACTATCCCCAGAATCAGCCTGTTAAACCTTCACTGCACACCCTAGAGAGCAAAAGCATCCTTCCTCAGAAAAGGATAGCAAAATTGTACACAATATTCCTGGCGTGGTCTCACCAAGGTCCTGTACGACTACAACAAACACATCCCTGTTCCTGTACTCACACTTATATCCTTTATTGGCTTCTTATGTCCTCTTTGCAACTTTGTGTCATAAGCAAATTTAGCTACTGTACTTTCCACCCCTTTCATCCAAAGCATTATGATAAATTATAAACAGTTGAGGACTCAGCATTGATCTCTGTAATACTTCTCTTGTTACATCCTGCCAACCCCCAAAAGACCAATTTATACCTGTTTCTTGCTTGCTAACCAATTGTCTATCTACACTTAGCCCTTACATCATGAGCTCTTACTTTGGGTAGTCAGATTTAATGTGGCAACTTAATAAATGATTTCTGAAAATCTAATCACAGCATACCAATCAGTCCCTCTTTATCCAAAGTGCTTGTTATTTCTTCAAAACAGACTCCAACAAATCAGTCAAACATGGTTTCACTTTCTTAAACTATTTTGACTCTGCCTGATTACATTGAATTTTACTAAGTGCTCCACTACAACTTCCTTAATGAAATATTCCAGCTGCTTCCTTACAGCAGGCATTAAGATAACAGGACTCTAGTTTCCTGCTTTGTGTCCCTCCTTTCTGAAGTAGCATGGTCACATCCACCAATTTTTAATCTGATCAAAATTTCCAGAGCCTAAAGAATTTTAGAAAATTAAAACCAACACATCCACTATTTCAGAAATAAATTCTTTTAAGACCTTAAGATCAAGTCCATTAGGGCCTGGAGACTTGTCAGCTTTTAGGTCCAATTGTATTCCCAGTACTCTTTTCCAGTGATTGTAATTGTTTAAAGTTTCTCCTTTCCTTTCATCCCCTGATTCATATTTCTGGGATGTTAGTTATGTCATATACAGTGAAGACATCTGTTTAATCTGTCAGCAAAGCATCTGTTCAATTCATTTGTCATTTCATTTTTCTATTATTAATTCCCCGGACATACTCTCCAGAGGACCTATGCTCACTTTACTCATTCTTTTCATTTTTAAATGTCTCTGAACATGCTTGTTGTTGTTATCCTGGGCCTCCTCCAGTGTCACAATGATGCCACCCAGAAACTGGAGGAACAACACCTCATATTCCACCTTGGAACCCTACAACCCAATGGTCTCAATGTGGACTTTACAAGCTTCAAAATCTCCCCACCCCCGACCTCGTCCCAAGACCAGCACCTCTCTCATCCCCGCCTCCTTGACCTGTCCATCTTCTCTCCCACCTATCTGCCCCTCCCTCCTCACTGACCAACCCCCATCTCCACTTCCTACCTACACTCGCCTTGACTAGCTTCATCCCTGCCTCCTTGACCTGTCCGTCTTCTCTCCCACCTATCTGCTCTGCTATCCACATTCTATCACCGCTCCCCTTCTCTATTTATTTCAGAGCCCCCTTCCCCTCCCCCATTTCTGAAGAAGGGTCCAGACCCGAAACATCAGCTTTCCTGCTCCTCTGATGTTGCCTGGCCTGCTGTGCTCCTCCAGCTCCACACCTTGTTGTCTCAGACTCCAGCATCGGCAATACCTACTATCTTGTTATTGTTATGATTTCCACTGATGGTACAATTAGATTTTAGCAATTTTACAAGAATACAAAGTTTATTATACATAATTAAGGCAACAAACCAAACTATATATATGTATAAATGACAGTTAGAATGATCTTAACTCAAAACAACAAAACCAAGTTTCCACCTGTTTCCCTGAACTGTCATAGAAACTCAAAAGTCCAAATAATCTATATTTCTATCTCAGCTACTTAAGTTTCAACTTAACTGATTCCTTCCAGATAGTTTTCTTGAAATGTAAAGACGATTTTTACAATTCCTTTCCAAGTTCGATAGCACCAACCTTTTCACAAATCTGATGGCCCAAACCTTTTAATTTTTAAAATTAATAAAAATTTCTTGTCAACGCTCCTGCTTGATGGGTTCACAAACTAGAAAAGCATCATTGCTGCAGTGATTAGTTCCTCCTGAACTGAACTACTAAGAAAAAAATGCTGACAGAAAACCTCCTTTTAGAACTAAACTCTTGTTTCTTTTCTGAAATGAAGTCAAACTAATGACTTGATGTGTTTACAATGCATATCGCAAACTCAAAAGTACAAACATTTCATCCCAATAATCTCACTGTGGTCTGCTCGACTCTTCAACCAATTAATGCATTTAGATTATTGTTCCAGAATTACTTCCTGACCATTTTAAAAAAAACCTTCTCAGGACTAACTCTTTTCCGTATCTGTTTCAAATACAATCCAAATTCAAAAAACGATGATATATTATACCTCCCTCAGTTGATAAAAAATGAAAAGCCACCCTTACTACATATTTTCATTCAAACTGTTCTCCTCAACACTATTTGGTACATCAATACAATTAAATATATTTACATTGTGTTGACCACAATCACCATATCCTCTTCAGCCCTGAACTGATCGCACAAATACTGCATTCAGGAAGGTGTCAGTTGTCTGAAATCTTGATCTCAACTGCAGAGAACTGTGTCTATCTCTCTGACTACGTGGTCTCCTGCTTCCACCACTTCTACTATCTTCCTCTATCCTTGAATGGTTTCCTACACTATGTGCCATGGTTAGTTCACCAATCCACCGCTTTCATCCGCACAAGATGCAAAAACCGCAAAATTGTTGTACAATTGCAAAGCCTGAGACTTCTCTTTCTACCTACCAGGTCCTCATATCTGCTTCACCCACAGACACACACTCCCATTCCTCAGCCAAAATCAGAACAGCCCTACCCTAAATGGTGCAACTGTCTCCTGGAATAATGTGTTTTGGTAACTCGCTCCCTTCTGATGTGTTGTAGTGTCTGTAGTTCAGCCTTCAGTTTGAATTCCGAGTCGAAGCTCCTCAAATGTCGGGGGCTTACTTCAGACGTGTTCATGTTTCGTACTTCCCTTCTGCTAGTGTCCCTTAATTAATAATAAGGTATGAATTTTAAAGCCTGGAGATTAGTCAGTTTTTAGTTTTAATAATTTTTCAGAAACCTTTCCCTGGTGAGTGTAATTGTTTTAAGGAATACCCTCCCTTTTACTTCCTGGTTCACAATTATTGTTAGGATTTATTTGTATTCTCGGCAGTGAAGACAAACTACGTTACTGTTCAATTAATCTATTTCCTTATTTTCCATTCATTATTCCCTAGGCTTGTTCTCCAGATGACCAATGCTCTCCAGATTTTTATTTATTTTTTGAAGATAAAAATGTAAGGAGGTAAGAAGTTGGGTTACGTTTGTTCTTCAAGATGATCCTGGAGTAGTGGGTGGTTTTACAGAAGGAGAGTTTATAACATTTACCACTCAATTTGGAAGTTGCAAAGTGAAAAGTCCAACAAAATTATGTTATTCAATTAAGATTTATGTTCTTAATAAAACAGTATGATAGGAAATTTGCAAAAAATAGGAAACAGTTTTTAACATATTTTAATAAAAATTATATATGTTGGATCGTCATTTCAAATCTAAAATTGTATGAGTGTCTTTGAACAGTTACTTCTTACATAAATAAAATGCTTTTGGAATAGAGTACAAGGCTTTGAGTGCCTATTACCACTGCAACGTCTTTGATGATGCAAGAGGTGAAGTCTCAACTAGAAGGTAGGTAGAGTAACATAGTTTGTCAAACTGAACAACTAAGCAGCAACGTAAACAAAACATTTGGGTGAAGTTGTGCACACTATTTAATTTGGGACCAGATATCCAATGTTGCACATACTCCATTAGGGCTTTTAAGATCTTACCACTAACCTACCTCAGTAAGAGTTTTGAAATATATATTAAATACCACCTTATGTGTTTCAAATTAAACGGATAAGTTTTTATATATATTTATGTTGCATAATAAAATAAATGATAATGTCTGTCCCAGACACTTAAGATGAATTATAATCAATTATAATATAAGGCAATCCATTGGGAGATAATTGTATTAATTGTTAATCCTTAATAGCTATGTTCCATGACAATCTGCAATTGCATGGCAACTCTAACATTGTTAAACATAGCCTTCAAAATTGCTAATACCCAAGTCTGCCGTTCTGCTTAGCTGGTGAACAGTGCACAAAATTTAGATTAATAAAAGCAAAGCAGTACAAATACAGGAAATCTAAAATAAAAACAGAAAACCTGGAGAAACTTAGCACATCTGGCAGCATCTGTAGAGGGAGAAAAACCGTTAATGTTGAGTCCAACATGACTTTTCCTCAGAACTGGTACAGAAAATTTGTTGTTTGAAAAAGTGAATTAAAATAGGCAATATAATTGACAAAACCAAAATTTATTATGTACAAAACATTGCACAATAAATATCAATATAAAAATATCAAACGACAAACATTTTCAAATAATGTTTCAATGTGTAGTTGCCAATGCATATGCAATTTGACTGTGTCTGACTGAACTATTTGATAGACCAAAGTTGGCCAGCTTGAAATAGGTTGATTGGAACAACTTAATTTAAGAAGATAAATGAAGAACTGGACATTGTGAAAAATAAGACCACAGATACTTAACATTTAAATTTAGAAGATAACTTAGTAAGTATCACCTGTTACTGTTACAACCAGTCAAATTACAGTTTTTATTGCAGGAAAATAAACAAGTAAACTGACTGATTATAAAAAGAAACAGGTAACTCAAGTAACAATACAGCCTAAGACACGAAAGGAATAATAGGCATATGACCAGACTCCATGCATCTGCTTCCAGCATGAAAGCTAGCAGTACAAATGCTCATGCTGTTCCAAGGCTGGTCTCATTACCAGTAGTTAGGCAAAGTTCAGATCTTCTAAATAAAACTACATTTACCAAATTAAGAAAAGAAACAAAACAACAAAAAAAATAACAGGGCGCCAGGCAGCAAATTCCTTTGTTGGACACTTTAACATACAATGACTTTAAAGTCGAGATAAACCAAAGGTGACTTAAAGGTAACCAAACTGCAGGCTGTTACATAACACACTGTTAAAGAAATAGTCAGCTGTAATCAGTGTCCACCTCGGAGAACAAAGTGGTCTTCAAAATTTCTTCCACCTGATCTTCCAGGTTCAGGCAAGTCATCTGGGAAAAAAAAATCTGCACTTAATAAAACTGAAAGAGGAAAGACAAGAGGAAAAAATAATCAAAAATGTCACAAGCCGTACAAGTTTAACCAATGGTTGAGAATTAAATATATAATTATTCATGGGAACTCTTTACCAATTAACAATGCATTAATACAATCAGAAAATTGTTTTAATGAAATACATTTTTGAAGCTTAAGTTATTAAATATTCAAATATGGGTTTTTGGCTTTATTTTAACTACATATATTTGCAACAAAATGGGACACATTGTCAAGTTTAAGAATTAAGTTGTACAGCATAGATATTTTGTGCTGTGTGAATCATTTCCAGCTCCACCCAGTTCAGTTTTAAATGTCCTACCTAGGCTACGTTTCTCATTTGGTTGCTTTAAAGACATTTTCTTTATATTAGGCATAGATGCACCTTTAATCAGAGCTTTAACTCCATCCTCTTTGCTCTCATTTACAAAGTGAGCTAGGATTCCATATAGCAGAGGCCTATAAGCAGAAGATAAATTTTAATTTGCATTTAAAAATTGTATTTGTCACAAGACAGTTTTTACATTAATAATTTAAAAAAATTGCAGCATTCAAAACAGACATACTGTGCCACAACACAGTTGAGTTCAACAAAATGTTTTACTCTTCACATAATTACACTGTATCCATAAAGAACTCGATCAGAGACATCCTGTATAACAAATCAGGAATGTGAAAATACACTGTAAAAATGAGCTCCGGTGTTCATAAGCAGTCCTTTAAATCTGAAAATTTTAAGAGGATTCAATGTCTGCTTTATACAAAATCTTCCAAAATGTTTGATATCAATTAAATAACATTTCTGCCAAAAAGTGTGTAAACAACACAGGCCATCTTTTGAACAGACTTAAAATGGCCAAAAATGAACTCTTTGTTCAATACTTTTGTGTAAAAGTTAATATAGATTAAACTAAATGCTGTCATGTATTAATTTCATTTTACAGCTTTCAAATTACAATAAATTCCACACAGCAAAATAAATGGGGATGACACATTTCAAAATACTTCACTTTGGTAGCATCTAGTCTTTTATCCCTTGCCCAGGTACCAATATATAAGCATTTCTAGATAACTTTGAAATTATGTTTTACAATATTTGAACACTGAAATAAAAACCAAGAAATAAAACATACAAATCACTGCTATTAACAGTAATAAAAAGGATAGGATTTACTTACACTGTTTTTGTGCTTGAATCTTCAATTACATTTAACTCATTCACTAGAAACTGTCTGTCTAAAGGTATCTCAGGTTGACCAGCTTCTGTGTGAAAAAAAGTGACACTATTTAATGCAAGTCCTCATCTAAGCAGTTCATGCAAGTCCAGATAATTAAACATAAAAATATAATAACAGCAGTAGGCCATTTGGACCTTCAACCCTGCCCCACATTCAATATCTTGGCTGATCTGCCTCAGGGTTCAACTCATCTTTTGTTCACATCTGGAATCAATGGGAATCAGGGAGCAAGCTGTCCACTTGTTGGGAGTCATACCTGGCACATAGGAAGATGGTTGTGGTTGCTGGAGGTCAGTCAACTCAGCTCCAGGACATCTCTGCAGGAGTAGTGTCCTAGGTCCAACCATCTTCAGGTGCTTTATCAATGACCTTCCCTCCATCTTAACATCATAAATAGGGATGCTCACCAGTGATTGCACAATGTTCAACACCATTTGTATCCTCAGATAATAAAGTAGTCCATGTTCAAATGCAACAAAATTTGGACAATATCTAAGCTTGGGCTGACAAGTGGCAAGAAACATTTGTGCCACACAAATACCAGGCAATGACTATCACCACAAAGATACAATCTTACTATTGCTCCTTCAATGATCTTACTGAATCCCCCACAATCAACATCCTGAGAGGTTACCAGTGACCAGAAACTGAACTGGACTCACCATATAATACGGTGACTATAAAAACAAGTCAGAGGCTAGGAATTCTGTGGCAAGTAACTCACCTCCTGACTCCCCAGAGACTGTCCACCATCTACAAGGCACAAGTCAGGAGTGTGATGGAATACTTCCCACTTGTCCAGAAGAGTGAAGCTCCAGCGACATTCAAGAAGCTTGAAGCATGAAACGTCCCCATCATAATACAAGTACTGGTGTGTCCAGGTGCATACAAAAGGCAAAAGAATCGCAGAAGAATCAATACTCAATCGCTCAGCATAAACTGAAAGACCACAGATCATCTTATCAGAGTTCAAATGTTTTTGAAACAAAGAATGCAACAAGATTTAAAAAGGACCTGAGGGGCAACTTTTTCATGCAGAGGGTGGTGCGTGTATGGAATGAACTGTCAGAGGAAGTGGTGAAGACAGGTACAATTACAACATTTAAAAGGCATCTGGATGGGTATACAAATAGGAAGGGTTTAGAGGGATACGGGCCAAATGCTGGTAGATGGGACTAGATCAGATTGGGATGTCTTATTGGCATGGACCAGTTGGACTGAAGGGTCTGTTTCCATGCTGTATGACTCTATTACTCTATGACCATCCTGGACAAAGTAGTCCACCGCATCCACAAACATATCCAATCCCTCCACCACTGATGCTCAGTAGCAGCAGCGTGCACTATCTACAACGCTACAGAAATTCATCAAAGATCCTTAGACAATGCCTTTCAAATCACTTCCATCCAGAAGGACAAGAGCAGCAGAAACATGGAAACACCACCACCTGCAAGATCCGAAGGCACTCACCATCCTGACCAAGACATATATCACTGTTCCTTCACTGTTGCTGGGTCAAATCCTGCAATTCCTCCTTAAGAACATTGTGGGTCAACATGCAAAGTGTGGACTGCAGCAGTTCATGAAGGCAGCTCATCACCACTTTCTCAAAGGCAACTGGGGACAGGCAATAAGTGATGGCCCAACCAGTAATGCCCACGTCCCATGGTGAATAAACTTTTAAAAATCCTCCTCCACCTCAACTCCCCGTCATTGCAAAAATCTTCCTCCTCTTTAATACTTTCAGTGATCTAGCCTCCATGACTTTCTGGGTTGGAAATTTCCAAACATTCATTTCTCCTTGGGAAAAGGCTTGGATATTCTCAGCAGTTGAAAATGCTCTTCTTTAAAACATACTCCAGTAGCTCATAGGTAAAATATTAATGAAACATCACATCAAAGCTACGATTGCCTTATTATTCATTAACATTCAATTTCTTGAATGTGCTTTTTATCCCTCCCCTGCAAGTTATGATACTGAAGAACCTTTTTCTGACACAAATACAATTTAAACCAAGTGGTTAGATTTCTAATATTAAAGTATAATGCTTACACCAACTTTTCTGGGATGAGCTTGTCAAACTTAGACATGAAATCAGATGCAGGAATCAGCTTGATGTTGAGAGATAAAACCCATGAGGATCATGATGTACAACTAACCTGTGCCTGTTGCTTTTGATGCAGACAGCACACCCAAGCAGAAGGGCCAGAAAAACAGAGAGATTTGCAATGCCTAAAGTCTGTTCTCATCTCTTATAGGAGAGGTGAATCTTAATTGCAGCAGGTGCTCAGAGATGGAATCTATACGCAGTGAGACAGACACTGGACATGGGTGACCTGCAGCTAGGGCAGGGAAAGGGGGAGGAGAGTTGTCAACTTCCCAGGTGACACCCAACATCAGTTCTGCTCCAGGAGACTTGGATGAGATAGGATAAAGAAAGGGTTGTGCACACAAATACTTATTATATTGGCAGACCTGTCAGAAAACCTGAAGTTACTAACCAGGAGCATAGAGACATCTGATATCAATACTGCACACTTTCAGAAAAAGTTGTAGTCTATTATTTCCAGAGTGGCCAATTACATTATCTCGCTGTCAGACACAAAGGTAATGCAGTGATAAATCTCAGATACCTTTGCAATAAAATCAGAAGCCATCCAAATTCTCAGCGCTGCAATGAAACCTCAGATTGAAGCAATGCAGACTCAGCCTGTTGTCATGAATGTTCAAGCTGTTACCAAAATGGTTGCTGATCCCACTGTTCATAGAAGCTTTCAGGATCTAGGGACAATCCAACAATTTATCCTCCAATATATTGCTGGGATTGTAAAAACACCACTTGGCAGACTGGCTGTAGCATCTTTGAGTATTAATCTGCTGTTTTCTTGGGAGATATATGCTGACATCCTACTATTACCCCTCTATCAGTGCCCTTGTTGACACCGTCAGCCAACCAGCCTAGACAGCTGCTAACTATGTTTGTGTTGCCATAAGACCATATGATAAAGAGCAGAATTAGGCCATTTGGCTCATTGAGTCTGCTCCATCATTTGATCATGAATGATAGGAGCAGCTGCAGTCTAGAACTGGATCTCCTAGGCTCAGAGTTGCATGAGGTTGAGCCTTCTTCAGCCATGCTGGAGTTACTGGAGTAGCAAGTAGTAGGAGCTCCAGACAAGGAAGAGTATGCAGAAGATAGGCATGAAGAGTATGCACAAGAGTGATCAGTTGATTTTTGCCAGCAATATTGGATTGTTTATAATTGACAAAGTTGGTTTAGTAAGTTTGCTTTGCAATGCCTTTTATTTCGGCATTGTGGCCAATATGGTGCAATAATACCTAGTGCCAGAGGGAAAGTGTCACTTGCACCCACTTTTTGGCCACAAAATTCGGTTGCAATGTGTCTGCACTTTGGGAACTATAGATGCTTTTTCATATCCAAATGACAACAGTGCCACATACATATGCACTTCTTATACTGGAGAGACTAGATGTTATTTTGGTGAGATTATCAATGCAGATGTTCAGAGCTGGAAGCATGCAGAACAGGCAGATTGAGACATCAGTCAATGTGTAACACTGACATGACTCTAAGCTATGACTTTTTCCAACTGGATCCTCCAGCCAACATGCTCTCTTGAGCTCACGCAGCTGAATAGGTATTCAGCAGTAGGAAGGATTCTTCCAGTGCTACTTAAAACAATCTTCAATGACTTTCAGGTTAATTGCTGAATAAGTGTTCTAATGGCTGTTGTGTTCGAACTGTTTGCAGATATTTTCTAATCAACTAGTTCAGAGATATTACCTCTGGAGGATGTGGAACTTTAACCCAGGCCTCTTGGTTCGGAGGTAGTAACAGTATCACAGTACACAAGAACCCTTTTGGAGGTTTGTACTGTTACTTAAAGTTGGTGATGTCTCCAGGGAACGGTGTGACACGCAGTGAAGACCTTAGCTCTGATTCAAGGATTCTGCTAACACCAGACGTCACAATTGTGGGTGCTCTAGATTTTATTCCCATTGCAGCATGACTGAAAGAATGACCTGCTTGGAAACGGAAAATGGGAAATAGGGGTCTCTGCAAGATCCAAGCTTCAGGCCATAGACACAAGCTCACTGTCACTGTCAACTGACATATTAGTCTCAGGATGCACTGTAACACACTGCAATGAGACCTGCATGCAGCTCTTTGACACAGATTGTGAGAAGCCAATTCTGTCAAGTCAGGTAGATGTGCCAGGGGCTTTACTCAGTCAGGATATCCTGACTGTTGATTACTTCTGAAGTTGAAATTGATTTTTAGGTTCAAAGTATGCCTGGCCTAGATGGTAATTATTGCCCAAGATAGTTACCCCAAAATGGTGGTGATGAGCTGCCTAAATGAACAACAGTTTAGAAGTTCAATACAACTTATGAGACAACTTCAGAGGACATTTTAAAGGCAATCATATTGGTGTGGACGAGAGTCATATTTAGACAAGAAAGGAAAGCAGGTTCCCTTTGCTAAAGGATGTGATGAACCCGTTAAGTTTCTTCTTTGCAAAAAACGAAAGCACATAGCTTCAAGGTCAATTTTATTGTTATTTTATTATGAGATTTTAAAATAAAAGTTTAAAATTTTAATTCAAATTCAAACTGCCAGGTGAGATTTTAACTTATTTCAGATCTATTCAGTCTAGTCTCTGGGATTACTAGTGTAGTAACATAATCACTATACTACTGAAAAAAAAACTTGACAGAATTTACCAAAATAATTCCTCTTAGGCGAAAGCTAAGCCTAAAATTGGTCATCACAGAGCTGCCTCCTGCTAGATAACAGAAACTAGCATCACTTCGGAGTCCCCAAACATTTGCCTTCATATATTATACAGCAAGACTTAAAGAACAGGAATTAAATAAGTACATGGATTTGAATATACAGGTGGATCTCTGCAAATCCATTTTAACAAGATGGCCACCAAACAAGAAGTTACTAGTTGTCAAGTTTACTGGCAAGCCAAATATTTGTTTTAAGTTGAGGTAACATATTATAAAAAGATTCAAGACAGTTTCCAGTCAGAATGTTTTCCAATTATGTACAGACTGATCAAGGAAAGGCTCTTAAGATGTTTGGGTAAAGTAATAAAAACACTCCCATAACTGTGCTGTCAGCATTCAAAGACAGCAAGCAGGATAACAGCATAAATCACCTTATATGTTACAATTTTTTCTTGACGGTGCTGACTCATGTTAGGTTACAGTTCCATAGCTACTGGCAGTCCAGCAGCATTTCACCGAAGTGAAAATATTGTGGATGCTGGAAATCTGAAATAAAAACAGAAAAAGTTGGAGAAACTCTGCAGGTCTGGCAGTATCTTTGGGACAGAAACAGTTAACATTTCGAATTTGCTATGACTCCTCATTGGAACAGATATACAACATATTAGACTCAAAAACTTAATTCTATTTCTCTCCCCACAGATGCTGCAAGATCTGCTGAGATTCTCCAGCATTTTCTTTTTATTTTTAAAATGCATATTCTATAAAGTGGATAACTACTGGGCACTTGGAAGCTTGAAAAACTGGTGTAGTGAATGGAACCAGGTGGACCTCGTTGACTATGAGGTCCTTGACTGGGGTTGTTAACCTGGGCCAATCAGGAAAACCCTGGCTGACCAACATTAACAGATTTAGAATCTTGTGATTGGTTGGCTCGCCGAGCTGGTTCATTGTTTCACAGGACACCCATCGGATCACCCATCTCTGGCCTAATAACTGAAGTGGTGATGTAGAGACTAGAAAGTACAGCCCTTCCGTTGATCCAACCAAAACTATGGTTACGCTATGTGGACGACACCTTCGTCATTATTAAAACAGACCAAACTAGAGGAGACACACGAAGTAATAAACAACACCGTCACTGGAATCAGATTCACCAAAGAGGAGAAGAACAAACAACTCCCATTCCTGGACGTCATGGTGGATCGCAGGACAATTGGGGAATTCCTAACAAAGGTACACAGGAAAGCCACACGCACTGACCAAATACTGAATTTCGACAGCAACCACCCTAATACACACAAACCAAGTTGCATGAGAACGTTATTTAAAAGGGCAACAACACATTGCAGCAGCACAGAGCTACACCAAGAAAAGGAGTACCTCTTCCAGGTATTTAAAGACAACGGATACCCGAAAAACTGCGTCAGAAGATGCCTATTACACGAACGACACCAGGAAGATACTATACGCCCTTACACACTCATCACGCTACCTTACATGAGGAACACATCTGAACTGACCATAAGACTCCTACGATCACTGGGCATCAGAGTAGCACACAAACCCACATCAACCCTTCGCCAACTGCTCACCCAAACCAAAGACCCACTATGGACAGGACCAATGTCAAATACAAGATTCCCTGCAGAGGCTGTGACAAACACTGCATTGGACAAACAGGAAGGAAATTAACCACAAGGGTACACAAACATCAACTGGCAACAAAAAGAACGACCAATACTCACTCATCTCTATCCACATGGATAAGGAGAACCACCAATTCGATTGGGACAACACCAGGATCCTGGGACAAGCAAAACAGAGACAAACACGGGAATTCCTAGAAGCCTGGTACTCCACTAAGAAAGCCATCAATAAACACATAGAGCTCGACCCCATATACAGTCCACTGCGAAGGAAAACCGGAAGTGAGGTAATCCAGCCCAACGGACACCAGAGTTCAAATAACAGGCAGGAAAACACAACAGCGCTTCATCGGAGGCTGCACTGATGATGTTACCCAGCAGGGTAATGAAACATCTGCGGAACAACGAACCAGCTCGGTGAGCCAACCAACCACAACATCCACAACCCGAGCTACAAATCTACTCTAAAACCTTAGAGATTTAGAATCACCTCAGTTCAGGGTACTGACTCTGAGCTAGCTGGCCACAGCCAGTGTACTCTGCACAATAAAGGGTGACTTGGTGACAGGATACTGGCCTCTGTGCACTTATTTCAGTGGTGATGGGAGAAAGCAATATTTGCCTGAAGAACATTCGCTTGCAACAGTCATCTTGGGGTAAGGGTAAGTATTTCTGGCATCATGCCTTTATTTGGAAAGCTGGATTCGTTTGATCCTGCTGTCAAAGACTGGGCCCAGTATATCGAAAGATTGCAATATTTTTTCCAGGCAAATGACACTGGGGTAGATGAAAAGCAGAAGTAATCCTATATAACACAGTGTGGAGCTGGAGGAACACAGCAGGCCAAGCAGCATCAGAGAAGCAGGAAAGCTGACGTTTCGGGTTGGGACCCTTCTTTAGAAATGGTAGTAATCCTTCTGACAGCTTGCAGACCTGCAGCATTTTTGGTTATAAGGGGCTAAACTTTCCCGGGGCACCAGACACTAAAATATTCCAAGAATTGACGGAGGTGGTTAAGGAATATTACGGCCCCATAACACCTCTAATCCTGAGATGATATCAGTTTTATTTGGCTGTTAGAGAACTGGGGGAATCCATTTCGAGATTTTTGATGAGGTTAAGAGGCATGTGATTTTGGGTTAAACCTGAATGAGGTGCTGAGAGACTGTTTGGTATGTGGAATTAAAGATTTAACCATGCAGAAGTGCCTACTAGCTGAAGCCCAACTGGACTCAAACAGGCACTACAACTAGATTGGTCATTAGAAAATGCAGCATGTGGAGCATGGGAACTAAAGGGCATCCCAACAGAACTGGACACTCTCACCTGTCCAACTGAACTTGGGGTACACCACTAGAGCGTAGGCAATCGCAGAGCCTCACGCAGGCATATCCTGAGCAGAACGACCACAGGCAGGCCAACAGCAGAACCCCACAACAAAGCTCAGTCTCGGCCAAGTGGCTAAAAAGTTCTTCAGGATCTAGGCCAGCAAGCCATTGTAGTTGCAGCTGGTATGCAGACTCGAAACAGCAAAGCAGTTTTACAAGACCTAATTTGAATAAGAAAACCTCTAGGCTGGTAGAGTGCACACCCTGGAAAGTCCCCCTACATGTGGGTTGGAACAATTAAATTACTTAGCGACATCCAAATTGGAACCGATTAAAATAACTGTTTCATTAAATGGTCACATAGTTCCCATGGAGATTGATACCGGTGCAGTTGTATCTGTGGTTGTAGAACTTGTCTTTAACAAGGTTCACCCAGGTCTCCAACCCTAAAGTTTGTGCAAGACCTCAGCCAGACAGAGAATATTTCCTGGGGAACAGTTACAAATTAAGGATATGACTTCGGTTCTGTTCTCTTATGAGAAGCAGTTCGCCCAGGTACCACTCATTGTGGCATGAGGATCGGGCCCAAGACCAATGGGGCAAAATTGATTGAGAAAGATTCACCTAGATTGGCTCAACATTTTTCGTTTAGAAAATGGCTGCCTCAGTGAAGTCCTAGTGAAATACCCAGGAGTTTTTCAGGAAGGGCTTGGGACTATCAAAGGGACCAAACCACGTTACATGTCGACCAGGAAGCATTTCCATGATTTTGCAAGGCCCGCTTGGTGGAAATCAGGAGGCTGGAGAGCGAGGGAATTATCAAACCAGTGCAGTTTGCGGAATGGGCAGCATCAGTAGTCCCAATTGTGAAGCTTGATTGCTCAGTTTGCCTTTGTGGGGATGTAATGCTAATGGTAAGTCACTTCTCACAGCTGGATTAACACCCAATACCTCGCATTGAGGGCCTGTATACCAAGTTAGGTTGGGGGGGGGCGGGGGGAGGTGGGGGGCTGCTGTCCTTTACAAAGCTGGACACGAGCCATCCCTACCTGCAATTGCAACTGGATGAGGAGTCCCAGAAGTACGCCACAATTAACACCCATAAGGGTTTATACCAATATACAAGACTGCCGATTGGGGTATCAGACCATGGAAAAAAATTTACAAGGGCTACCCCAGGTTGCCATTTATCTGGATGACGTGCTAATAACCAGGAAGACCAAAAAAGAGCACTTGGAGAAATTGGACATCGTGCTTAAATGTTTCTCCAAGGTGGACTTACACCTTAGAACGGAAAAATGTGTATTCCAGGTGCCCCAAGTGACTTACTTGGGTTACAGAGTCGACAAAACCAGATTACACCCATTGGAAGATAAAGAGGGTGATCAAAGCAGCCCCGCCTCCCACGTTTGTACCAGAGCTTAGGTCTTTCCTTGGGTTAGTGAATTTTACAAATTTGTGCATCACCTGGCCTCCATCTTGGCACCCTTACACCTGCTATTGAAAAGGGTCAGCCTTGGAAATGGTCGCATAGCCAAGTAGCCTTTAGAAAAGTGAAAAAGCAGCTATCGTTATCTAAGATGTTGGCCCAGTATAATCCGACGCAAGAGGCAGTGCTGACATGTGATGCCTCCCCGTACAGTAGTAGTGTTGGCTAATGCGGTGGCCCAACGGAAAGGAATGCCCAATAGCCTATGCTTCCCAGACTTTGGCTAATGCTGAACACAAATATGCCCAGATAAGAGAAGGTAGGTTTGGCAGTCATCTTTGGTGTGAGCAACTTCCACCAGTACCTTTTAAGGATGGGAATTTGTCACAGTAACAGATCACAAACCTCTGCTAGTGTTACTGAAGGAAGACAAGGCGATACCACTCATAGCTTCCGGTAGAGTTCAGCGGTGGGCCCTTTATTCCCAGGGCATATAAGTACAAGCTACAACACTGTCCAGGAAGCCAAGAGGCCTTTGCAAATGCCCTGAGCCACCTCCCATCGGTAGATATTGCACTGGTGGTGCCTCCCTGGAGGAGTCCATTCTGGTTTTAAACTTCTTTGCGGTCACCACTGACAATATCCGACTTCGGATACAAAAAGATCCTTTCCTAGCAAAACTAAAATAGCTGGTCGTACTGGCGGAGATAGAAGGGCCTTCGCAACAAGGACTGGAACCTTTCTGAATCCGGCAAGACCAGATCACCGTATAGAACGGAATATTACTTTGGGGAGCAAGCGTGATTATCCTGAGTAAAGGTTGCCACCAGATACTGGCTGAGCTCCACCAGAGTCATCCAGGGGCTTCCAAGATGAAGATGCTAGCAAGAGGTTATGTCTGGTGGCCAGGGTTGGATGCCAACATAGCTGCGTGGTGGGGCAACGTCCAGCGTTCCAACAAGGACAAAAATTGCCACCAGTGGCAGCCCCACATTCATGGACAAAAACAAAGTTGCTGGAAAGGCTCAGCAGGTCTGGCAGCATCTGTGAAGGAAAAAACAGAGTTAACGTTTTGGCTCTGGTGACCCTTCTTCAGAACTGACAGTGGCTGGGAAAATGTCAGTTTATATGCAGAAAATAGGGAGGGGAATGGGGTAGGGAGTAAACGATGGGATAGAGCCTACCTAAAGAGAGAGAGGAAAGAAGAGCAGTTGGATAGACAGAGGTGATAACGATCAGGCTGGGAGGGGAATAATTGTTAATGGGGACTATAGTGACTAAAAACAGTTGGTGTGCGATGGCAGGCCATGTGGTAACAAGGCCTGGTATGTGGGGTAGGGGGTCGGGACATGGGAGAGTCTAGTTCCTAGAATTGTTGAACTCGATATGGAGTTCGCAGGGCTGCAGAGTCGCCAAGCGGAAAATGAGATGTTATTCTTCTGGCTTGCGTTGAGGTTCGCTGGAACACTGCAGCAAGCTAGACACAGGGATGTTGGCCAGGGAACAGGGTGGTGCGTTAAAGTGGCAGGCAACAGGTAGTTCAGGGTCTTTTTTGCGAAAAAGACCACATTCATGGAAATGGGTAGGTAAACCTGGAGTCGGTTGCATGTCGATTATGCCGGTTCTTTCATGGGCTCAACATTCCTGGTAAATGTGGACGCCCATTCAAAGTGGTTGGTCGTGCATAAAATCTGCTTGGCAAACTCAGGGATGACAAATGATAAGCTGTGAGCGTTGTTCGAAATACACAGACTCCCAGAAGTATTGGTCACAGACAATGGACGTCATTTACTAGCACGAAATTTGAGCATTTCCTGAAGTTGAATGGCATTCAGCACATAAAGACAGCTCCATACCATCCATTGTCCAATAGTCTAGCGGGAAGAGCAATCCAAATGTTGAAAGTAAGCTTAAAGAAGCAGCCTACAGCATCACTTGATATCAAACTGTGCTGGTTCCTGTTTGAATATAGGACCACCACACACGCAACAAGGATAGCTTCTGCAGAGATGCAGATGGGGAGAAGACGCCGCACCAAGTTAAACCTGATATTTCCAGACCTGGCGGGAGTATGAAACTGCAGCAGGAATGCCAACGCCGGCCACATGCCTCCTCTAAATGAGAGAGACAATTTAATTCAGGGGATGAAGTTTGGTTTCGGAACCATGGAAATGGCCTCGTATGGGTACGAGGCGAGGTTGACGCGAGGTCAGGTCCCGTGACTTACAAAGTTCAGGTAGGTGATATAGTCCTGAACAAACATGTTTATCACCTGAAAGCTGTCACCTCTCAAACGGGGCAGGAACATACCTGGCCCCTCAGAACAGCCAGAAGGCCCGTCAGAAACCATAGGTTCTTCCCCTTCATCTAGTGTCAAGAAAACCTCAGTCCAAGCTGGATGCAGCCTCGATACCGTTACTGCTGGAAGAGGAGAAGGAAGCTCTCCTGAGATGCTCTGGATGCAAGAGATGGGCTACGGTCCAGTACATGTAGCCCGCAGCAGAGTCCGAATTATAGGAACCAGACCTGGGGTGAAAACATTGCAGGAAAAGCAATGAGAAGGAGCAGGCCTCCATTCCAGGAATTGGTGGGTGGGTGGCTGGGTGAGGGTTGGTAATGTAATGGGTGGAACCAGATGGACCTTGTTGACTAACAGGTCCTTGATTGGCCCAGGTTAACAACACCAATCAGGAATGCCCTTGCTGACCAATATTAAGAGATTTAGAATCTCCTCAGTTCAGGGGACTGACTCTGAACTAGATGACCACAGACAGCGTACCCTGCACAAGTAAATAAAGGGTGAGATAACACAGCGTGGTTCTGGAGGAACACAGCAGGTCAGGCAGTATCAGAGGAGCAGGAAGGCTGACATTTCGGGTCTTCCTGCTCCTCTGATGCTGCCTGACCTGCTGTGTTCCTCCAGCTCCACACTGTCTTATCTCTGACTCCAGCATCGGCAGTTCTTACTATTTCTAAATAAAGGGTGACTTGGTGACGGGATACCGTCTGTGCAGTTATTTAAACTGGGTAGCTTGATTTGAGCTCCATCACTCATTTGTAGCTAAAACTGCATGACATGAATCTAATGAATTTACAGTAGCAGGAAATTGAACATTAATGTAAATTAAGACTAATAATGTAGTGCTGGAGAATGAACTGCATTGTTTTAATTATAAGCTAATTTGCAGCCTTTCAAGCTGCAAAGTGTGATTGATTGGATCAATTTAATATACAAGTTGCTACAAACTACAAGTTTAAAAAGTACATTTTTTTTTGTACTTTCATCATTCAACACAATGTACGTACCTGCTGTCAGCACTGATGCTGTGTACTTGTATTTATTAAACTCAAGATATTCACGGATAAGTTCATTAATTAGAAGATTTTCGTGGGAAAGTGGCGGCCGTGGCTCACTCTGATCATCAAGCGCACTAAAAACCTCAGCTCGAATTCTAGCTTTCAGTTGGCCTAGTACTCCTCTCTTTTCCAAGGTCTCTTTCAGAACTATAAACCAAAAAGGAGGAATTTTTGAAAAATACATTCTAAACGCTTACAGATTCATCAGGTAACATAATTAGTGGCCTGCAGATGCATTCATGACCTTTTACGAAAATTAAAGCAGTAAAGAGAATTCATTAAAACATACCAACTTTCCTTTTGATTGACAAATTTAAATTTAAACCATTTTACCCAATAGTCAGGCAAAAGCAAAGCTCTGTTAGAATTTGGGTATTCAGGTCAGCAACAGAACAGTTGAGTCTGGTCTTTATACATTTCTTATCATGCACCTCCAACTAACAGCCTACTCTCAGTCTGCATAACTAGCCAAGCACTGACAAAAATGAACAAGTTCATGAAGAAACTGGTACAGCGCGCTTAGGTTCATGCAGAGGACTCTTGTGGCATTGTGGCAGTATCCCTACCTCTGAGCTAAAAGGCCCAGATTCAAGTCACACCTATACCAAAGGTGTGTCATAAAATGTCTGAACAGAATGATTAAAATTATCTACTCAGACCAATGTGAAAGTTATGGGTGACAGCAACTGATCCATCATTGGAAACATGAAAGGCCCAATACATGATGGAGACACATTCACTTTTGGAATCTGCATGTGAAGCAGGAAAATTACAACAGACAACAAAACTGATACTGGCTGAAGCCTCTAACTAAAAATCTGGTTTTGGACATTTTAAGTTTTTTGATAAAATGGGATATTGATTAAATTAGTAATTTAGAGAGGAAAAAATACACTCTGTGACGTGGACTTTCCATTTCCTCAGCACAAGCGTGAACTGGTGTTAAGTCACCCAGGATCTCCAGGCATCCAGAAGCAGTGGTTTGTACTGTGAAACTAACAGTGACCAGGAAAAATCTGATAATTGTGGGTGGCCAGATTTCAACAGCACATCCTATGCGAAGCACAGAATCACTTGTAGCAATTTCTAGTTCTCAGCATTTAACTGTGCATATGGAAAACTGAAATGCTGAGTCAGTTTTAGAAAAACAATACTGAACATCAAGTTGTCCTTCACTGTTAGTACTATATACATACTCAAATGAAGGCAAAATACTGCAGATTTTGGAAATCTGAAACAAACATAGAAATTGCTGGAGAAACTCAGAAGTTCTGGCAGCACCTGTGGACAAAAAAAAAGAGTTAATATTTTGATTCCAGTGACCCTTCCTCAGAACTGACAACAGGTGGGAAAAAAGTGCTATTTACGCTGATGACTGCGGGTAGGGGGGTAAAGGAGGATAGGTGGAGATGGCAACCAGAGAGAGACAAAAAAATTAGACAGACAAAGGGATTGTTGATAGCAAGCCATGGAAAAAGAAATGTTAGATAAGAGGTAATGGGAATGGTGAGTGGCTGAAAGTGGGCTTGTTGTGCTACAAACAATCTATGTCAGAACAGGACCAAAAAGACAAGGTTCAAGAACCTTCTGGCACAGAGATAGAATATAGAACACAGAACAGTACAGGCCCTTCGGCCCATGGTGTTGTGCCGAACTTTTACCCTAAACCTAAGGTCTATCTAACCTCCACCCCTACCTGTGATAACTGTTATAACATGTCTGAAGAGGATGATTAAAACAAATATTGAAAAGTTAATCCCAGTTTATTATATGCATATAAATAAGTATTGCTGATTAGGTATCAAAAAGGGGATTTATGCACGGAAGCAAAGGAATGAGATGCTACCCAGGTCATGGTGAAAGAGGAAATTCAGTAGCTAGGAGTAGCTCATGTTAAATGTGGAAGGGATATTGGATAGACCATCTGTACTTAAAGTTGACAAGGCACCAGATCAGACAAGATGCATCTAAGGATAATAATGCAAACCCAGACTGCAAATTGCACAGGCACTAGTAAATAATTTTCAATCTTTTGTGATTCAGTGGTGGTGACGGGGGATTGGAGATTTGCAAACATTTACATCCTTGTTCAAAGAAAAGGGTGTAAAGATAAGACCATTAGACCTAGGAGCATTGAATGGCAGAGCAGGTTCAATCAGATCATGGCTGATGTGATAATCCTTAAATTCACTTTGCTGCCTTTTCTCATAACTCTCAATTCCCTTACTGTTAAAAATCTGTCCATCTCAGAATAATCTCAATGTCTTGGACTCTACAGCTCTCTGCGGATAAGCCAGAACCACACCAGTCTGTTTACCTGCGGTGGTGGGGAAATAATTGGAAAAAATTGGGATAAACTTAAGTAACATAAACAAATACAGGTTAATTAAAGGGAGCTAGCATGATTTTCTTAATAGAAAATCATGTTTAACTAAATTGTTGGAGTTTGTCTAAGAGGTAACAGTAAGGGTTAATGAAGGCAACATCATTGATGTGGTTTATGGGGACTCCCAGAAGGCATTTGATTTAGTGCCACAATGCTTCAATTGAACCTGCCACTACAACTAACACAGGCAGTGCATTCCAGACATAACCCATTAGCTGAGTGAAAATTTTTTCTCACATTCATTGCTTCATGTTGAGCTAGAGACTTAAAATCCCATTATGACAGCCAGAATTTAAATTTAAAAATAAATCTGTAATTAAAAACTATTCTCAGTAATAATGAATCTGATACCAGCATTGTTATAAAAACCCATCTGGTTCATTAATGACCTTTAGAGAAGGAAATCTGCCTCTTGTTGTTGCCTGTTGATCAGTTGGGGAATCAAGGATTATGGGGAAAATGCAGGAAAGTGGAGGTGAAGAACGGTGGATCAACCATGATCTTACGGAATGGTGGAGCAGGCTCGAGGGGCCAAATTGTCTACTCCTGTTCCTATTTCTTGGTCTTATAGATATGCGCTCTCATCTCCCATCTAAACCTGGATCTCGCTCGCGCTCTCATACACATCAAGAGTAGTTTTACCTGTACTGGATTCACTACCATTATGACCTTTCTCTCTCTCCCCCTCTCCATGGCTGCTTGTTTTTTTCCAATAGTCACAAGAATGGAGTTTGCTCTCTAAGCCACTTACCATCTTGATATGGAAATATATCTCTGTTCCTTCACTCACTCTTTGCTTCTCTTATTTCCTTTATCACTCATTTGAACTTGGTGTTTAGCCTAGTTGTCAATTCTATTTTATACCTGACATCTGTCGTAAGCACACATTTTCTTCATAGTGTTAATTTGTACTTCTTTGGTCATCCAGGAAGCTCTGGATTTGTTTGTCCTACCTTTCCTTTTCATGAGAATATACTTTGATTGTGTTGGATCCAACTGTTCTTCAGAGGTAGCCCACTGATTAGGTACCATTTCTCCTGCTAACCTTCGACTCCAGTTTGTTCAGCTCTGATCTGTTCTTATCCTATTGAAATTTGCTTTCCCCCATTTAATTATTCCTACTGTGGAATGTTCTTTGTCCTTTTCTGCAGCCAGCCTAAACTGTATGACACAATGATCTGTCTCCTAGTTTGTTCTCCTACTGACACTTAATCTACATAACTCATCTCATTCCCAAGAACCACATTTAGAAATGCCTGCTTTCAAGTTGAACTAGAAATAAAATGCTGTAGAAAATCTCCTGGACACAATGTATGAAATCTTGTCTCTGTCTGCCCTTCACACTATTACTATCTAATCAACTCTCTAATCTTACCATACCATGCATTCACATACATGATCAATCTAGCAGCCAGATTATTTACACGATTAGTTCGGTAAATGGGAACTCAGTGATGATAATAAGGGATGAAGATAAGAAGAGGTGATGGCCTAGTATTGTCACTGGACTGTCAATCTGAAGACCCAGGTAATGTTCTGGGGACCCAGGTTTGAATCCTGCCATGGCAAATGGTGAAATTTGAATTCAATAAAAATCTGGAATCAACAGTCTAATGATGACAATGAATCCATTGCTAACTGTTGTTAAAAAAATCCCTATCTGGCTCACTAATGCCCTTTTGGGAAGGAAATCTGTCATCCTTAACTACTCTGGCCTACATGTGACTCCAGACCTACAGCAATGTGGTTGACTCTTCGCCCCTGTCCTATAAATGAATTTTAAAAAATGCAACTGAATTTCATGGGGAGATGATTAGATTCTATCTCGTTGGAGATAATCATTTCCTGGCAATTGTGGGGCAAATTCTCCAATCTCCAGCACTGTAACGCTTCCAAGATATTTGCACTTCTCTAATTCTGGCCTCCTGTGTCATTCCAACTTCTACCATTCCTCTGTTATCCTTTAAGATCTCAGCAAATTCCAACTCTTTGACCACACCTCCTGGTCAACTATCACGATATCATCTGATGGGGCTCAATATCAAACTTTGCTTCTGTGAATCACCTTAGAACACTTAACTACTTTACAGGTACTACATAAATGAAAGGTGTTGAAATACTGGTGGCGGTGGCTTCAGTGTCACAACCTGTGATGACCTGATTGGAGTTACAGTCATGGCTCACTCAGTCGTACTCTTGCCCATGGCAGAAGGTTCATGTCTCACTCTAGGCTCTCCATACAAAAATCAAAGCTGACACTTCAGTGTAGTATAGAGGGAGTGCTGCACTGTCTGGGGTGCCACCCTCTAGATGAGATGGTAAACTGAGGCCCCATGTGGACACAGAAGATTCCATGGCACCCATTTCAAAGGAGATCAGGAGAATTGCACCCCCAATGTCCTGTTCAAAATTTCACCCTCAATCAAAATCAGACCATTATCTGGATGGTTATCACATTGCTGTTTGTGGAATCTCACTGCACAAATTCAGATCACCACAGAGATTACTGCAGCCACTACTTCAAAAAAGTAACACCATTGGTACACAAGGTGCTTTTGGGTGGAAGGTGGAACATAGAAAGTAGGAGGAGCAGGCCACTTGGGCCTTCAAGTTCATTCAACATGATCATAACCAATCTTCTAACTTAATGTCACATTCCTGCCTTCTCCCCACACCCCTGGATGGCTTTCAAACCTAAACGAAATCTTTCTTCAGTATAGTTGAATCAGAGATAGTAGGAACTGCAGATGCTGGAGAATCCGAGACAACAAGGTGCAGGGCTGGATGAACACAGCAGGCCAAGCAGCATCA
>NC_063352.1:3521691-3534938 GCF_021869965.1 Rhincodon typus | reverse complement strand
TCTGAAGACCTTCTGAAGAAGGGTCTAGGCCCGAAACGTCAGCCTTCCTGCTCCTCTAATGCTGCTTGGTCTGCTGTGTTCATCCAGCTCTACACCCTGTTATCTCAGATTTTCCAGCATCTGCAGTTTTCGCTATCCTAGTTAAGTGACACAGCATTCTTGTGCTGAACAAGGAAAGCCCCAGGGTCTTCTCCCAGACCCGGTTTGGTGCAATTAATCCTTTCTTGAAATAAGGACAAAATACTGTAGATGCTGGAAATCTGAACCAAACACAGAGTTTGGAGGAACTCCGGTCTGGCAACAAACAACTGTATTTCCCTCTCCACAGATGTTGCCAAACTTGCCGAGTTTCTTCAGTATTTTTTTGTTTTCAATCCTTTGCTGACGTTCCTAATTCTAAATGACGTGAGCATCGTTGTGGCTGTATTCAGGCCGACGCTGTCCTGATTTGACACTGTATCAGCTGCTCTTTCCCACCACTGGGTCAGAATCCCCACCCTCATAGACTATGGGTGCCCCTGCACTCCAACAACTGTAGTGTTTCAAGAAGGCAGCTTACCATCAACTTGTCCAGGGCAATTGGACACAAGCAAAAAATGTTGGTTCAGCCAGTGACATCTATCCTACTGTGAAAGATTTTATTTTTAGTAGTTGAAAGCAGGGTCGAGGAATTGAAGAAGATGGTTGGCAGTCAGAATAGGTTGGTTATGTTGGTGTTCTTGGATAATTGTGAAGAACTGAGCAGTTTTGACAGAGGTGAGCAGAACACTTTTTTTTTAAATATGATCTGACCAAATCTGTTGATGAATGGTTGTACAGGGTGTCAAGACATGAGTCCTTTGAGTTTCTATAGCTTGGACTTGAGCATGTTGAGATGATGGCACTAGTATGAGTTGAATGCAAGGCCAAAGGCTAGACAGTTGAACTGGGTGAGGGATAGTAAGAACTGCGATGCGGGAGTCAGAGATAAGCGTGGAACTGGAGGAACACAGCAGGCCAAGCAGGAAAGCTGACATTTTGGATCGGGACCTTTCTTCAGAAATGGGGGAGGAGGAAAGGGAGCTCTGAAATAAATAGAGAGGAGGGGTGGGGCTGGGGAAGGTAGGTGGGATGGTGATAGGAGAGTGTAGGTAGGCAGTGGTGGGGATTGGCCAGTGAGGTGGGAGGAGTGGATAGTTGGGAGAGAAGACGGACAGGTTAAGGAGATGGGGATGAGACGGAGGGTTGGTCATGAGATGAGGCCAGGGCTGGGGAGATTTTGAAGCTAGTAAAGTCCACATTGAGACTATTGGGTTGTAGGCTCCCAAGGTGGAATATGAGGTGCTGCTCCTCCAGTTTCCGGGTGGCATCATTGTGACACTAGAGGAAGCCCAGGATGGACATGTCGTCCAGGGAGTGGGAGTGGGAGTTGAAGTGGTTTGCGACTGGAAGGTGTTGTCGTTTGTCGCAAATCGAGCATAGGTGCTCTACAAAGCAGTCTCTGAGGCTCCGTTTTGTGTCACTGATGGAGAGGAGGCCACATCAGGAGCAGCAGATGCAATAGACTACATTAGCAGATGTGCAGGTGAACCCCTGTCTGATGTGGAAGGTTTTCTTGGGTCCTTGGATGGAGGTGAGGGGGGAGCTGTAGGGGCAGGTGTAGCACTTCCTGCGGTTGCAGGGAAAAGTGCCGGGTGTGGTGGGGCTAGTGGGGAGTGTGGAGCGGATGAGGGAGTCATGGAGAGAGCGGTCCCTATGGAAGGCATTCCTGATAAACCTTTTATGTATCCTCTCTAAAGCCTCCACATCCTTTTGGCAGTGTGGTGACCAGAACTATACGCAATATTGCAAATATAGCCTAACTAAAATTTGATACAGTTGCAACAAGATTTGCCAAACTTACTAATCAGCCCACTAACATTCTCCTCCAAATCATTTATATATGTTACAAACAACAGGAGTCCCAGCACTGATCCCTATGGAGCACTGCTGGTCACAGACCAGCAGTCAGAAAATCACCCTTCCACTGCTATTCTGTCTTCTATGACAAATCTGTGTCCATCCTACCAGCTCACCAGTCTTATCCCATGTGACCTCACCTTCTGTATCAACTTGCCTTGAGGTAACTTGTCAAAGGCCTTGTTAAATTCCAGCGTCCACACTGAAGGTCTCCAACAAAAGCAAATATCACTTGGTAGCTAACATGACAAAGAACATCCCACAGTCAGTGATAAATCAGGAAATAGAAGGGAGAGGTCAACAGAGGAAATTTCAATCACAGGAGAAGTGAAACTCAGTAAATATTTGAAGTTGCAGACTGATGTGCGTCCATAACAAATCCACTGCCCTGCTGTCATAAATTATCTTTGTCACTTCCTCAAAAAAACTCAATCAGGTTTGTGAGACATGACCTTCCCCACACAAAGCCATGCTACCTGTCAATAATAAGCCCATATCTCACCAAATGTAAGTCAATCCTGTCCCTGTGAATCTTCTCCAATAATTTCCCTACCACTGATGTAAGGCTCACAGGCCTGTAATTTCCAAGATTATCTCTATTGTCCTTCTTCAGTAAAGGAGAGCATTGGCTATTCTCCATTCTTCTGGGATCTTGCCTGTGGCTAAAGATAATACAAACCTAAACAAAGAGTTAGGTGGGCATAAATGTCCTTGATAAATAGGATTAAGGAAAACCCCAAAGTGTTTTATATGTATAGAAGGAGCAAGAGGGCAGCTCGGGAAACGGTAGGTCCATTTAAGGATGAAGGAGGGAATTTATGTGTGGAGCTGGAGGAAGTGGATGAGGTCCTTTAATGAATACTTTGCATCGGTATTCACAAAAGAGCGCATATTGCATGGTGAGTCTAGAGCGGGTATAATGATATTCTAGGGCAAGTTGATATAAAAAGAGGAGGTGATGTAGAGTATTTTGTAGTGCATTAAGGTAGACATGGCCCAAGGACCTGAAAGGATCTGTCCCAGAATACTAAGGGAGGAAATTGCTGGACCCTTGTACAAAATCTTTGTACTCTCTTCAGTCAAAAGAGAGGATATCTTGGGGAGAACCTTGGTGTGATATTTGGCTGGATGATAGAAATGGAAGATTTTAAAGGAATGGTGGAATCAAGTGTGCTACTCAAAGTTTGGAAAGAGTGGTAGACCAAGGTAGAATTGGAGATGAGGGCAACAGTGCCATGTTTCTTTGGCCTTTCTTTGAGTATAAGGTCAAAAATCACATGACACCAGTTATAGTCCAACACGCTTATTTGAAACCCCAAGCTTTTGGAACACTGCCCCTTCGTCAGGTGAAGTAAAGAGAACACCCAGGCACAGACTTTACAATCAGCGAGATCAAAAGATCATACAAATGGTGTGAGTGGAGTGTTGACAGGCCAAATAATAAAACTGTGCAGGTGATCAAAAGTTCCAACAGCTGAATAACAAGTGAAGGGACGACCTATAATCCGATTAATTGAGACAGAGATAATTACAAAAAATTAAAAATAAGGTGGTGCTGGAGACCAACCAAGTGACTGAAATAACATGCTAGGTATAAGAGTCGCATGCCAAGGGTCTGACCAAAGTAACAAGTGATCCAAAACTCTACAAACTAGAGAGATCATAACATGTTATCAAGGTGATGGTGTCAAAACCGAAATTAAGGAACATTTCACAAAACAATATGGTGGAGTCACATGTAGCGCAATATGACTGGAGATCACAGTTGAGGGCATCTTCTTGGGTATGGAACTTGGCTATTGGTTTCTGCTCAGCAATTCTCCACTGTTGTGTATCTCGAAAGCTGCCTTGAAGATCAGAGGCTGAATGTCTTTCACCACTGAAGTCTTCCCCAACTGCGAGGGAACGTTCTTGCCTGGTGATTGTTGCGTGATGTCTGTTCATCCGTTGTTGTAGTGTCTGCATGGTTTCACCAACATACCAAGCCTCTGGGCATCCTTGCCTATAGCATATGAGGTGGACAACTTTGGCTGAGTCACATGAGTACCTGCCATGTACGTGGTGGGTGGTGTTCCCACATGTGATGGTAGTATCCATGTCAATTATCAGACGTGTCTTGCAGAAGTTGCTGTGGCAGGGATCGTGTGGTATTGCAGTTGATGTTGTCCTGAAGGCTGGCTAGTTTGTTGTGAAAGATGGTCTGTTTAAGGTTTGGCGGTTGTTTGAATGTGAGAAGTGGAGGTTTAAGGATGATCTTGGCAAGATGTTTGTCGTCATCATGACATGTTGAAGGCTGCAAAGAATATGGTGTAGTTTCTCTGGTCTGGGGAAGTATTGGACAATGAAGGATACATTATTGATCGTATCCTGTGTCTGTCTTCTGAAGAGGTCATTGTGAGGCATTGTACATTGAAGAGACCATGCCAACACTACAACAAAGGATGAATGGACACCACGTGACAATTGCCAGACAGGATGTTCCCTCCCAGTCAGGGAACACTTCAGCTGTAAAAGACATTGTCCTCCAATCTTCGGGTAACCGTCCTCTAAGGCAGCCTTCAAGATACACAACGCAGAATCGCCAAGCAAAAACCAATAGCCAAGTTCTGTACCCATGAAGATGGCCTAAACCGTGATCTTGGGTCATGCAGTGCTACAAGTGACTCTGCCATACTGTTTTTTGTAAAATCTTCCTTACTGTCCTGTTTTGACACCATCACCTTGGTACCTTGTTATGATATCTCTACCTTAATTACTTTGTAAAGTTTTTTTTTGTTACTTTTGGTTAGACCCTTGGCATGCAACTTTTACACCTAACATGTTGTTCCAGTCATTTGGCTTGTCTCCAGCACCACCTTTTTAAATTTTTTTTTTGTGTGCAATTATCTCTCTGCCTCACTTAATCAGATTATAGCCATCCCTTCACTTGTTAGTCAGCTGTTGACATTTTACTCACTCTGTCTGACACTCTGGATCACCTGCAGAGACCTGTTATCCCACCTGTCGATGCTCTGCTCACACTATTTGTATGATCTTTTGATCTCTCTGATTATAAAGTCTGTGCCTGGGTGCTGTCTTCATTTCACCTGATGGAGGGGCAGCACTACAAAAGCTTGTGATTTCAAATAAACCTGTTGGACTATAACCTGGTGTCATGTGACTTTTGACCTTGTCCTCCCCAGTCCAACACCTCAACATCATTGTTTGAGAGTATCTGATATGGATGCAGGAATGGACAATTGTATGTTCAATTTTGTGCTTAGTACCAAGCTGAAGCACAATAAGTTATGAACATCAGAGTGGGAAATTATGAAGAATGAGAAAGAGAGAGAGACACACACACAAAATCATCTGTAACAATAGAGCATATGGAGTTGTGTGTTAGATCTTCCATTTTGGATCCCGAATAGAAAAGTTGGATTATTTTCTTAATAGCAAGAAGACTTGTGATTTGTGGAGGAGCAAAAAGATCTGGCTGTCCATCTACCCAAAATCACTAAAAGTTAGTACACTGATGTAAAATGTAATCAAAAAGCTAGTAGAATGTCAAGCTGAAACTTGAACTGCATGCTTCTGTCTAACCAGACATTTTACAGTTTCTAGTTTTTTTGCTTTTTAAGAAACTTCATAATTTGGCATAAACTAGTGCATTGTTTTCTATGATACATTCTGTTTGACTGCAAAGTAAAATGGAGGAACATACCCAAGATAGTACAGATATTTTTCTGGTTGTATTCTGTTTTTGCCCCTCAGTTGAATGGTTCCATTACATTTAAGTATTTCCTGTTTGGGTGATGAAGTGTTGAGCCCTCTCCATCTTTTTATTTAAAAAGAAATAGATGTTAGCTGAATTAATCATTTCAATAATTTACCTACATCACCTTTTAAAACCAAGCTTTTAGTCTATTCTAATACCATTCTTGTGAATTGATGCCAGATTTTGCTTGAAAATGCTTTTGTTAAATACTTTGGGCCATATGGCTACATTAAAGGTACTATATAAATACAAGTTTTTGTTGAGCCATCTGTTTAGCTGCCTCTGCTATATCCTTCTCCTATCCAACTGCCCAAGGATTTGTCCCTAGTGCTGAACCCACTAGTTTCATAGTTGCTGTCTTGCATTCTCAAGTTCTGCCTGAGACTGCCCACACCCTCTCTTGACTCTAAAACCAATAAACTGCTGAACACTGAACATCCCTTCCTGGCTTCCATTTTGAGGTGTCATTTTGTGTGTGGTTCCTATTCCTTGAATACTGCACATCTCTCTTTCAAATCTGGTCCTAAAAAAGTCCAGTCTTTGACTCCACTCTGTTTTCAAACTACTGCCCTATTTGCATGCTTCCTGACTTCTTTGAATGTGTTGTGAGCCATGAAATCTCTCTCCCTCTTTTTCATGATTCAACAGGATAGGGGACTGGAAACCCAAACCTTGCTATTGCCATCACAAAAGTTAAAGATTCCTTTTTAGAAAGTATGCAACATTCCCCAGTTTGCCTGACTTCTTGATGCAGGTTGACACAGAAACTGATTTATGCTTTATTTAACAAGAGTTACTAGTCATTACAAATAAATAGACTGTAGGTACTGGTAAACCATAATGAACTCTCAGCATATACTCTCTACTAATTTAAACCCCTCTCATTCCCTTATAAGCTTCCCACACGCATACTGGGTAAAAAAACACATGGGACAAAGAAAAATAATGTAGGAAGTTTGTGGTTTTTTTTTTACAAGATCTGTTGAGTTGGTTGTTGTGCTGATCAGATGGTTCCTTCTTGGCTTTCCTTTCACTGGTTTGCACAAGGCATGGGATGGCTGATAAACATATTAAAGGTCTGTGACTTGTCAATTAATAGCCAAAGCTGACTTCAATTGCTGAGGGCAAGATAAATGTACTTCTGGGCTGCTCTCGATCCAAACATCTATATCTCTCTATCTTATTATCAGGCTCAAACTGTTCAACTACCTGACCACCAATAACTTAATTTTTGGCAGGTGGAAGACCTTTGGCATTGCTTGTCATTGCCAATTAGGTTCTTGTTGCCAACCAAGTTTATTGGGTATAGGGTCAAGAGAGGGTGGAGTGGGTTTCAGACAGAACTTGAGAATGCAGGAAAGCAACCATTAAACTTGTGGACACGGCACCAGGGAGAAATCCCTGGCGTGTGTTGGCTTGTTGAGTAGGAGAAAAATGCAGCAGAGGCAGCTGAAGAAATAGTTCACTATATTTATATAGTACCTTTTGAAAGCAGCAAAATGTCCCAAAGTACTTAAACGCATTTTGTACACAACTCCCTTGCCTCCAGTTCATCTGCTAATTAAAATTGAATTGCTGCCTGTTAAAGAAGTTGTATAAATGATGCTTGTAATGAGTCAGATTACTTGCTTTTCAAAATAACTAACTATCCTTTTAAACCACTAGTTTCAAAACAGTTTTTTCTCACTTTAGTCCACAAAAATAAAGAGACATGGTCTTTACACTGTATTCTATAATCGGACCTCTCCAGTTTTTTTTATTATTCATTCATGGGATATGGGCACCGCTGGCTGGACCAGCATTTATCGCCCATCCATAACTGCCCTTGAGAAGGCAGTGGGTCCTGTTGTCTTGAACTGTTGCAGTCCAATTCTTTTAGGTACACCTATAATGCCGTTGGATAATGAGTTCCAGGATTTTGAGTTGGTGATAGCGAAGGAACAGTGAGATATTTCCAAGTCTGGAAGGGAACTTTTGCAGGTGGTCATGTCCCATGTATTGTTTGCACTTGTCTTTTTAGGTGGTACTGGTCTTGGGTTTGGGAGGTATTGTATCAGGCGCCTTGGTGAATTTATGCAGTTCATCTTGTAGATTGTGCACACTGCCGCTACTAAGTATCAGTGGTGGAGGGAGTGAGTGTTTGTGAATGCGGTGCCAGTCAGTTGGGCTTCTGTCTCCTGGATGGTGTCAAGCTTCTTGAGCGTTGTAGAAGCTGCACTCATCCCAGGCAAGTGGGGAGTATTCTATTGTAGATGATGGACAGGCTTTACAGACTCAGCAGGTGAGTCACATGCTGCAGGATTCCTAGCATCTAACTTGCTCTTATAGCCACTGTATTTGCATGGTGAGTCCAGCTGAGTTTCTGGTCAGTGGTAAACCCCAAGATATTGATAGTGGGGGATCTATTGATACCACTGGATATCAAAGGGTCTGAATACCACTGAATAGTCTGCTAGGCTGGTTCAGAGTGCAGTTAAAAGTCAACTATGTTGTCATGGGTCTGAAGTTGCTTGTAGGCCAGACCGGATAAGGATGGCTATTTTCCTTCCTTAAATGGCACTAGTGAACTAAATGGATTTTTATTACAGTTGGCAGTGGTCATCAAACTTTTAGACACCCTCGCTCTCATACTCTCTCTCTCTCGCTTGCTCTCTCTCAATTATGTCACTTCCACTTGTGCACTCACCCTTTGCCTCAACATTGGCAACTGTTTCTCCACCTGTGTAGATTTTGAGCATTGAAATTGTCCCCCTGCCCCTCAACGAGCCTATTTGTCTTCCACTTAAGACCCTTAAAACCTTTAATCAAATTTTGAAATATCTCTTCCTTTTCACCTGATAATTTTTTGACAGATTTACATTTCTTTTTTGTGCTTTTGACAATTTTATGTTGTTAAAGGCACTTCAGTCTTAGTTACATAACTGGCAAATGCCTTCCACAATGTTCTGACTTTGGGAAATTATTTTAATCTCTTGTGTTGCTCGAGGCAATCTTAATTTTTGAACATGTCTTAACTGGTTTAGTTATAGTTAACTGACCACTTTTTAAACCCATAACTTTCCATGAATTTAAACATTGAAGGGTTGGATCTTGTCCATCTTGATCTTGAATAAGGATTTCTTTCTGAGAATTTAAAATAACTAATGAGATGCATGGACTTTTTTTTTGATGTATAGTTGCACCTAGGTTTATTTTAAGTTTTGATAAGTCGTGTGTTTGGAAATGCAGAACAAGATAAATGTTGGTGAAATACTTAAGAAAAATTTCTAAAATATTTTAATTTCTAATTGTTTAAAGATCACAAGATGAGCTCTGTTTGTTTTACCTATAGTAGCAGTTAAATAATGTTAGGTTTTGATATGAGTTTGGTAAAGGGGAATTTTTCAATGAAGCTAGAAACACAAAGTACACCTGTACCACCAAATCATTTGTTAAAGCGTGGGAAGGCAAATGAGTTTTTCCTCAGAAACTGGAGATAGATTGACATGTCATGTCTTCTTTTTTTTTGTCCCCAGATTAAAGACCGATGTGTATCTAGGAGGTAAATTGCTAGTTGGTCTGTTGAAATGTTTATCCATGCAGATAACTGTGTGTAGATAAGGCTTGTTGTACATAAAAGCAAAGTAACAATGTTGGTAAACCACAACTGGAGAAAGTAGATCCCTGACTGGTCTGATTCGTGACCAAACTTTCCTGTACTCTGTTCATAATATTGATGTTAGAAACACATCTATGAATTGCCTTTCCATGTCATTGTCTGTTGTTCAGTTTTACACACTCAAATACTTTAATTCTCTTGTTTGGAGAAAGATTTGAGAAAAAGTTGGACAAAATAAAATTCTTGCTAGTCCTGAAGAGGACTGCCTGTTTTATAATAAATATGTGCAACACAACTGGCTCTTCTGATTTCAGCAGTCTGGTGGGCTGATTATTACTACTGCATGGAGTATTGGTTCTTTATCCAAGTCTCAGCTTCCACTAGAGCAATGAAGAGGCCTTTTGAGCTATGTTGTAACTAGAAGAATTGTTCTTGATGGGATATACTTATTATTGTACAATCCTTTTAATTTCAAGGTATTTGTGACATTATTGTACGTATCAAAATGTAAAGACCTGGGATTCTTGGAAAAGTTTCTTGTTATTATGTGGGGTTGTACAATGAGTGTAGTCCTGGATGTATTCATTTTTGGAAAAAGTTTCAATAGCTTTCCTGAGATGTGTCCTTTTAAAGGGCATAGAGAGCAGGGTTTGTGAGAGGTTGTTCTCGTCTCTAATTGATCTTGACAGTGGGAGGTGGACTACAGGCTGAAGGAGACAATCAAGGAAACATATGGGGGTGATAGTGTACAGTTGGAGCTGTTGCTTGTGAACTGCGTCTGAAATAATTGCAGAGAGGCTGGTAACCCATCACCAAGTCACCCTGTATTTATACGTACACAAATAGGAGATGCTGAATCTCCTGTTTGTTGTTTGTTTTTCCCCTTTTTTATCCCCTAGTACTGCATAGCAGCAGTGCTTATTTTTTTTTCCCCACAGCATCTGTGTTGTGTGTAAGTGCAGACACCGAGTGAAGACACCGTTGAGCAAATAATTTTATTCAGTACTTCTAACACCAGGAAAAACACCCATGTGGCCAGGGAACAAGTAACTAATAAAGCCTGATAAGGGCAATCCCCTATTTATATGTCAGCCATGGCTCCCTGATTGGCCCAGATTAACAACCCCAATCCAGGAGCTCATGGTCAATAACATTCACCTGGTTCCTATCACAAGAGTGTCTAAGCATATTTTGGGTTTGACCTATTGCTCAAAATATTTTAATAGTCCAATTAAACTTTTATGAAGCCATGTCAGTCTGTGGGCCGTTCTTTAGTTCTACCTAGCCATTTGGCTGACAACTGGCATCTCATCTGACTACATTGAACTGTGGCCAGGAGGCTGACGTTTGCAGCTGTATCAGAAAAGCAGGTTATTCCGAGAGCGAAAGCCCTGTAACATCAGTGTTGCAGTTTAGGCTTCAAAACAGTCAGGGCAGAGGAAAAGTCCTGAGTGGCGTAGAAGTTCATCAATAAAAGTTCCACAAACAGAAAGCATTAATCTTTGAGAGGAAGGCATCCAACAAAGCTAATAAACACCATGAGTTTGAGGGATATATGCTAAGAAACAAATAAACTGTTTTAGGTGTTTATTTAATGATCTCAAAGAAACATTCTCCCAAGAAGATAGCGTTAAGCAAAACAGAGGCTGACAAGAAAGAAACCAAATACCACCATACCCACTAAACAAGAAATTTCAAGTCGAAGCAAGGTGACACTTCGCAGCTTTGAGTATCTGCAAGATCGTTGAGGGTAAAACGGTTGAATCTGAGCTAATCACCTCCAGATTTTTAAAAAAAGGCCTCATTTAAATACATCTAAATAAATTTCAAGCCAAACTGAGTATAGGAGACCAAGTTCAGTGTGGGGTTGGGGTGGTCAAAATGACAGGTAACCTTAAGTGGTCAAGGTTGCAGAGTGAAAGATGGCAGATTAAGTTTGCTGTAGTGAAGTGCAACTCTTGTGCAAAGAACACGGAGAGACAGTATAAAATAAAATGAAACTAAAGTTATGTCTCCGTTTCTTTAACACAATGTAGACAAACAAATCAAGCGTAAAGCTATACATTGTTTTGACCACTTTAGAACCAAAGTTTCCAAGAAATAGCAATATATTATGAACGTTCTTCACAATATCAAACATGTCCTTGTATGCCTGCCCTTGATAGAGATTTGAACTTGAGTGCTCTGATTCCTTCCTTGAAGACATTATGGGACTGCAAATTTAGATGTGTTTTACATCTCTTATCTTAAGATCTGGATATTGAGGACACTTTGCCAAATTCAAGATAATGCAATTCCACTTTTAATAAGGTAATTGGCTTAAGTCTGTTTTAAGGTGAGTGGGGAAAATTTTAAAAGGGATCTAAGGTGTAACTTTTTCAGAGGGTGGTGTGTGCATGGAATGAGTTGCTAGGGGAAGTGGTGGAGGTGGGTACAATTACAACATTTAAGTCATTTGGACAGGTACATGAATAAGAAGGGTTTAGAGGGATACAGGACTGGTTTAGGAAGACTAGTCAGCATGGATGAGATGACCTGAGGGCCCAGTTTCTGTGCTGTGTACCTCTGACTAAGTCCTTCAGCTATTTTGATGTAGATTCATTGTTAAACATCAAATGGAATAGTTTATAGTCTAAAATACAATTATTTTAACAGCTTCAAATACTTCAAATATATTGCTGTTTACCTGTCACATGTTAAAAATGTGAAATCCAGAGGGACATTGAGACACCATGAAACAACCCGTAGCCTCCAACCTCATCGTTCCCCAATCCCGCACTGCCCGTTTCTGTCCTTCCCAAAGTCCACAAACCTGACTGCCCTGGTTGACCCATTGTCTCCACCTGCTCCTGCCCCACCGAACTTATCTCTACTTATCTCGACTCCATTTTCTCCCCCTTGGTCCAGCAACTCCCCACCTACGTCCGTGACACCACCCATGCCCTCCACCTCCTCCAGAACTTCCGATTTCCCCAGTCCCCAACACCTCATCTTTACCATGGACGTCCAGTCCCTATACACTTGCATTCCCCATGCAGGTGGCCTAAAGGACCTCTGTTTCTTCCTCTCCTGCAGGCCTGACCAGTCCCCTTCCACTGACACCCTCATCCGCTTAGCTGAACTCGTCCTCCCCCTTAACAACTTCTCTTTCAATTTCTCCCACATCCTACAGACAAAAGGGGTGGCCATGAGTACCTGCATGGGCCCAGGCTATGCCTGTCTCTTTTGTAAGTTACGTGGAACAATCCATCTTCCGTACCTACACTGGCCCTAAACCCCACCTCTTTCTTCATTATATCAATGACTGTATCGGCGCCGCCTCATGCTCTCACAAGGAGCTCGAACAGTTCATCCACTTCACTAACACCTTCCACCCCAACCTTAAGTTCACCTGGACCGTCTCTGATACCTCTCTCTCTCTCTCTCTCTCCTTCCTGGACCTCTCCATTTCTATCTCTGGCAACCACCTGGAAACCGATATCCATTTCAAGCCTACTGACTCCCACAGCTACCTAGAATACACCTCCTCCCACCCACCTTCCTGCAAAAATGCCATCCCCCTATTCCCAATTCCTTCGCCTCCGCTGCATCTGCGCCCAGGATGAGGCATTCCACTCCTGAACATCTCAGATGTCCTTGACAAACGGGGACTGGAAACCACCACCTCCACCTCCCACCCCAGTGGTCGAGAATACCCTTGACCGTGTCTCCTGCATTTCCCGCAACTCATCCCTCATGCCCCCTCCCCGCAATAACAACCAAAACAGAATCCGCCTCGTCCTCACATACCACCCTACCAACCTCCTGATCCAACGTATCCTCCAACACTTCCGCCATCTCCAATCCAATCCCACCACCAAAGACAGCTTTCCCTCCCCACCCTTATCTGCATTCTGGAGGGACCACTCTCTCCATGACTCCCTTGTCCGCTCCACACTCCCCTCCAGCCCCACC
>NC_063352.1:3491453-3521591 GCF_021869965.1 Rhincodon typus | reverse complement strand
CCCAGGCCCCAAGAAGACCTTCCACATCAAACAGATGTTCACCTGCACATCTGCTAATGTGGTATACTGCATCCGCTGTTCCAAATGTGGCCTCCTCTACTTCAGGGAAACCAAGCAGAGGCTTGGGGACCACTTTGTGGAACACCTACGCTCGGTTCGCACTAAACAACCGCACCTCCCAGTCGCGGACCATTTCAACTCCAACTCCCCCTCCCATTCCGCAGACAACGTGTCCATCCTGGGCCTCCTGCAGTGCCACAACGATGCCACCCGAAGGTTGCAGGAACAGCAACTCATCTTTTGCTTGGGAATCCTGCAGCCCAATGGTATCAATGTGGACTTCATAAGCTTCAAAATCTCCCCTCCCCCGACCGCATCCCAAAACCAGTCCAGATCGTCCCCCCCTCCCTATCCCCTCCTCCCACCTCAAGCCCCACCCCCATCTCCTACCTACTAACCTCATCCCGCCCCCTTGACCTGTCCGTCCTCCCTGGACTGACCTATCTCCTCCCTAACTCCCCACCTACAGCCTCCTTTACTGGCTCCACCCCCGCCTCCTTTGACCTGTCTGTCTCCTCTCCACCTATTTTCTCCTTTTATCCATCTTCTATCCGCCTCCCCCTCTCTCCCTATTTATTTCAGAATCCCCTTCCCCTTCCCCATTTCTGAAGAAGGGTCTAGGCCCGAAATGTCAGCCTTCCTGCTCCTCTGATGCTGCTTGGCCTGCTGTGTTCATCCAGCTTTACACCTTGTTATCTCAGATTCTCCAGCATCTGCAGTGCCTACTATCTATGAAACAACCCTGCCTTTGTCTAAAAAGAGAGAGAGAGAAACTGATTGATTTCAGAATGTTGATGCCTTCTCTAGTTCTGAAAAGTTAATAAATGCTGACTCAGCTGGCATGCCCTCATTCCGTGAATGAATTAAACATGTGCCTAGAGGAGGCGTAAGACATCATAAACGTTTACAGTCCACAGAGGTCATGATCTCAAATTGTTAAATCTGGAATGGTGAAGAGTGACTAATCTGAAGCCGAGGTTCTGTTGAGTTGAGCTTCATTGGAAGAGTGTAAGTTATTAAAGTTGGCAGAGCAGGTTGAGTGAACTGTTAATAAAACATGCAGTATGCTAAGTCTCATAAGTAGGTGCATAGAGTATAAGAGTAGGGAAGTTATGATGAGCTTGTATAAGACATTAGTTAGACTTCAGCTGGACTATTGTGTGCAGTTCTTGGTGCCACACTATGGGAAGGATGTAAGTGTACAAGAGGTTTAGGAAAATGATTCCACAGATAAAACACTTCAGTTATGAGGAAAGGTTGGAGAAGCTGGGTCTGTTTTTTCTACAAAAGAGAAAGCTAAGGAGACTTTGTTTTCAAAATGAAGAGTGTGAACAGGGTGAATCCATCACTCATAAATGGATGGAGAAACATCTGGCACGGTTTTAAAGTGTTTTACAAAAGAAGAAAATGTGAGTTGAGTTGTTAGGGAATGGAGTGCACAGAGGCAGGTTCAATTAAGGCATTCAAGAGGGCTTTGGATGATTCTTTCTATTTAAATAGAATGTGCAAAAGATTGTGGGCAAAAGGCAGGAGATTTGCTCTTTAAGCATTCTGACAGTGCCAGTGCTGACACAATAGGCTGAATGGCCTCCTGCACTGTAACAATTCTATGATTCATTAAGTAGTGGCTAGGGTATTGAGGAAATGCTTTTTTTGAGTCACTGGAGTGGAAAGTGGCATATTTAGGTATGAGTAGACATGGGGAGATACCAGACGTTATGCTTGCCCACCTGATTATGTTGAAAACAGGCAGCTTCTCCTTTTTCAAGGTGCCATTCCTGGTGGGACCTTAGCAAGGTGGCTTGAAATTGGAATTGGTTCCCTTAACACAGCTGTAGCATTCACACCTGCTCTCGACTCATCCTTTGTTTCAGTACTTAATCCATTACCGTTCCCTTTTGCGTTACCATTCCAATTGTGGAGGTGGCGCAGTGCTCATATCAAAAGATTAGTAATCTAGAACCCCAGCCAAATGTTCTAGGAGGGGACAAGAATTTGAATTCCACCAAGGCAGATGATAATTTGAATTCATTCAAAATCTGGAATAAAAACAGGCTAGGCTAATGATAACCATGTGACCACTGTTGATTTTAAAAATGTTATGTAAAAATAAAACATCTGGTTCAATAGTTTGATAACAACGTGTGGAGCTGGATGAACACAGCAGGCCAGGCAGCATCAGAGGAGCAGGAAGGCTGACGTTTCGGGTCAGGATCCTTCTTCTGAAATTCACGTGACGCCAGTCCCACGGCAATGTGGTTGACTCCTAAATGTCATCTGGGCCACTAAGGGTGGGCAATAAATGATCACTAAGTCAGTGACTCCTGCATCTCTCAATGAATAAAGGGGGAGAAAAGGAATCTGTCTTGCATAATTGCACTGTTTTCTTTTGGTCTTTTCTGTGTTTCTTTAAAACCTGTGACATCATAAACTTTTTCCATTCCTGCTGAAAGGCCATTCATGTGAAATAACTGACTGCAGCAATGGAGCCAGACCTATTGTGTTTTCAGCATTTTCCTCAGATTTTCATCATTCACAGTATTCTAACTGGGGAAAAGGGAGGCAATGGCCTACTAGTATTGTCACTGGACTGTTAATCTAGATACCCGGATAACATTCTGGGGACCTGGGTTCAAATCCAGCCACGGCAGATGGTAGAATTTGAATTCCATTAGATTCTTAATTCCAGATATTTTATGATGACCATGAATCCATTGTCGATTGTCGGAGGAAAAAAAACCCACCTGGTTCACTAATGTCCTTTAGGGAAGGAAACTGCCATCCTTACCTGGTTTGGCCTACATGTGACTCCAGGCCCACAGAAATGTGGTTGACTCTGAACTGCCCTCTGGACAATTAGGACAATAAATGCTATCTAGTCAGCGACATCTTTATCCCATTATTAATGAATAAAGAAAAAAAGACCTTTTCGTTCTTTTGGGTCCATTAAGTAGAGTTTCCATAGTCTGAGTGGTTTCATTAGAGAGAGACAATTGTGGGGAGTTTAACCCGAGGGTCACCACATCTCTAGTGAGGGGGTGATGTTGAGAAGGCAGGACCTTCATTTGTGATATCAGCTGGTTTGGGAATTGAACCTACATTGGTGTCATTCTGCATTGCAAACATCCAGCCAATTGATGTAACCTACCCTGCAGTGCTCTACTGACAATTACTTCATTGCATCTTTTAAATACGGGCATGACATTCAAATATTTGTTCTGTTGTGGGTAAAGCTACCTTTTTAATTTGGCTACATGATAAGGTATCTCACAGACAATCGACTACAGAAACGATTATTTAAACTTTGTTGTATGTAGCAATCAAAATAAATCCCCTCAAGTAAGCAGGTTAAGTCTCACAACCCAACTTAGCTATTACTCCAATTTTAAGGTAGATTTTTACTATGATTCCGTCCAACAGTGTCTGTCTCTAGGTGTCCATGGTTTGATCCTTGTGCAGTTGTTCTTTCAAAGTTCTGGTGCTGAAGAGGCCTGGAGTTGAATTTTTATGCAATTTTGTCTTATTCAAGTTTGTGGTGTGAAATTATTGATAATTCTTTAGGTTGTTTCATCCAAAATATTGGCTACTACTCCTGGAGCTATTAAGCTTGCTTCCTCTATCAAGAGTAGCTTTCCTGTTCCTCCTTATGTTTGGCATTGGCTTTTCCGTTTGAACACACAACGTTCCTGTGATTAACTCCTTAAATGTTTCTGCAGGGCAATCATTTGTCCTTGTGGCATGAGGGATCAAATTGTTTAGCAAGCAGTTGCTAAAAACAATTTTGTTTATGTAGCTTCTACTCCTTTTTTCCCAGGCATGGCTAATTGCTTTCAATTCCTGAATAAAAGTTTGTCCTTGTCCCGTAACAGTTTATTCCAGACAGAGTTGTTGCTGATTCTTTCAATCCATAATCAGTTGTTATTAAAGTTCTGAAGTTTATGGTATCTCAGTTCTTTTTGGTGTAAGGGGCGTTTTAATACTTGTGTTTCTCGAGTTCACTATTGGCCACATTGAGAAAGGAATACTTTACTAATTTTGGCACCCCTTGTTAGTTACAAGGTTGGTTGATTGGAGAGTAAAATTATATTTGGATGCAAAATTGTTTCTTCACTTCAAACGTAGAGAAGGTCCCTTCTAATATTATATTTCTACCATCAATTTTTTAAAAACCTGACAGAATTTGGGTCTTTCTTGCTTTCTTTCTTGCTTTCTTTTTTTGAATAGACTTTCAGCAGCTCAGGTACATTCAGATCCAAAACAGAAACAAAATAAGGAGCGACACATCTTCTATATGCAATACTAGGGTCCGAGACCTTCTACACCTCCATTTCTAATCAAGTTGGTCTTCCAGGCTTTCAGCTTTTTCCTTGTGTGGTATCCTAACCACTCCCTCTCCATTGCTTGTGCTTTCTCAAACTCTGAGAAACCTGTCTCAACTTAACTACCTAATACATTTTGTTGAAATTATGGGAAACTGGTTCCCAGCAAGGAAATTAAATTGCTTGCACTCAGTCAGGTTACAATCAAGCAATAGTGTAGGTGTAATCTGGAAGCTGGATAAAAGAACACAATCGTATTTTAAGGTTGGGTGCCAACTGTGACTGGATTGCTGCTGCTTTTTACCACCCAATTGTGCCAGTATCATTTAGTGGGTGTAATATATGTCCATACTGTGGTCTGGAATTGCAGTGACACATTCTGTGATGAGTTCTACTGCCTGCCAAACAGATTGGGGAGTTTGTGGTAGCCGTTATACATCTAATCCTGTCCAAATCCCCTGCTGTCAATTTTCTAATTTACCTGTGACTGTTTGTTTTCGTCAGGGTGGGAAGGACAGTAGTCGCATTTTGACAGCATGTTTCCTAATTTGGCTGTCATGGTATTCCAATACTTGAGTAATGCAACTATATCATACAGGAAGATCATCAAAATGCCCTGGAATATATTTGTTACTATCTGCTGGGATTCTTCTCGCTTGATTCTGAACAACCACTTGAAGTCCAGCCATTAAGGCTTCACAAGCTTACCAGTGTTCTGCTATAGTAAGCTATGTTGGTTTAGTGGCAACCGTACCTACTTGGGAATTTGTAAGTCTTTAGCTCTGCAAACTTGCACCTGTGTTGCCTGACCTCTGATAAGAGGGATGTATTTTTTTTTGGGAAAAGTTGGCACATTGGGTTTTTTTTTTTCAGGACTTGTAATTGGAGATTGTTCAACACACTGGTTGTCTATGCATGTCAAATATTTTACAAAATCATTTTTTGGGATATAAGCATCATTGGTAGGCCAGCATTTTCATGACTCCTTTTTCAGAGTGTAAATACAGGGGTTTCTCAGTGTTGCTTTTCTACACTTGGTGCTGCTTGAGTGCACTGTGAAGTTGTGAGTTGGGTGAAATGTGGAACTATAAATTTATTTGCACAAGAAATAAACTTAATTAACACAACAAGAATGGGAGGACAACTCGTGTGTCATAGCAGCGGCATCCAGGAGCTCCTGCATGCTACAACAAGCCATGGCAAACATGCCAGTGGTAATTGTAGATTGAGAAATGTCAGCTCAGAGGTTTTAAGCTGGAGGCCAAGCTGCAGATACTGATTTGTCAGACAAGGTTAAAAATTACTTATGTTTTGTTCCAGAAGGCACTCACCGCTTAGGTTTGCATTGTATCTGAGAAAAGTTGATCAGATCCGCTATGATTTTGAGAGAGTAAATAGAGAGGAATGTTCCCATTTGTAAGAGGATTGAGAATGAGCGGGCACTAGTTTAGTGTTTTGCAAAATAAGCAAATGCACGATGAGGAAAAATCTTTTTCACCTAATGAGTAGAGTATGGAATGTACAGCCTGAAAGTGTGTTGAGAGGAAAGTTCAATTGAAGTGTTTCAAGAGGGCATTGGATGATTATTTGGAAAGAAACAATGTGCAAGGGTGTGGGGAAAGATCAGCTCTAGGTGCAGACATTATGGTCCAAATGGCCTCCTTTCGCACTAGTAATTCTGTGACTTTGTGATTCTGCCTTCTAACGCAGACTCTGTCCATTTAAAGATTTGCTGCCCAACTGCTTCGTGATTCTGACCAAACATTTGTATGCTTAAGTTCTAAATTGTGAATTTGTAACCACCAACATGCCTCAGCAGGACTGGTGTTTTGGCTTCTTGACAATTTAGCAAGAAAATCTTTTAGAAATCTTTAATGGACAGAGTTAGTTAACAAAATGAGCAGAAAATATTACACTGCCAGATCTGTGCTTCACCATAAATTGATGCCAAAGGACGCTGAGTGCACGCTTCAGCAATGATTTGGAGATTGAGGTTTAAATTGCTGACCTTACTCTAGCTCTTTCTACTAGTTAGCTTGACGGGTATAATGGCTTAAAACAGCCAGTATATCAAATGACTCCAGTCTAGTAGTGTGATTTAACAATGATCAGAATTTGAATGACCCCATCCTCCCTATTGGTGTCCAAGTGAGCCATCTTTCTCCAATTTGGTGTAAATTCTGAAGTACTGAGTCAATGGAATCTGTTTGTGCTAGGGTTTTCTGTCACTTGAAGTTTTAGCTTATGTCCTTAACAGTTTTGTGTGTGCTGTCAAATCAAGTCTGTACCTTATCACGTGGTAGGTTTGTGCCACTGTTCTCTTTTTAAGGTTAGTGATCTACAAAGCGTGCTCAGTCTAGTGCTGCAGAGGAAAACCACAATATGATCTGATGAGAAAAGACCTTTTAGAGCAATAGAGATGTACAGCGTGGAAATGAACTCCATGCAGACCAGATATTCTACATTAATCTAGTATCATTTGCCAGCATTTGGCCTGTATCCCTCTTAAATCCTTCCTATTCATATACCCATCCAGATGCCTTTTAAATGTTGTAATTGTACCAGCCTCCACCACTTCCTCTGGCTGCTTGTTCCATACATGCGCCACTCTTTACGTGAAAAAGTTGCCCTTTAGGTTTCTTTTAACTCTTCCCTGGTGTAGGGGAGGCTCAAACTAGAGGGCTTAGATTTAAGGTGAGAAGGGAAAAAGAACTTGACTATTCACCCTATCTATGCCCCTCATGATTTTATAAACGTCTAGAAGGTGACCCCCTCATCCTCTGACATCCCAGGGAAAATAGCCCCAGCCTATTCAGCTATAGGGAGAGACTGAAACTCTCCAACCCTGGCAACATCCTTGTAAGTCTTTTCTGAACCCTCTTCAAGTTTCACAACATCTTTCCTGTAGCAGGGAGACCAGAATTGAACGCAGTATTCCAAAAATGGCCTAACCAATGTCCTGTATAGCCGTGACATGACCTCCCAGCTCCTGTACTCAATGCACTGACCAATAAAAGCAAGCTTACCAAATGCTGCCTTCACTATCCTATCCACCTACGACTCTGCTTTCAAGGAACTATGAACCTGCACGCCAAGGTCACTTTGTTCGGCAACACTGCACAGGACCATACCCTTAAGTGTGTAAGTCCTGCCCTGATTTGCCTTTCCAAAGTGCAACACCTTATATTTATCTAAATTAAACTCTATCTGCCAGTCCTTGGCCGATCTGGTCAAAGTCCTGTTGTACTCTGAAGTAAACTCCTTTGTTCTCGACTACACCACCAATTTTGCAAACTTATTAATCGTATCTCCTATGTTCACATCCAAATCGTTATATAAATGGCATAATTTTGTATTGTACAAATAGTTTAGTTCATGATAACAACCATTTACAAGTTATGTTGATATGATGGATGTTGCTGTCGAGACTGAGGACAACCTGGAATGGTAAGCCTTACTACTTTGAGATCTGAAGCTGTTCTGGCCTCAAGCCCATATGACTTCATCATCGTGGGTGGTGCTTAGGGCACCTCCTAATATCCACCCCTTCAGACCCATAGACTTCAAAAGGTATTTTGATCCAGTAAGGATAGTCTTACAATTGCTAACCAAATGTTCTTGCAAAGTACAGGAAGGAAAGATTGTTATTTCAGACAAAGAAGCTATTCACTTTCCAGCACTTGTATCAACAGCTAAACTCAATGGAATGGTAATAAGTGCTGGCCCAGCCTGTGACACCCACATCCCACGGATCACTATGTGAAAAAAATCCTGAGCCTAAGGGATTTTTCCTTATGAATGTTTGGGAAACTCTTCTGATGTTACTTGTGGCATTGTTCCCATAATTTATGCAACTCTTTGTCTAATCTCCACTCTCTGTCACTTGAACATCGTCAGTTTCTGTTGGGCCAACATTTTCTGGACTTCCCTCTTTAACCAATTATAAACCACATGTTTCTAGATTTTGTTTCTATACACCCACTTAGATCCTTTTCAAATTTTTTTTTTTAATGTTAGCACGTACTTTGATTGCATTTTCTATAAATGTCTTTTTTTTTTGTCTGTTCACTGGGCCTTTGATATTATTTGTCATGTTTAACAATACTTTGGTCATATCCTTCCCCCTTCCATTTACAATAACTATGATATTGGTTGATGCTTGACTTCTAGTCTTTGCATTCATTAGCTCATTGTTTGATATTTCTAACCTGGTTCCGTAATTAGCTCCTAATGTCTTTGCCTTCATCTTTTCAAAGATATTCTTAAATATATCATTATCACAATTCCGCCAACCTGATTTTGAGCTTTCTTTTTGCAAAAGTTTCCCATACGATCACCGTGAATCCAACACCTAGCAGTTTGCATTCTTTTGCACCATTATCTAGAGCCCCAAACATCCCTTCAATGAGAGTGTGTGTGTGTGTGTGTGTGTGCTTCCTCTCATCCAGTATATTTCCTTGTTGCTTGCAATTTGAATTCCTTTTGAAGAGTATGGAGGACTTTTTCAGCAACCTCTTCTTTTTCCTCCTTCCAGTGCTGTTCAGAACAATATCTTTGCAAATATGCACTGTATCTTTCTACTGCGTACTCTGATCTGAATATAACCTTCAGCCAATTTCAGAGGTAGCTTAACAGAACTTGTCCTTACCCTTAACAACTTCTTTAACTCCTCCCACTTCCGAAACACTAAGGGGGTGGCCATGGGCCCAAGCTATGCCTCCCTCTTTGTAGGATACGTGGAACAGACCCTTTTTTCCGCTGTTACACTGGCATTATACCCCACCTCTTCCTCCACTACATTGATGATGACTGTATCGGCGCTGGCTTGTGCCCCCATGAGGAGCTTGAACAGTTCATCAACTTTACTAACGCCGTTCATTCCAACCTCATTCACCTGGACCATCTCTGATACCTCCCTCTTCTTCCTGGACCTCTCCGTCTCCATCTGTAGTGACCACCTCGAAACTGACATCGATTTCAAGCCCACCGACTCCCACAGCTACCTGGACTACACCACCTCTCACCCACCTTCCCGCAAGAATGCGATCCCCTACTCCCAATTCTTCTGCCTCCGCCGCATCTGCTCCCAAGATGGGACCTTCCACTCCCGCACATCTCGGATGTCCTCCTATTTCAAGGACCGTAACTTCTCCACCCCCCCCACCAACTTCCAGTGATCGAAAATGCTGTCAACCGCATCTCTTGCATTTCCCGCACTTGTGCCCTCACATTCCCTCCCCCTAACAAAAATAAAGACAGAATCCCCCTTGTCCTCACAAATCACCCCGCCAACCTCCGCATCCAACGTATCATTCTCCGCCACTTCTGCCACCTACAATCTGACCCCAGAACCAAAGAGATATTTCTCACCCCATTCCTATCTGCCTTTTGTAGGGACCGCTCTCTCTCTGTCCACTCCACACTCCCCAGTAACCCCACCACCCCCCTGGCATCTTTCCCTGCAACTGCAGGAAGTGCTACACCTGCCTCTACACCTCCCCTGGGCGACATGTCCACCCTGGGCCTCCTCCAGTCACAATGACACCACCTGCAAACTGGAGGAGCAGCATCTCATATTCCGCCTCGGGAGCCTACAGCCCGATGGTCTAAACATCAAATTCACCAGTTTTAAAATCTTCCTGCTCCTGGCCTCCTTCCATGTTCAAGCCTCCGTCTCATCCTTGCCTCCTTGACCTGACACAGCCTGTCCATCTTCTCTCCCACCTATCCGCCCCTCCCATCCCACTGACCAATCCCCACCGCACTCTACCCGTACTCACCTATCACCATACCTCCTCTCTCTATTTATTTCCCAGCTCCCTTCCCCCTTCTCATTTCTGAAGTAGGGTCCCAACCCGAAATTTCAACTTTCCCGCTCCTCTGCTGCCTGGCCTGCTGTGTTCCTCCAGCTCCATTCTGTGTGGTCTCAGGGGTAGACTGTTTTGTCTTGTTTATTTCTCTTGTACAACTAACTTATCTTTCCAGGTAGATGTTACATTTTCTTTTGTCATTCTTTAATGCCATGCACCATCACTTTCTTAATATTCTGTTATTTGCATGCTATATTTTGCTTTCCATTAGACCACAATTTTCCTGCTTCAAAATAATTAATTACTGCTGTCACTTGACAATTGATGAGTTATGTTCTTTCATCTTATTTCTTCCCACCTTTCATTTTGTGTCCTATCAAGGAGAATGTTTGTTTGTTTGTTTGTTTATTTTCTACTTTGCAGCTCTGGCAGAGGGTTTGTATCTCAGTGGTTTAATTTATTTCTTTTTCTTTGCAAATGCTGATCAAATTGTATTTTCAGCATTTCTGTTTGACTTTATTAAAATTTAAAGCTCTCAAATTGTGACTTGGAACTTGTGGGGTCAGTTGCGGTGCGGGAAAGTGATGCTACTTTTGTCTCAGTCTGAATAGAATATGATTAAGTATTTAGTTTTCCCTTCCCCTATCTCCAGCAGGCAAAATACTGCTGGAGCTGCAATATCTGACTGTTTTGCTTAGAAGGGAAAGTATTTTCCCATGCTGTAACGAGCAGACGGACTGAGTGCATTTGTAACCATAAATGTGTCGTGATTTTACTTGTTCTATTTTAGTTTTTAATTTGTTCATTTTTGTGTATTGCAGGATTTAAACAAAACATGGTACACAGACAATCCAGATTTTACACACTGCTTCCAAATAACTATCTTAGTCTGGATCCCTTGCATCTACATCTGGATTTGTTTCCCATTCTACTTTCTGTTTCTTCGTTATCATGACCGAGGTTACATTAGAATGTCACTTCTCAATAAAATTAAAACGGTAAGAAACAAAGATATTTAATCTTGCTACCATATATTTATGTACACCTTGTCTTTCAGATTTTTCTTTTCACTTGTACGTGGAGTCATAGAGATGTACAGCATGGAAACAGACCCTTTGGTACAACTTGTCCATGCCGGCTAGATATCCTACATAAATCTAGTCCCATTTGCCAGCATTTGGCCCATACCCTTCTAAACCCTTTCTTTTCATGTACCTGTCCAGATGCCTTTTAAATGTTGTAATTGTACTAGCCTCCTCCAATTCCTCTGGCAGCTCATTCCATACACGCAAGTTGCCCCTTAGGTCCCTTTTTAAATCTTTTTTTTCCCTCTCACCTTTTAAACGCATGTCCTGTAGTTTTGGACTCCCTCCCTCCTCTCTTTTTTTCCCCCCCCCAGGGAAAAGACCTTGCCTAAATCTCTTAGCCTCTGATGCTCCAGGGAAAATAGCCCCAGCCTATTCAGCGTCTCCCTATAGCCCAAACCCTCCAGCTCTGGCAACATCCTTGTAAATCCTTCCTGAACCCTTTCAAGTTTCACGACATCCTTCCTATAGCAAGGAGACCGGAATACAGCATTCCAATAGTACCCTAACCAATGTCCTGTACAGCCTTAACATGACCTCCCAGCTCAGTACACTGACCAATAAAGGCAAGCATATAAAATGCCTTCTTCACTATCGTATCTACCTGTGACTCCACTTGCAAGGAACTGTCAACCTGCAGTCCAAGGTCTCTCTTGTTCAGCAACACACCCCAGGATCTTTATCATTAAGTGTGACATTAGATGTCACTGACAAAGGCAGCATTTATTCACCATTGCTAATTGCCCACAAGAAAATGGTGGCAAGCTGTTCTGCTCAAATTTGTGTGGTTAAGGTACACCCCTAATGCTGTCAGGAAGCGAGTTCCGGGGTTTTGACCAAACAAAGTAATAGTCTCGGTCTTGTTGGCACCGATGACTTTGTTATTTTGAGAAGTTATAAATTGAAATGAGCACTGCAGTCATCGGTGATTTATCTCCATTTTTGCATTTATGATGGAATAACAAGATGTTTGGATGTTGCGCCTGAAGAACTCCTTAAACCTTGGACATCACTACTGAAGATTAGCCTCCAATAACCAGACCTATCTTCTGAAGGGCTGCCAATGGAGAACCTTCCCTCAATTCCTATTTACTTTAATTTTATGTGAGCTCCTTTGGGTCATACTTGGTTAAATGCTGCCTAGATCTCAAGGGCATTATTGATGAGCAATGCTCTATGAATGCAACTTATCGGTTTTCTTAGTTTCTGAATATGAGCTTTAGAGGAATCTGAGTTACATTTTCTCATTTCTGTTTGATCTTTATCCATAACCTTTTAATATGGCTTTTTCTCTTGCTGTTATGTTCATTCCATTTCCATGTACAGTCTCTGTCCTCTTCTCTGATTGCTCATTGCTCTTTGCTGTTTCCTTTGCTCTCAAACATTTAAATTCTGCAGTGCCCCAAGGCTGTCTGGAGGACAAAATTGTGTCTTTGGATTAATATAGGAATTTCAGAGTTCGCAAGATACTGAAGACGTGAATTCATGTTAAATGGGGTGGCTATTGCTTCATTATAAACCTTTCAGGGAAAATATTAGATTATTAAAATTGTTTAATTATGCATTATGATTTATTTTTGTATATATTATTTATTGGACTATAATCCATCTATTGATATTTTAATATCACCTCATTTCTAGCCTTAATGCTTTTTTTTTTTTTTTTTAAACAATATTTGTTTCTTTCTTGCAGGCATTGGGATTTGTGTTGTGGATAATCTGCTGGACAGACCTTTTCTATGCTTTCTGGGAAAGAAGTCAAGGATTTGGGCGAGCTCCTGTTTTCATAGTGAGCCCTGCAATACTTGGGGTTACAATGGTAATTACTTTTGTTTTTAAATTTTGGGATTTTTTTTTCTCGTCTGTGGTTTATGAAAAATCAATCAGGTGATACAGTCTTTGCTTTCTTTATTCAAAAAGGAGAACTGTTACAAAAGGCTTTTCTTTTAACAATTGACTTGTGGCTCTTTGCTACACATTTAACTCCTCCACGATTTGTTGATTATGCATGTGACTTTGGATATCGACGACATTTTCATTCAGTTCAATCTAAATTTTCTCGATCTGTTTTGTTGCACAATCTAAATTTATGGATATTCAAAAAAAGCCCTTTTATAATTCATCTATTGACTGTTGCTTAATTGAGCAGTATTGTGAATGATTTAATTAAAACATCACATAATGTAAACATTTGAAGCCATATGGTTTATTGCAAATTATACAGTTTGTGTAAGCGTGAACAGTCTAGAGGATTTTTGAAATTTCTTATTTAGACATTTTTTTACCTTTTGTGTTAAGTTTCTTGAAATGTGGATGTTGCGTACATGTACTTCTTAAATATGTTATGCATGCAGTAGTATGTAAGAATACTGTTTAGAAATTTAAAATACTCCCACCTTACCTAATGATTTGAGACAACAAATCTGTTATAGTTCTAAGCTAAGCATTCAGAATAATTGAACCATTTAGAATTCAAATGCTCAGTCTAATTTTTGACTTGAGCCAACCTGCTTGGGCATGTTATGACACATTTCTGAGGCAGGTTGTACTTGAGCCAGGACTTGTAGGCCCAGAGGTAGGGAGACTACTATAACTGCACCACAAGATCCTTTTATACTTTTCTTACACCTCCACTATTTGACATACGGCATATGATAATGTGGTAATAAAATAAAAAGCATAATTAAAGGAAGAAACTGACACCTTACCTTAAAAATTCCTTAATAAACAGCTCTTTAAGTTGAACCAACAGGGTTGATACAACTTGTTAACTTATTATTTCTTAAATTCCTTTCTTGTTGTACCACAATTATTATTCAATGAGTGAAATCTTAATTATAAGACTGACCTTGCCTTTGATTTTGTACCATTCAGCGCTCGTTGATTTTTCTCATGCTGTAGGAGCCTTAATTAAGAAAACATTGTTTTACCCTTTTCAATGACGTTGCTTCAACAACAGTGCTCAAAAAAAATTCACCTGAAATGTGGAAGATTGTTGGCAATATGATGTTGTTTAATCTATATGATTTAAACAGGTGGTTATTTCTTTAACTTTCTGTAAGAGTCTGTGTCGCATTTCAAGCGTTCAGTGATAACTAAATGTAAACAACTGTACGCTAGTGTAGTTTTCAGAGGTTATAACTTAAGAATCATATCTGCTATCTTGAGGGGAAAACAAAGTTAATGCAAACATAATATTGTATCATTGACTTTTTTTTTCTTTGTATTTGTACAATTTATGTCAGTCAGATGAACATTTCCAGACAGGAAGCTTCCCCCTAGATTTGAACCAATATTGGAATCAGCTGATGGGCCTTTTTTTTTGTATCTTTTTCCACAACTCCACCCTCCCCCTCTGGAGAATGATGCAATGTGGAAAGATTCACAGGCAGATTAGCAAGTTGGTAAGGTATCATCTTATTCTTTTTCATGGCAGTAAGTGTCTTTGGCATCAAGGTGGATGCCCTTCTGTGGTAGAAGGATTTTATGAACTTCCACAATGATGCCTTCTGCTTAGCAGTATCCTGCTGCACGTCAACCTGGAATTAACAGCCAGACCTCTGGTCTGCACCCAACTGCAAGGGGGAAAGAAAAACTTCGAATTACTTTTTTTTTTCTCCAATAGTTTCCAGTCCTCAGTGTGTCAGTTATCCACCACTGAGACAGGAAATTTGGCATATGAGCTGTATGTGTAAACTAAATGTACTCTCAATGTTGCCTCGGGTGATTAGCTGCTATGCTTAACTGACCCTCTATATAACAAAGGAAATTACCCTTCTTAACACACTTGTGCAAGTTGTCCCAGTGAAATCTGCCTGAAGCTAATTAATAAATACTTAAGTATTAAGTATTAATACTAGTAAGTACTTAAATTACACTGGCTAAGCTGAAAAAGCATACATCCTGCGTTTACTAAATCAGGTCACTTCTTAGGCATAAAACCTGCAAAGGTCCATTTTCAAATAGATCTCACATTTTGTCCTTGTTTACAAATCAGTCCTCCCTATCCTTTCAGAGCAATTCCATGCCTTAGTTAACAAGATGTAGAGCTGGATGAACACAGCAGGCCAAGCAGCATCAGAGGAGCAGGAAGGCTGACTTTTCGGGCCTAGACCCTTCTTCAGAAAAAGAGCTATCGCCGAGGCCAGACGCCAACTCTCCGACACCACCTCCTACCACCCCCTTGATCATGGGCACTACACCCATGCCTTAGTGTTGTTGAGCTCCTTCACTTCTAGCACATCTATGACTTTAATCTCTCTCTAGCTTTTGGCAGCTGCACTTTTTTTAACTGCTCAGGTTTGAAGTCCTGTAAAAGTAAAAGTTCCTGTTGTTTTTGTCGGCTTCCAGAGGGAAGTGTTTAATTAAATCATCTACTTAGTTTCTCTATACTGTTTTCCGTTAGAAATTTAATTCTGTAATGAGTTAGAACAAAGAACAAAGAAAATTACAGTGCAGGAACAGGCCCTTCGGCCCTCCAGGCCTGCACCGACGTGCTGCCCGTCACAACTAAAACTCTGTACCCTTCCAGGGACTGTATCCCTCTATTCCCATCCTATTCATATAATTGTCAAGATGCCCTTTAAAAGTCACTATAGTATCTGCTTCCACTATCTCCCCTGGCAGCAAGAACCAGGCACCCACCACCCTCTGTGTTTTTAAAAAAAAAAAAAACTTGCCTTGTACATCACCTTTTAAACCTTGCTCCTCGATCCTTAAATCCATGGCCCCTGGTAACTGACTCTTCCACCTTGGGGGAAAAAGCTTCTGACTGTTCAGTCTGTCCATGTCCTTCATAATCTTGTAGAAATCTATCAGATCCTGCCAACAACCTCCGTTATTCTATTGAGAACAACTAGAGTTTCTGCAACCTCTCCTCATAGCTAATGCCCTCCATACCAGGCAACATCCTGGTAAATCTTTTCTCTCCAAAGCCACCACATCCTTCTGTTAGTGTGGCGACCAGAATTGAACACAATATTCCAAATGCGGCCTAACTAAGGTTCTATAAAGCTGCAACATTACCTGTCAATTTTTAAACTCCGTGTCCTGGCCGATTGAAGGCAAGTATGCCGTATGCCTTGTTGACTACCTTTTTTCCACCTGGGTTGCCGCTTTCAGTGACCTGTGTACCTGTACACTCGGATCCCTCTGCCAATCAGTACTCTTAAGGGTTCTGCCATTTACTGTATATTTTCCATCTGGATTAGCCCTTCCAAAGTGCATTACCTCACATTTTTCTGGATTGAACTCCATCTGCCATCTCTCTGCCAAAGTCACCAACTGATCTATATCCAGCTGTATCCTTTGACGGTCCTCATTGGACCAGTTGCATTCTCCTCAAAATCATTTATATATATTACAAACAGCAAAGGTCCCAACACTGATCCCTGAGGAACGCCACTAGTCATAGCCCTCTATTCAGAAATGCACCCTTCCACTGCTACCATCTGTCTTCTACGACACAGCCAGTTTTTTATCCATCTTGCAAGCTCACCTCTGACCCCGTACAACTTTAACTTCTGTATCAGCCTGCCATGAGGGACCTTATCAGAGGCCTTACTGAAGTCCATATAGACAACACCTACTGCCCTACTTTCATCGATCATCTTCGTCACTTTCTCAAAAAACTCAACCAAGTTAGTGAGACACGACCACCCCTTCTCAAAACCATGTTGCCTGTCGCTAATAATAATTTTCAGGTGTGAGTAAATCCTGTCTTGAAGAATCCCCTCCAATAATTTCCCTATCACTGATGTAGGGCTCACTGGCATGTAATTAGCTGGATTATCCTTGCCATCTTTCTTAAACAAAAGAAAAACATTGGCTATTCTGCAATCCTCTGGGATCTCCCCTGTAGCCAGTGAGGATACAAAGATTTCACTTAAGGCCCCAGCAATTTCCTCCCTTGCTTCTCCCTGTATTCTGGGGTATATCCCATCAGGCCCTGGGGATTTGTCTACCTTTAATGTTTATCAAGACCCCCAATACCACCTCCCCTTTGATCTCAACATGACCCAAACTATCTACACACCCTTCCCCAGACTCCTCATCCACCAAGTCCTTCTCTATGGTAAATACTGACGCAAAGTATTCATTTAATACCTCACCGATTTTCCTCTAGCCCCACACAAATTCCCTTCCCTGCCCTTGAGTGGGCCAACCCTTTGCCTGGCTACCCTCTTACTCTTTATATATGTATAAAAAGCCTTGGGATTTTCCTTAATCCTGTTGGCCAATGACTTTTCATGACTCCTTTTAGGCCTCCTGACTCCTTGCTTAAGTTTCCTTCGACTTTCCTTGTACTCCATCCTTGCTTCATGTGTTCCCAGCCTCCTAGCCTTGATAAATGCTTCCTTTTTCTTTTTGATTAGGCTCATAATATCTCTCGTTATTCAAGGTTCCCTAAACTTGCCATACTTATCTTTCATCCTTAAAGGAATGTGCCGGTCCTGAGTTCCGAGCATCTTACGCTTGAAAGCCTCCTACATACCATATGTTGATTTGCCCTCCAACATGTGCCTCCAATCTACATTCTTCAGTTCCTGCCTAATATTGTTGTAATTAGCCTTCCCCCAATTTAGCACCTTCACCTGACAGATACACTGATCTTTATCCATCAGTATCTTTTAAAAAGCTTACTGAATTGTGATCTCAGTTCCCAAGCTGCTCCCCTACTAAGACGTCGACCACCTGGCCAGGCTCATTCCCCAATACTAGGTCCAGTACGGCCCCTTTCCTAGTTGGACTATCTACATACTGTTTCAAGAAGCCGTCTTGGATGCTCCTTACAAACTCTGCCCCATCCAAACCCCAAGCACTGAGTGAGTCCCAGTCAATATATGGAAAGTTAAAATCACCCACAACAACAACCCTGTTACTTTTACATCTTGCCAAAATCTGCCTACATGTTTGTTCTTCTGTCTCCCACTGGCTTTTGGGAGGCCTAATAGTAAACCCCAAACATTGTGATTGCACCCTTCCTGTTCCTGAGCTCTACCCATATTGCCTCGCTATATGAGCCATCCAAGGTGTCCTCCTGCAGTACAGTTGTGATTACGCCTTAACAAGTAGTGCAACTCCCCCACCTCTTTTATATCCCCCTCTATCCTGCCTGAAACAACTGTATCCTGGAACGTTAAGCTGCCAATCCTGTCCCTCCCTTAACCAGGTCTCTGTAATAGCAACAACATCATAGTTCCAAATACTAATCCAAGCTCTAAATTCATCTGCCTTACAGTTCTTGCATTGAAACAGATGCACTTCAGTCCACCAGATCCGCTTTGATCAGAACCACACCCTGCCTCCTCTTACTCTGAGTCTTAGTGGCTCTATTCTCTAGTTCCCTTTCAGTCCATTCACCTTTGCATTGGTTCCCACCCCCCCGCCAAGCTTGTTTAAATCACTCCTCCTGAGTGACACCAGCGAACCTCCCAGCCAGAATATTTGTGCCCCTCCAGTTCTGCTTTGGATAGTCCCTCCTCTATCAACAAAGACAAAGGTAAGCATTGAGGTATTTTGCTTACTGGCAGTAATGGTAAATACAAACAAATAAAGAATTGTAGAATGCCAGTTATTCCACTATTCAAAGCTCCAGAACAAGTCGTCTTTGTTTAGAAACAATAATGTGGATACTTCTAGTAAACGCTGAAGAACTTTTTGAGGTGATAAAAGCACAGGCATTGAATCAACAGTTTATGCAAAACTCACTTGTCAAGGAAATGTTCTGTATGTTTTAGGGAGGTTTGTTTATTTTTTTCTGGATGTTCTTCTCTCGGGGATTGTTTGATGATGAATAAAATGTTACACATTTAGAAAGATAATGCAAATATGCCAGATGTAGAGGATGAAAAATTACTGCTTGAATGAACTTGCTCATCTTGCCTGTCTGAGTATGGAAGTGGCTTTAGGTTAGCAGGATGCACTAATTTTCTGTCATTTTACAAATTCAAATTGTTGCTATTTGTTTGCTACTCAGTGTATTAGCAAGCTAGCCTCACCAAAAGCGGCTTTTCTAGGGGCTTTTATAAGATTGTTTTGATCTGCTACCAACAGATAAAACATAAAATGCTAGAGAATTAGTGTTTATTAGCTATTTACTTTGCTTCTGCTGAAGTTACAGCAGGAGATCCCAATGGAAAATGGCTGGCTATTGAAAATGAACATGCAAAGATAATTTTTTTTCTTCTTTTTCAAACATCTTGACAACATGGCTTTCAAAAAGTATAGATTTAGGTTTGGCAGTGAAAGTTTAAGATTTTCTTAAATTGTAAGGTTTATGTAAATTTCCAAAGTAACTGACATTGGTGATGGATTCTACTGTTGCTTTTGGTGATTTAACTGTTCCGCAGAAAAACCAGTCTAGTTTGATGTAATCTTGTAACAGTAGGCCAGGCCTCGATTTTCAAATACTGCATACGACATCATTGGCGGATGGATTGAGGCCCTGACTTTTTGTGCCATGCTCACCTGTCCAGAGGCTTAACTTGATCTCCTTCAATGCTGAAATTGCCTGAAGTCCTGTCTGTCTGGGGCTGTCCAAAGTCGAGTTCCGCCCCCCCCCAAGTACTGGGATTGTGTTTGGAAGCTCTGAGGTTGAATTTCAGATTGACCCTTTTATATCTAAATTTGGGACATAATGTAGTTCGTTCTCTGGCTGAGGAGAACTGCCTTGACCAACTAGGAATCCACCATGTGAAACATGTAACTGACCCAGAAACGCTGGGCTCTGAGCATGCTTTTGATTTCATTAGCACCTCATTAAAAACCTCAGGATTTTGTCCGGCCACTGGCTGTTACATATAATTATTAAATAGTGATTTTGGAATGCGTCTGGTTGCTTTATGTGGTGTGGCAGATTGTCCAAGTATCTCTCCTATAAAGACATGATGTCAAAGCCTTGTCAGGTAGATTTTGATCTTCAATTTTTATCTGAATAAATCAAAAACATCGAATTTTGATTTTGTTTTTTTGTGGAAGGTTTATGCACTGTTCAAAGCCAGTGTGTACCTTCCATTCGCAAACTCCATTTACTACCACTGAATCCATCCTTCCCTTCTCTGACTGATTAATTTTGCTTGAAACTCTGTACAGCCTGTGATAAACTATCTGAGGTTGATACAGGCTGAGCATCCAGTGTCCTATCCTTATGATTGCAAAGATCATCTATTTCACAACTTTTAACAATGTCCCCTGTTGTCGAAGCAGATTTGTTGAAGTCCTAATTCCAAATTGTCAATTGTCAATTCCAAAAGTCAAGTATTGGTATGGTTCTTTGCTTCTCCCTTTCCCCATCTCAGAAACTGCCTGTGGTCCTGCACTTCTATGACAGGTCTGCTTTCCAGTCTTTTTAGACAGAGCTTCTCACTCATTACCTCCCATATTGACACCAGTTCTCTTAGTCCTGAGTTCTGGACATCTCTCTGTACGTCAATCTGTTTCTCTGCTTCTCTTTCCTCCTAAAATCCTACTTAAAACTTACATTTTAATTAAAACCTTTGTCATCCTTCCAGTATCTCCTTATTTATTCCAGCATCAATCTTTTTTCAAATTGTGTTGCTGTGAAGTGCCTGGTGCTTTTGTATTAAATGTGCTGCAAATGCCAGTTGTTCAAAACACTGACAATAGATATGAAAACACATTAAGTTTAACTTGTGCGTGTGAGCTTGGTGATACATAGTTGCTGTACCCAGTGACTTCTTTCCTGTAGCATGGAGGCCAGAATTGAAGCATTCCAAAAGTGGCTAACCAATGTCCCGTACAGATGCAATATGACATCCCAACTCCCATACTCAATGTGGATTGAGAAGGAGCAAAACTTGACCTACTCTTGGGGGAAATAAGGCAGAGCAAATGACTGAGGTGTCACAGTTGGGGAAGCACTTTGGGGCAAGTGACCATAAGTCTATTAGTTTTAAAATAATTATGGAAAAGGATAGACCTGATCTAAAAGTTAAAATTCTACAGTGGAGTAAGGTCAATTTTGACGGTGTAAGGCAAGAACTTTCAAAAGTTGATTCAAGAGGCTATTCGCAGGTAAATCATAGAATCTCTACAGTGTGAAACAGGCCGTTTGGCCCAATAGGTCCACACCAACCCTCGAAGCATCCCACCCAGACCCATCCCCCTACAACCTAATCTACACACTGTGAACATTATGGGCAATTTAGCATGGCCAATCCACCTAACCTGCATATCTTTGGACTGTGGGAGGAAACCCGCACAGACACAGGGAGAATGTGCAAACTCCACACAGACAGTCGCCTGAGGGTGGAATTGAACTTGGGTTCCTGGTGCTGTGAGGCAGCAGTGCTAACCACTGAGCCACTGTGCCGCCCAAAGGATTTTTGGAAAGTGGGAGGCCTTCAAAAATGAGAGTGTGCCTCTGGACTCTTGCTATGTTTCTGTTAGTGTGAAGAACAAGGCTGGTAGGTGTAGGGAATGTTGGATGACCACAGAAAACAAGGCCCTGATCAAGAAAAAGGAGGCACATGGTAGATATAGACTGCTGGGATAGAGTGAATCCCTCTGTATAAGAGCAGTAGGAGTATACTTAAGAGGGAAATCAAGAGGGTAAAAAGGTAACATGAGATAACCCAATTTGCCAGAAATAAGAGAGTTACAAGTAGCCAGGAAGGACCTAAAGAGAGAGCTAAGAAGAGCCAGGAGGGGACATGAGAAGTCTTTAGCAGGTAGGATCAAGGAAAACCCTAAAGCTTTCTATAGGTATGTCAGGAATAAAAGAATGACTAGAGTAAGATTGGGGCCGGTCAAGGACAGTAGTGGGAAGTTGTGCGTGGAGTCCGAAGAGATAGGAGAGGTGCTAAATGAATATTTTTCGTCAGTATTCACACAGGAAAAAGACAATGTAGTCAAGGAGAATACTGAGATACAGTCTATTAGACTAGACGGGATTGAGGTTCATGAGGAGGTGTTAGCAATTCTGGAAGGTGTGAAAATAGATAAGTCCCCTGGGCCGGATGGGATTTATCCTAGGATTCTCTGGGAAGCTAGAGAGGAGATTGCAGAGCCTTTGGCTTTGATCTTTATGTCGTCATTGTCTTCAGGAATCATGCCAGAAGACTGGAGATGAGCAAATGTTGTCCCCTTGTTCAAGAAGGGGAGTAGAGACAACCCTGGTAATTATAGACCAGTGAGCCTTACTTCGGTTGTGGGTAAAGTGTTGGAAAGGATTATAAGAGATAGGATTTATAATCTTCTAGAAAGGAATAATTTGATTAGGGATAGTCAACATGGTTTTGTGAAGGGTAGGTCGTGCCTCACAAACCTTTATTGAGTTCTTCGAGAAGGTGACCAAACAGGTGGATGAGGGTAAAGCGGTTGATGTGGTGTATTTGGATTTCAGTAAAGCATTTGATAAGGTTCCCCATGGTAGGCTATTGCAGAAAATACGGAGGCATGGGATTGAGGGTGATTTAGCGGTTTGGATCAGAAATTGGCTAGCTGTAAGAAGACAGAGGGTGGTGGTTGATGGGAAATGTTCATCCTGGAGTTCAGTTACTAGTGGTGTACCTCAAGGATCTGTTTTGGGGCCACTGCTGTTTGTCATTTTTATAAATGACCTAGATGAGGGCGTAGAAGGATGGGTTAGTAAATTTGCGGATGATACCAAAGTCGGTAGAGTTGTGGATAGTGCGGAAGGATGTTGCAGGTTACAGAGGGACATAGATAAGCTGCAGAGCTGGGCTGCGAGGTGGCAAATGGACTTTAATGCGGAAAAGTGTGAGGTGATTCACTTTGGAAGGAGTAACAGGAATACAGAGTTCTGGGCTAATGGTAAGATTCTTGGTAGTGTGGATGAGCAGAAAGATCTCTGTGTCCATGTGCATAGATCACTGAAAGTTGCCACCCAGGTTGATAGCGTTGTTAAGAAGGCGTACAGTATGTTAGGTTTTATTGGTAGACGGATTGAGTTTTGGAGCCATGAGGTCATGTTGCAGCTCTACAAAACTCTGGTGCGGCCGCACTTGGAGTATTGCGTACAGTTCTGGTCACCGCATTATAGGAAGGATGTGGAAGCATTGGAAAGGGTGCAGAGGAGATTTACCAGGATGTTGCCTGGTATGGAGGGAAGGCCTTATGAGGAAAGGCTGAGGGTTTTGAGGCTGTTTTCGTTAGAGAAGAAGGTTAAGAGGTGACTTGATAGAGACATACAAGATGATCAGAGGATTAGATAGGGTGGACAGTGGGAGCCTTTTTCCCCGGATGGTGATGGCTAGCACGAGGGGACATAGCTTTAAATTGAGGGGTGATAGATATAGGACAGATGTCAGAGGTAGGTTCTTTACTCAGAGTAGTAAGGGCGTGGAATGCCCTGCCTGCAAAAATAGTAGACTCGCCCACTTTGAGGGCATTTAAATGGTCATTGGATAAACATATGGATGATAATGGAATAGTTTAGGTTAGATGGGCTTCAGATTGGTTTCACAGGTCGGCGCAACATCGAGGGCCGAAGGGCCTGTACTGCGCTGTAATGTTCTATGTTCTATAAGGAGAATCCAAAAAGACTTGCCCCTTTCTCTACCTATGTTGTTGGTACCAACGAGTACAATGACTTCTTTCTGCAGGTCACTCTCCCCTTGGAGAATGTTCTGCACCCTCTCCGAGATGTCCTTGACCCTGGCACCAGGGAGGCAACGCTCCATTCTGATGTCTCGCTGTTGAATGCAGAAACGTCCATCTATGCCCCTGACTAGAGAGTCCCTATCACTACTGAATGTTTGGAACCTGATATGCCCCTCATTACAGTAGATCTAAACACTGTGTCAGAAATCTGACTGTCAATGCTACATTCCCCTGATCGTCTCTTACCCCCTATATTTTCCAATACAGCATACTTATTTGAGATGGGGATAGCCAATGGAAACTGCTCCAGTACCTGCCTGCCTCTCCTAGAGGTAACCCATCTAAGTGACTGTATCTGTGGTTTTTCTACTTGCCTGAAACTGCCACCCATCACATTCCCGGTTCTTGTAAATTCCTCATTGCCTCAGCTGCCACTCCAGATGATTCATGCAATCCTATAGGATTCGCAGCCAAACACACTTCCTGCGGATATAATCATCAGAAACACTGAAATTCTCCCTAATCTCCCACATCCTGCAGGAAGAGCATGGCACTCTGCAAAAGGCCATCTCTGCACCTCAATATACAGACCTAGAAAATAGCAGTCTTACTGCTCTAGGATAACTTAATACATTTGTTTATTTTTAAAAAAATCAAGATACAGATCTCAGTAAAACATTAAAAACTGACCCTACTCATTATTACAGATTTAAAAATAACAGATTAAGATTTATAAATTTTGTATGTGCTGAAAACAAACACTTAGCTGCTGCTAATACTCCCAGCTGCAAATAATTTCAGTAATGAGGTCTCTCCAAGGTCAGCTGTGAAATTTGTTTGTTTTTCTTGTCAATGTTAAATTAACTTTTTAAACAAAATCTAATTCTCTTATCAGTTGGTTGCAGTTTTCCTCATCCAGTATGAGAGGTTGAAGGGTGTCCAATCCTCTGCTATTCTTCTGATCTTTTGGCTGCTGGCGTTGCTATGTGCCATTCCACCATTGAGATCCAAAATAATGCAGTCGATTGACCAGGTAAGAACAATTAAAACCTTTTTCTTATTAGGTGTGATTTAGTGTTCTTAATCATCATACATGTATTTCATCTTTTTAGTACTAACCTAATTTTAATTTAGTGGTGTTTACCCACACCACCTCCACGCCTAACCTTCTCTTTCATGTTTCGCAGATTGTTACTAGGTAAGATTTGATGAATTCTGGTAGCCCTCTGAAGTTTCATGCAGAGTGTTTTTCTGACAGGGGTTGTTTGATTGTGGAAGGCATGTTGGTTAAGCATAAATGGTTAAGAAACTTGTCTTCACCTCTACTTTTCTGATAAGTTTGCTGGCCGCAGATGAGCGAGTTTAATTCTCTGTTTTGTAGCCAATGGATGAAGCTAATACCTGTAAGGGTTAGCTCCAAATCTCTCCTATCCATTAAATCATTGTGGAAGCTTCTGTGCTGAAGCTTAAATTCTTAGTTTTGAAATGTTACCTGGTAACTATTTTTTTTAAATCAAATGTTTTGATCTCCTGCTTGTTCAGAACAAACCAATGTTTCACGATACATAAGTTTAAGAGGCTTTGTTGAATTGATAAAGTTTCATCAAATCATTAAAATGATGAAAAATTGACAACTTGTGAAAGCATTAAAATATACCCCTTCCAATTGACTGTTTTTAAATCTAGCAACTGTTGATTGTTTGGTAAACCTCTTACTGATTTGATAAGTTCATAATATCGGTTAATATTTGAACTTTAGGTGTAACATCGAGTTTCTATAAAGATATCAGCTGCAGGAACTTTGTGGCTTTTGCATTTAGTTTGCATACATTTCCAAAGGTTGTCACTTTGGGATCTATTCTATCTTTTTACTGCACACGTTTTGAACTTGCTTGTGGTTGTGTCAGGATATTAAGATGAAGCGTTGACATTCATGTAGTAGTTATGTTTACTGTACTGGATACTGCACTTCCCAGAACATCACTGCATTTTTTGGTATCTTGTCTAATTGTTCATTCTGGTATCAACACAAACAGTATATTTACAGTCAATTTGACTTTGGTGTAAGGAGTTCATTAATGCCAAAACCATTTGTGTTCACGTGGTGCACTTTTATGCCAAGCACAATTTTTTGTATTAATTAAGCGCAGGAAAATCTGATTTTGTTCCTTTTTTACGTTGTTCTCCTGTCTCCAATGCATTTAAGGCATAAATTCTGAAACTTGAAGACAAGTCCCTAAATTAATTTGACCCACCCTATCCCTTCTAAGTCCCCTCCCAGACTGTCCCTTATTACATGGTCCTTTTCATCTTTTAAATATCTTCTTAAACCTGCTGTTTTGATGAGACTTTTAATTATTTTTCCTGTTCCTCGCTTGGTATTTGTTCCCTTGCTGCTTTTTATCCCCTTCTCCTAATGTATGTTAGGATATTAAATTTAATTCATTCATAAGATTTGGGCATTGCTGGCAGGGTAGATTCATTGGCCATCCCTAGTTACCTTTTTTGAAGGTGGTGGTGAGCTGCTGCCTTGAACCACTTTAGTCTTTGTGCTGTAGATAGACTTACAAAACCAGTAGGAAGGGAGTTCCAAGATTTTGACTCAGCAACATTGAAGGAACAGTGATTATAATTCCATATCAGAATGGTGATGTTTTGATATGTTAAAGTTGTTTTATACATGTAAGTTACTGAATAATGACAGTGCAAGAACAGCTTTTCAAGACTGTGACAGGCTTATTTTAAAAGAAACACGCATTAACTATGAACTTTGCATTTTATGCATTTTTAGAATTATAGAATAGTTACAGCACCAAAGAAGGTTATTCAGCGTGTCAATGTTGCACCTGCTATCTGAAGGAGAAATTTATATAATTCCATTCCTTTTGCTTGAAATAACTCCAGAGGCCGGTATCCCGTCACCAAGTCACCCTTTACTTACATGTGGAGAGTCCTTGACACTGATCCAGCTTCTTCAGAGCCAGCTCTCAAAGTGAGCAGAACGTCTGACACTCCTGTTCCTATCTGTCAGCCAGGGCTCCCTGATTGAACAGGATTAACAGCCCCAGTCAGGGAGCACGTATTCTGTGATGTCCAATTTGGCTGACCTCATTTCAATCACTACATTGCCCTTTCACTGTTAAACCTGCTTTTTTTTTTCTAATATAAAACAAAGAATTGGATGTTGAAGATCTTTAACAAAAACTAAGGTTCCTGGAGAAACTCTGCAAGTCTAGCAGGATCTGTGGGGAGAAAGCAAAGTTAACGTTTAGTCCAGTGACCCTTCTTCAGAACAGGACATTAATTGTCTTTTCAACTCACGGAATTTCTCCGGCAATTTTTGTTTTTGGTTCTACTATTATTTACTCTCTTCAACTGCTTATCTAGTTTCATTTTGAAAGCTGCATTTGGATATCCCTCCATTGCCCTTTTCAGGCAGTACATTTTTGATTGCAACCACTCACTTTTTTTAAAATGCATGGGCAAATATGGGATAACAGACACCAGCATGGATTTTTTGTTTTTTTTTTTTTTTTGAAAGGCCAGATTGTGTTCAGCTAATTTTTTGGGTTTTTTTTTTTTTTAAGGTAACAGAAGGTTGATGAAGGTCTTGCTGCTGATATGGATGTATTGACATGGACTTCCAGAAGACATTTGATTCTGCCACACAAGATATCTGTAACCTAAGTTACAGCCGGAATAAAAGATTGTTACAATATGGAAATGTGTGACGTAAAAACAAAGAATTGTGTTGAGTTAGCGCAGTGTGGATCTGGAGGAGCACAGCAGGCCAAGCAGCATCGGAGGAACAGGAAGGTTGATGTTTTGGGTAGGGGCCCTTCTCTTTTTTTTTTTTCTGAAGAAGAGTCCCAACCCGAAACGTCAACTTTCCTGCTGCTCTGATGCTGCCTGGCCTGCTGTGTTCCTCCAGCTTCGCACTGTGTTATCTCTGACTCCAGCATTGGCAGTTCTTACTATCTCTGAATTGTGTTGAGTTGTTGTTTTTCAGATTGGAGGAAGGTTTATAATGGAGTTCTCTGGGGTTCCTGTGTGGACATTTTTTGTTTTTCCTGATGCACATTAATTGCCTAGACCTTGGTGTGCAGTGTGTAATTTCATAATTTCGAAATATTATGGATAATGAGGAGAATGCTGTAGAATTTCAAATACATGTAGACAATTTGGTGGAATGGGCAGAGCAGTGAAATTCCGTGCAAGGTGATTCACTTTGGTTGGAAGAACATGGATAGACAATATAAAATAAAGGGTACAACTCTAGAAGGCGTGCAGGTGCAGAGGGACCTGGCTGTATACCTGCATATGCCATTGAAGATGGACAGGACAACTTGAAAGAATAGTTAATGATGCACACACTGTCCTGGGCTTTACCATTTGAGGCAGTGTGTATAACAGTAAGGAAGTTATGTTAAACTTGCAGAAAAACTAATCAGGCCTCAATTGGGGTGCACTTGCACATGTTCTCCGCTATAGCAGAAGCTTATCTCATTTGTTATGTGGACTCTTAAACACTACTTTTACTTTTACTTTTTTAACCAATCCACATTTCAACTGAACTTTGTCTGAGAGCAAGGTTTTCTGCAATAAGGTTGTTGTCCAACCTAAAAACTTAAACCACTTGAAGAGCGAATCATCCCCTATGGTTGGCATTTTTTCCCTCTATTGCTTATCTTCTTTTCAACCTGGTTGTATGATTATACTGGAAACCGTATATCAAATGCTAGAGCAACTTAAATCCCAAGATAACAGATCAAAGCACATGACCGTCATAACACCATCTACTGCTATTAGTCCCAAAGCTGTAGAGATGCAGCCTCTCGGGATTATAAGCCCTACCTCAACCTATTGATCCCAATACCCCAGGAATCTAAAGTCCTCTTTCCTGCAATATATCTTCAACTCTGTACCTATCTGCTGTGTTCTCCTATTTCTTTACTCGCTAGGGCATGGCACCACGTATCATCTATACTTCATTACGTTTGAGGTTCTGCTTAATCAAACAACTCCCTCGAGGACCCTCCACAAATGTTCCCATCCTCAATGATGGAAGAGCCAAACACAACATTGTGAATGATAAGGCACAAGCATTTGCAGCAATCTTCCACCAGAAGTGCTGAGTGGATGACCCATCTCGACCTTCTCCAGTGGTCCCAGCACTAGTTACCAGTCTTCAGCCAATTCGATTCACTCCACATTCTGGCAATAATGCTGCAGACTTGCTGCTCCCTTAGCCAAGCTGTTCCAGTAATTACAACACTGGCAACTACTGAACAATGTGGAAAATTTGCCCAGGTATATTCTGTGTACACAAAACAGGACAAATCCAACCTGGCCAATTGCTATCCAATAAGTCTACTCTTGATCATCAGTAAAATGATGAAAGGTGTCATCAACAGTGCCTCCTCAGCAGTAACATGCTCACTGAAGCTCAATAGCAGCGGTGTGTACCATCTTCAAGATGAACTACAGAATTTCACCGAAAATCCTTAGACAGCATTTTCCAAACCCATAACCACTTCCATCTAGAAGGACAAGGGCAGCAGATACATGGGAACACTACCACCTGCAAGTTCCCCTTCAAGTGACTCACTATCTTGACTTGGAAATATATCGCTATTCCATCACTGTCACTGGGTCACAATCCTGAAATTGGCTCTCTAAGGGCATTGTGGGTCAACCTACCTGCACGAGAAGGCAGCTCACCACCACCACCTTAAGTGTAATTAGGGAAGGGCAATAAATGCTGGCCAGCCAGTGATGCCCATGTCCCATGAATGAATTCTGAAAAACAAAATTAACTACCGCTCCATCATAACTCCCAACCTCCAGGACCTCATTACTCTTTCTGCCTGTATTGTTGGTATCAATTTAAAAAAAAAAAAAAATTGCCATAATGTTAGATTGTATGGCTGCTCTTTCTTTAGTGAGAGACAACTGGAGGGTCACTGTCCCTCAGGCAAGAGGAGAGTTTGTAAAGGGGAGTCTGTCATATAACCTCTGCCAGAGCAGAAATTGCTCTTGGAATTAGTCTACATCACAAACCAGCTGTTCAGCCAACTGAGCTAGTCAACCCCTGTATTAATATGGAACATAGAAAATAGGAGCAGGATCAGAGATAGTAGGAACTGCAGATGCTGGAGAATCCGAGACAACAAGGTGCAGGGCTGGATGAACACAGCAGGCCAAGCAGCATCATAGGAGCAGAGAGGCTGACGTTTCGGGCCTAGACCCTTCATCAGAAAAAGCTTTTTCTGATGAAGG
>NC_063352.1:3452310-3491053 GCF_021869965.1 Rhincodon typus | reverse complement strand
ATGATGCTGCTTGGCCTGCTGTGTTCAAATAGGAGCAGGAGTTCACTTGGCCCTTCAAGCTTGCTCCACTGTTCATTATGATCGTGGCTGATCATCCAACTTGGTATCCTGTTCCTGCTTTCTGTCTCCCTTGTGTTTCAAACTTGTGCATGGATGGGACTAAAGTATGCTGCTATCTCTCTGATTAAACTATGATTATTTCTGTTTTTTTAAGAAAAAAAGACACTCACCAGCTTTCCCTTGGGTATCCCGCTGTTCCCATTTTTAACCAGTCTCTCTCTCATGTCTGCAGTCCCTTACCTTTGGGCTCTGGGATTCAACTTGGCTTATTTTATTCTAGTTCAAATTAATTTATTGACCTTGACTGATTTAATGGGTAGAGTCATTTATTTGACCTGTAAAAATGACTCTTTGAGCTTCCTGATACCGTGGAGTTACATTGTATATTTCTTTTCTAATGCTGTTGTTTAAATCATTGGGTCTGTGGTTCTCAGTCTCCCAGTTCTCTTATTGTGCAACCTGAAACTTTTCAGAAAGAAACTCACCATATTAATAAAACAGCTTCTATGTAGTAATTTCTTGTCTCTCTCTTTAGGATCCTAACATTGATGTTTTTCGGAATGCGACCTTTTACATCTATTTGGTTGGAGTGTTTGTACAGTTTATACTTTCCTGCTTGACAGATCAGCCTCCCCTCTTTTCTGAACCGGACAAGGACACTGTGAGTATTAATTTTTTAATATGAAGTTTGCTGATCTCTTATAGTAGGAAATAAAATGTTGTAACTGCTTAATAATATGAAAGCGAGGCACATTTTTCTAGAAAATAGTGTGTATGCAAGGAACTTGGAATCCTCTTGATTGGGTGTCTTGCTAAACAGTATGGCGACATAAATTTGGAAAGTGTGTGAACTCTGGTGCAGAGTGCGAAAAGAGGTGCTTATGTAAAAAGAAAAGGTAAATTAAGAGGCAACAGTGCATATTTAAACATTCAGCAATGAATTAAATTCCTTAAGATCCAATTAAACAAAATGATCAGACATTGTAATCTGTTGCTTACAATTCATGTGTCATGTGGGAGTTGTCAAGCTATTGTGGAGAACTATTGAGGTGGATTGAGGGGAAACTGTTTAGAGTTGTAGGATTAGTGATTAAACCTAAAATTAGAGCCTGGCCATTTCGGGAGTGATTTCTCTGCTAGGTCAATTGTTGGTTTTTAACCCAAGAATAGATCTCTAGTTACAAAAGGTGTTAGGGGATAGTCACCCCTAATCTGCAGAATCCTGGAGAATAGTAAGTGTGTGGCTATTCATTGGGGTAGGCAGAGGCAGGCTTGGCAGGAATCACCAGCAGTGTAACACACTTGAACCTATTTATATACAACTGAGTACCGCAGTAGGTGATGACATCCTGATTCATACTCCAGCAGAGAATCATGTTGATTCTAGAGAATATAGAGGAGATCTAATAAGTGGGAAGGAGAGAGATGTGAATAGATTAGCAAGTAAGATAAAGAAACAAAAAGCATTTTATCTTGCACGTGACATCCAATAATCTTTCAATTACACAGAATTTTTCCAGGGCAGAGGTGGGCTGAATGGCCTCCTATGTCTGCGCTGGTTCTGTGAGCATTCTTGTGTAAATAGTGGGAGATTGGGGCCAAGGATCCAAAGTAGACCACATGGAGGCAGAGGGCAATAATTTTTGTCCAATAAAAACAAACTCAAAGGGTGCCCTTATGTAGCAATTACAGAATGGGGAAATAGTGATATTGAATGGTGCTGGTGAGGCCACACCTGGAGTACTGTGTGCAGTTTTGGTCTCCTTACTTGAGAAAGGATGTACTGGCACTGGAGGGGGTGCAAAGGAGGTTCACTAGGTTGATTCCGGAGTTGAGAGGGTTGGCTTATGAGGACAGACTGAGTAGATTGGGATTATATTCATTGGAATTCAGAAGATTGAGGGGGGATCTTATAGAAACATATAAAATTATGAAGGGAATAGATAAGATAGAAGTAGAGAGGATGTTTCCACTGGCAGGTGAAGCTAGGACAAGAGGGCATAGCCTCAAGATTAGAGGGAGCAGATTTAGGACTGAACTGAGAAGGAACTTCTTCACCCAGAGGGTTGTTAATCTGTGGAATTCCTTGGCCAGTGAAGGAGTTGACGCTACCTCAGTAAACGTTTTAAAGATAGGATAGATTTTTTTTTTGAACAATAAAGGAATTAAGGGATACGGTGAGAAAGCGGGTAAGTGGATTGGAGTCCATGAAAAGAGCAGCCATGATCTTATTGAATGGCGGAGCAGGCTCAAAGGGCCGGATGGCCTACTCCTGCTCCTAGTTCTTATGTTCTTATGAATAGGATAAAAAGAGATAAATAGGGTGTATTTAAAAGGTTGTCAATCCTTTTAGCAGAAAAGTCAGTTTGAATGGATGGGATAAATTTATCCTGGGTGACTATGGGATGTAAGGGTAGAATTTGTTGAGAATCTGACCATAATTCTAAACTCTGAACTACTGTCTCGTTAGTGATGAGGAGAACAGTAATGGACTTCAGGAGATCATGGACCAGTTAAAATGGCAGCCACATGTGTTAAATATCACCTAACAAGTATGAAGATGTACGTTAGTAGGAAGAATGAAGAGCAGCCTTACAAATTAATAATGCATTGCTTACAAATCATTTGAAGATGACACAGGTTGAGATGGTGTTGGAAAAGCATGTGCGAGCATTAGCTTTATTAATAGAAAAATAATGGTATAAAGAAAAAGGACGATGCGATGAACTTTGAAAGATCTGTGGTTTGATATGCTGGAGTAGTGTGGTGAAAATGGGCAGCTAATTTTGGGAAGAATGTCAAGGCATCGGTGGGTTGAGAGGGGAGATTTATGGGAATGGTACAGGTAGGCAGGACTTCAGCCATCATAAAATCCATCATAGAAGCAGGCCATTCAGCCCATCAAGTCCACCCCGACCCTGTGAAGAGTATCCATCCAGACCCATGTCCCTACTTTTTCCCCTAATAACCCCACCTATCCCAGGGCTAACCCACTTAGCTTGCACATCCCTGGATATTACGGACAATTTAGCATGGCCAAACCACCTAACCGGCACATCTTTGGACTGTGGGAACAAACTGGAGCACCTGGAGGAAACCCATGCAGACGCTGGGAGAATGTGTGAACTCCACACAGACAGTTGCCTGAGGGTGGAATTGAACCCAGGACCCTGGTTATGTGAGGCAGCAGCGCTAACTCTTGAGCCACTGTGCCACCACCAGCAGTGTGGCCAGTAACCAGGGGCCTGAGATTTAAGGTAGTTGGTTTAAAAAAAAAAACCAGAGACAACATGAGGAAACATTTTATTTTATACACAGTGGAATGCATTAATGAAAAGGTGAAGGAAAAAGCTTCCAAGACTCCTAGTTGGAATTTTCAGTTTGTAGCAAAGTTTAGCTTTTACTTAATGCATCCTACACAATGTAGGAGCTGAGCCTAGCGTTTTAGGTTCTGGGGAAATCATGAACCTGTGCATGAAAATCTAATCCGATTATTGTAGACAGAGCATGCTATTTGTGGCCTCTGCAATGATATGAAAGTGAGAGCTACGCAACTGTGTCAGACCATTTCCTGTAACTGTGCTAGTTCCAACCCTGAGGCAGCTTTCAGTTTCTTGTACTAGATCTTTTTGTTGAATTTTGGAATTGGATCACCAGAGCTTTCACAGATGGAAATGCCTGTTAAATAGATTGTCAAGTACCAAATATGTCTGTTTTCAAATCTGGCTATCATTGGCATCAGCCCTCCTATCAGTGGCAAATGTTGAACCCCTGGTGTTGACTCTATCAGAACAAATACTAAGCCAAAATGATGAAAGTTAAATGATTGATCAGAATGTAGCCTCTTTGAAAGACTATTTGATGTCATTATGAGCCAATATTTGCTCTTGAGAAAGTCATACAGAAGAGCAAATAAAACACAAAAAACAATATATTGGCATATTAAAGGACTTGAGCTCCAAGTTTTGACAGTTGCATTCTACATAGCCTTCATGAAATGGACAGTTCTGAAGAGTCAATAAAAGTGTGATTTTGATTGGATGAAAATTCCCAAAAGAGGAGCACAAGATCCTAAGGACAAAGCCTCGAACTCAAAGTTGCTACCTCCATCCTTTCTGATACTCCATGTTTCTTTACAATAATCTAATTTAGTACAAAGGGCACTGTGAAACTATGTTGGTTTCTAAAAGATCATTTATGATCAAAAGGAGGGGCTGAAAAGTTTTACTGTCCCATCCTTCTTGATAACATCAGTAGCTTAGACTAATACAATGTGAAAAAGGATGCTCTTGCAAAGTCTTTGGAAGAAGACAGGCCCAATTTTGATGAATAGTAAGTAGGTTTATTACATTATTTCATGAATTATGGTCTTCTTCTGAGAGACATCAGGCTCAAGCTAAATTCACATCACTGCTGTTAAAACATTCACCACTTTAGTAACCAGCACGCAACTGGTTAACTCCCAGGAACAGACTTGATATCCTAATGGGTGAAGTTTGAATTGTGATGCACTTACTGCCTCATACAGCAAATAACTGAAGAAATTGCTAAATATTTTTATGAATGGTCAATGATAAATGTGATATGAATGATGAATAGTGTGTTCTCAAAGGCAACTGGTTTAATTGGTTTCTATTGAATTGCAATTGTCAAATGTATTGGCCACCTTCTTGGACACTGTTCCATCTTCTATTTGTTATAATTGTCAGACTGGAGAGAACATTTCAAAATCAAAAACGGATCAAAATAATTTTCCTGCTCGTAGTTTTCAAATAAAGTTAATTAATACCATTTGGATTGGTTAATATTCAATTGTTGAAGCATGCCTTTTCCTTGTTGAGTATTACCAAGCCATTTCATACCCTTAGCCTTGCCATAGAATTATACCTTCAGCCGCTTCAAAAATCCTTTCACCTTGCTATTGGAAAGAAATTCTGCAAATTGTTGCTGTTCAACTGAAATACTATCCATCTATTTTATTGTGTAACTCGTTTCAAGCCAACAATTTGCTTTTTCAATATTATAAGCCTGCGTCTTTCCATGTGTTTTTTCTTAAGAACTTTATCAAATTTCTTGTATTCAATGTTTAGTTAAATTCATCTTTCATTTCTTTTGTTAAGATAGTAACTTTTTTAAAAACTTCTTTATCTAGAGTCTGTGCCCTGAACTAAGTGCTTCATTCCTGTCCAAGATAACATTCTGGTGGTTTACAGGGTATGTGGAAATCTGACGTGTTTGACCTTACTGTATTCATACTGGGGTACTTGCCCTGAAATTAACACAAGATGACCTAATAGAGCTTTATTTTACAGTATCACTCATTTCTGTTTTGGTGATGTTTTCTTTCAAATAAGTTAATTTTCTTTAGAGATCAATTTTAAAAGGTTTTAAATGAATATGGATTGGCATTGTATTTGCATCAAGAAATGAAACCTGATTGATCAAAAAATGATTCATATGTTTGTGTATTTTTTTTTCTGGCACAATGCTACTAATCAGCACCACTTCACTTATTTAATACTGGATGTTTCTGGCAAAGAGTCTAAATTGATGAGAGGATTTTTTTTTCATTATGTTTTAATTAGTTTATAGTTGACTTGAAGGTATATTTATTGAATGCAAATTTAACATTGAAGCTGATGAAGTTTCACATTAAAAGTAGAATAATATGCTGTATTCTATGGTCTTTATATAGTTATGGAATGGCAAGAAGAACAGTTTTAATAAGTACGCAGAAGGTTATCTACCAGAATTAAGCAGCTCATCTATTCCATCTTCTACCCATCAGGAAACCTTAGAGAAATAGAGCCTATGACTTAGTGGTGATGGAATCTCCTTTTCTTTATCATTCAAGGCCTGTGGGCTTTGCTGGCTGGGCAAGCATTCATTGACTACCCTAATTGCCCTGGAAAAAGTGATTGTAAGCCGGCTCCTTGAACTGCTGCAGCCCCATTCCATTCTAATCTCCATAGAATCATTCTCAGGCAGTAGCTAATATTCTTAATCAACATTCTTACTAAGCTGCAAGTGTCTGGAGCCACACAGCAGCGTTGGAGGGTCCCGCACAGCCCTTTTTCTGTCTGCCCTCAGCAATTTTTAAAACGTGATGTTACTGGGCATCGCAATAACATTGTTTTGTAGGGAACATTGCTGTGAAATAAGATGTACAAATAGGTTTTTGTGACCTTTGGACAGACAGTGTTATCTTAGCAATACTATCTAATATATTTTCTAATGTCAGTTGACTTGTCTGCAATGATACATGCGTTAATAACTCAATTTTCTATATTTCGAAGTCAAATTGGAGGCAGCAAAACTTTTGTATCTGTTTCTTGCTCAAAATAAAAAAAAATAGATTTCTACTTTGTAGAGAAATTATAACACCTTTTTTTGTAGATTTCTAATCTTTACTCACTACTTAGCAATGAACAAATGTGTTTTCAGTTTACTCAAATTGTTTTTCCTTTCAGAAAGGTCTTAGTTGTAAAGAATTGAAAGCTATGATTTTGATGGTAACGCATGATTTTAATTGTGCCTTGATCATCTAATTCCTCAGCCTGTAGACACTGCAGAATTTAATTTCCTCTTTCTGCTGAAAGGACATTTATTTGAACTGCACAATTGATCAATATGATGCTGTATGTCATTACTTTGTGTCAATTTAATCGCAACTTTCTAACTTTTCTTTCAACATATTTTCATCCTTAGAAATTTGTGCTTGATCACTCTTGATTCTTTGATTCTTTTGTCTTGTTTTTTTATTTTTGGGAGAAAAGATGACCCATTAACACATGCTTCTTGCATTACTTCAGGATGACTATTTTGGGATATAAACGGCCATTGGAGCCAAATGATTTATGGTCTTTAAAAAAGAATGATAAATCGAAAGTGATTGTGCCACATCTAGTTGAAGAATGGGGGAAGGAATGTTTTATGAAAACCAGGTAATGGGTATGCAAGATTTATAAATGTCTTTTAATGACTAAAATGATTAGTTTTTATTGTTTCAGTAAATGGAATTCTTATGTGCCAAGTAATGTTTAATAAATTTGTTTGTTTTCATTTGAAATAGACAAAGTGAAATGATATACTCTCCTCAGAAGAACAGAACCAAAAAGGAGCCCATGGGTTCTGAGGAACCTGGTGAAACACAAGTACTGATTTTAAAGAAGAAAAAGAATTTGCAGCCTTCATTGCTAAAAGCATTGTGTAGAACCTTTGGCCCATATTTTATGATCAGCTTTTTGTATAAGATTATTCATGATTTACTGATGTTTGCGAGCCCTGAAATTCTGAAGTAAGTTGCACAATAATTAACAAAAGCAAATTGATTTCTATACTAAAAATCTGAAAGAACTGTGGATGTTAGAAATCAGAAACAAAAAAGCAAATTATTGGAAAAGCTTAGCAGGTCTGGTAGCATCTGTGGAGGGAAAGCAGAATTAACACTTCAGAGAATTCCTACAGGCCATTAGGCTCATTGAATCCACACCAACCCTCTGAAGAGCCACCCCCACCCCATTCCTGTAACCCTGCAAATTTCCCACAGCTAATCCACCTAGCCTGCACATCACTGGGCAATTTAGCATGGCCAATCCACCTAACCTGCCCATCTTTGGTCTGTGGGAGGAAACCGGAGCACCCGGGGGAAGCCCACACAGACATGGGCAGAATGTGCAAACTCCATACAGTCACCTGAGGCTGGAAGTGAGCCCAGATCCCTGGCGCTGTGAGGCAGCAGTGCTAACCACTGAGCCACCATGCCACTTCAGGTCCAGTGGCCCTTCCTTAGAACAGATGATAGCGAGGAAAAAGTTGTTTTTTTTATGCAGAAGATGGGGTGAGGTGGAGGGGGTAAGGAGTAAACGAAAGGTGGGGATAGAGCCCAAAGAGAGAGAAGAACAGTTCCACAGACAAAGGAGTGGATAATAGTCAGCTTAGGAAAATGAATGGCTGCTTCATAGGAGCTATTAGTAGCTAACAGCGGAAAGTACGTAATAGCAGACCACGTGGTAACAAAGTCTGTTGTATAGGGGTTGGGATAGAGACATGGACAAAAGTGCCTCAAGCCGTAAAAATTGTTAAACTTGATATTGAGTCCAGAACGTTGTAGGGTCCCCGAGTGGAAAATAAGGTGCTGTTCTTCCAGCTTGTGCTGAACTGAGCTGGAGCACTGCAGCAAGCCTGCCACAGCAATGTTGGCTAGCGAACACTGGTGTGTTGAAGTGACGGGCAACTGGAAGCTCAGGGTCTTTTTTGTGGACAGGACATAGGTGTCTGTGAAGTAGTCGTTTCCCCAATGTAGAGGAGGCCACAGTGTGAGTGGCGAATGAAATAGCGTTGATTGAGTGAAGTGCAGGTAAAGTGTTGCTTCATCTAGAAGGTGTGTTTGGGCCCTTGGATACTGAGGAGGGAGGAATTAAACAGGCAGGTGTTGCACCTTTTCCTGCAACCGCAGAAGGTGTCATGGGGCTGTGTGACAGGGTGTTGAAAGTAAAGGAGGAGTGCACCAGGGTGTCCCGGATGGAATTGTCCCTGTGGAAGGCGGACAAGGGAGGGGAGGAGAACATGTTTCTGGTGGTAGGATCCTGCTAAGGTGGCGGAAATGGAGGCTAATGATCCTCTGTAGATGCTGGTGGAATGTATGTGAGGTCAAGGGAGACCTTCCCATTGTTATGGGATGGAAGAGAAGGGGACAAGGGCTGAAATGGGGCAGATGACTTGGACCTGACTGAGGGCCCTGTCAACTATGGTGCTGAGGAATCCTTGGTTGAGGAGGAAGGTGGACAGTTTGGAGGCTCCCTTGTCGAAGTTGGCTTCATTGGAACAGATGCGACAGACGGAGGAACTGGGAGACTGGAATAGAGGTTTTACAGGAAGCAGAGTGAGGATGTGCAGTCAAAGTAACTGGCAGTTGCTGGGTTTGTAGTGGATATTGGTGGCCAGCCTATTCCCAGAACTGGAAACAGATGTCGAGGAATGGAAGGAAGGAATTCCAGATGGATCAGGTGAGAGCACTGTGAAATTGGAAGTGAAATTGGTAAATCTTTCCAATTCTGGATGAGAGAGGGAAGCAGCATGATGATATCACCGATATACTTCTCATTGGACAACTCCTCAACCCAAGAGCCAAGTTAGTAAACTTCTGTTGTTCTCCCTGTAAGACAGGTATGCCTTTCCCTGGGTAAGGACATCAAATTTACACACTTCTACAGATATGACTTCACTAGTGCCATCTTCTACACCCGTACTCTAATCACTCTGTATCAAAAGGTAACATACTGTTTGCCTTCTGAATTACTTCTTGCTTATTAATATTCTGTAGTTAATATACTAGATCTCACTCTCTTTCTAAATGCAAACATTTCCTCCTTTTTGTCATGTTTTCTATCAAGTGGAGATCATGCTTACATGCCACATTGTAAGCAAGCTCTTGCCTAATCATCCAACCTGCTTATATCCAATTGCAGCTCCTTGATATCTTTCTCTTCACATACTTTCCCACATAACAATACAGATATTTTAAATTAGCCTGTTCAGGGATGTTATGACACACCCCTGGAGCATATGGGACTTGAACCTGGGCCTATAATTGGCAAACTTAGACTCAGCAAATCATTAATATGGATTGTGAGTAGATGAGGTACAACCATTGCTCATAGCTAGTGACAGCATGTCAAACCCATTAATTCTTACTCTCTTTGACGTCCCTAACAAATCCTCTGTCCATGCTCGTGTTGCTGTCTGCCATAGGTCCTACTTTTGTGTAAAATCTTTTGTCACACCTAACACTGTGCTTGAAAATCCAAATGCCCTATATTCAGCGATTCGCTCTTCACTGTCTAACGAGTTACAGTCTGAAAACTCCAATATAATTTTCTTTTCACAACTCTGTTCTTCTGATTTCAGTGATGAAATGAAATGCTTTGGTTGCTTTTTAGTTTTAGTAAAAGTTGATGTCAGTCGGAGTTAGAAGGGTTGACACATTGGGTGTTTAGAATTTTGAACTGAAATCTGTGAGCCTCTTTTTTTTTTTTTGTTTTCAATATGTTTGTTTGTTTTCATTTCTCCCTATGGATCATAAAATTCCTACAATGTGGAAGTCTACACTGACCCGCTGAAGAGTATCTCACCAGACGCACTCTCCCTACCATCTTCCTGTAACCCTGCATTTCCCATGGCCAATTCACCCTAACCTGCATACTTTGAACTGTGGGAGGAAACCCACGCAGTGACAGGGAAAATGTGCAAACTCCACACAGACAGCCACCCAAGGGTGGAATTGAACCCAGGTCCCTGGCACTGTGAGGCAACAGTGCTAACCACTGAGCCACCGTAACAATGTGAGAATTTTGGTGGTGGCGGTTCCAATATCACAAATGTCTTCACGTGTAGGAGAAAACTGCAATACATACTGAAAACTACCACAGATGTCTGATTCAACTCAAATGTGACAAGGAGGAAAAGTGGGAATAATCCTTCTTTTCAAGCTTGTCTGCCCTGCTCATGCACTTGAACAACATGTTTAAACTCCAACTGATGTATCAGACATGAATAACTTAATGTATTGCTTTTAATATACAATATTACTCAGTGCACTTTACAAAGGAATAATGAGGTTGGATCAATCCCAGGCTATTACAAAACAGTTTAGAGAAGTGAGTGAATGCAAGGATGAAAAAGATGGAATCTGAGAACATCTTTAAAGAAAAATGGAGGAGTAGAGAGGCAAAGTGACTAAGGAAAGGAGTTTCAAAAAATAGGGCTGAGGTATTTAAAGGCTCTGACACCAATGATGTGCTAAAAGATGGAAGATGTACAAAACAAAATTCCCAAGACCGCCATGTGTCAAATAGAAGTGTGGAGGAGACCAAAATTTTAGGGAAATGCAAGGCTGAAAAGGTATTTTAAAAGGAAGATAACTATTTTGAAAAAATAGTTCTGAAGAAGGGTCTCTGGTCCTGAAACGTTAACTCTGTTTTTCTCTCTCCACGGCTGCAGCCAGACCTAAGTTTTTCCCAGCAATTTCTGTTTTTATAACTATTTTGAATTTGACAGGGAACCACTAAGTTAGCAAGCACAGGGTTAGTGTGTTATTGAGATGGGATATGACACTAGCACTGTTCTTGAGCTGAAGATGTGCACTGCAGGTGTTGGGGAAATTAGAAAGGGGGACATTGAAGTATTGGATTCTGGCTGCGACAGAAGCCCAGGTAATAAATTTTGGCTGCTAAGTTGAGATAGGGTCATGAGGAATGTTGTTGTACAGGAGGAAATGAGTAGACATGATGTAGAAAAGGAATTGGAACTTGGCCTGGCACTAAACAACATACTTTTTTCAGTCAGAGTTGCCTGGGAGTGCATGGCAACATTTCCAAGGAAGGTAGATAGTGACTGACTTGAGCATCTTCTGTTGTTGTTCTGTGATCCAAGTAATATAAACTGGAATTAATCCTTTCTTTGTGCCTTTGTTCTTGACCACTACAATATTTTTAGTTGAAATTTGGCTCTTCTAGTTCAGTGCGATTCATAATTGTTTTAAATTAAGTCTACTTATTCAGTGGCATAACGTAATATTAAGTTGATTACTGTGAAACTGGATAATAATCCCTGGCATTTAATCACATTTTTTTTCCTTTTTAATAGGTTGCTTTTGCAGTTTATCAATAATGACAAGGCTCCAGGCTGGCAAGGCTACTTTTATGTTGTGCTACTATTTTTATGTGCATTTATCCAGACTCTCTTCCTTCATCAGTACTTCCAAATTTGTTTTGTCACTGGAATGAGACTAAAAACTGCTATTATAGGAGCAGTTTATAGAAAGGTACAGGTTTATTATGCTACTTTGTTTAGGTGACAAGAAATGTGAAAAATAAATCATGCCATGGTCCTTTTGATGTTTATTTTAATGGAATAAGGTGGAGATGTTAACTATTGGCAAAATTTATTAATCTGTGGTGAGACAGATATTCTCCGAGTAGGAAATCTGTGTAGTTCTGTTAAGTATTCCAATGTAAGTCGGCCATTTTTAATTATAAGGGGCATGGATATTTTCCTAATTTGATATTCATTTTCTGTTTGCTGTGGAAAATTATGTTCTAAGATTGTATTGAACTATCTTTTCTTTAGAACTACATCTTTAAGTGCAATGCTCTTATTTCAGTCATTTTTTTTCTTACAAGGAATTCAATGTTAATTGGTGCAGTTAACCTTTTTTGAAATGAGCACTTTAAAAATTACAATGGGAATAATGTAAAAATGCTTTCAAGCCCTATGTTTATCTTGCCTCCCAGCCAAAGTGAGTTTCTTTAAGTAGAGAAACTCTATCTGAGAAAAAAAATCTGATTACCTTTTTAGTTGAATCTGTTGACTTCTGCAAAATAGTTATTACACTTCTAGGAATAATTGTTGTAAAGCTTTAACTGGTTGAACAATTTAGTTTAGATCACTGTTTAAACAGATTTATTTACATTTTGTTGTACATATCAAATCGTCTTTGTATCACTGCAAGAATGTTTTTTTTGTTTTCTGTAAAAGGCACTGGTAATTTCCAATGCAGCAAGGAAGACATCCACGGTTGGGGAAATTGTAAATTTGATGTCTGTGGATGCACAAAAGCTTATGGATTTGATAACTTACTTAAACATGATCTGGTCTGCGCCACTGCAGGTGATCCTGGCTATGTATTTCCTGTGGCAGGTAATTAATTTAGTGTCCCTTCTGTCCTCTGGACAGTTATTTGTTAAAACAATATTTACCCGGGGTTGTTAAATTTTTAAAATATTTTTAGATCGATAAAGTTTCTGTTTTTGTCTTTACCAACTTCACTTTTCAGAATCACTCACTGTTATTGAAGTACAGCTCAAAGGGCTTCATACCAGCCTGCTTCAACACTTCTAAATTTGAATGGGACTAGGTCATTTGAGTCCCTTGAGCCTTTTCTACTGCTGAACTCGGTCATGAGGCATCTGCCCCAAAACTTCATTTATTTGTCTTTGATTCATGTTTATTAATGCTTTTGTCTAGCAAGATTGATAGAAGAGAAGATGCTGGGTCAGTTAAAGTTTTCAAGGAATTCCATTTTAATTGGTGCTGTTAACATTTTTAAAATGAACACTTTAAAAATGAGTGGTAAAAATTACGATGGAAATAACATTGCAAACTTCAACTGACTCAGCATCTTCTCTTCCGCTTGGAGGCAGATAGAAAATATGACTCCTTCTCCCACAGGTTTATCTCTCCTCTCTTCACTTTTTAAAAATATACTTTCAGGATTAGGCGCTGCAGCAAAGTTGATGTATCTCGCCCCTCCTTAGACACTTTACAAATCCCATCCCTCTGAAATACTAGTGCAATAACACAGTTCATACATCTTCCTGGTTATAGGGCAGCAGGCTACAGAAGATGAATCAATCCTTCAAAGTCCCTATTCACTTTCTCCACTAGCCTCCAAGGTCTGACTTTCTAAAGCCAAGCACAGTGTGTGCACAATAAAGTGTGCATGAACCTTTTCGGTTACTAACAGAGCTGCATTTGTGTGAATGTAGACCCCTGTTATAAGGACATGACAGCAGAGTCCCTGACAGTAGCTATGCTGCCGTTAAGGTAGACTGCAATGTGCTGATTCCACATGAGATAACATCATTCAGGCTAGCTACAATAGCCTTAATACCTTCAACCATGGTGCTGAAACTCCTTGTTAGGACTTCGTCATATAGAATCCCTACAGTGTGGAAACTGGCCCTTCAGCCCAACAAGTCTACACCGACCCTCGGGGCATCCCGCATAACACACCTAATCTACATACGCCTGAACTCTATGGTCAATTTAGAACGGCTAGTCCACCTAACCTGCACATCTTTGGACTGTGGGAGGAAATTGGAGCACCTGGAAATGGAGGTGTCAGGGTCACCTGGAGGAAACCCTCGCAATGTGCAAACTTGACAGACAGTCATCCGAGGGCAGAATTGAATCCAGGTCCTTGGCACTATGAGGTAGCAGTGCCAACCACTGAGCCACCGTGACTTCCAATATCTCTTACAATACTGTGAAATAAGCAGTTGGTTGGTCATTGCTGGACTCCCTTCTATGCCCCCCTGAAGACCATGGAAAGGACTTTGCCCTTTGGTGAACTTTTTGCTGCTAGTACTTCTACGTGCCACTTGCAGACCCTGCCCTTTACCAGCTGCAGTGCTAATGTCTGTGCTGGTTCTTGGGAATGATGGCGTACATGATGGTGTTTCCTCCAAAAGAGTTTCTTCTGTGGTTAAGAGATAACAAGGTGTAGAGCTGGATGAACACAGCAGGCCACACAGCATCAGAGGAGCAGATTTGCTCTTTTTAGGATGGGCTGTGACTGTTCAGAGTTATGTGGAGAGATAGAAAGGGGGAAATGAGTTGAAATGCCATTGGGAGGCTGCACATTTGTAGAAGGCATGGATTGTTATGTTATTTGATGTGGTGAAGTTTGGATGAATGTGTTTTTTCATCGTTCAGTTGCACTTGTATCATCTGTGGTTGTTCTGAACAGCTGTCAATTCCTACCAAAGGAGACTTAACCATTTGGCCATTTGCATCCAAATAACACATTAGACTGGCTAAGTAATGGGGCAGTTAGTAGTCATTTCATACTTCTGTGATATACTGGCATTGGAGGCAGTTTAAAAGAGATTTGTGAGGATAATATGCTGGGGTGAAGGGGCTGAGTTATCAAGAACAGCCAAACAGGATAGGCCTTTATTCATCAGAGTTTAGAAGAATGAATCTTACTGAAACATTCAAGATTCTGAGGGGGCTTGACAGGGAAGGTGTTAAGAAGTTGTTTCCACTAGGAGGGAATCTCCAAACTAGGAGACAAAGTAAACCTGAAATGCAAATAAATTTTTTCTGTTGATAGTGAATGTCTTGAATTTTCTGCCCTAGAGGAATGTGGAGGGTAGATCACTGAAAATATTGAAAGAGGAGGTAGCTAGATTTTTGAAATATCAGGGAGTTGTGGTCTATGAGGAACAGGCACATAAAAGGAGTTGGGGCCTGAGGCAGATCAGCTGTGATTTTGATGAATGTCGGGACACGTGCGAGGGACTGAATGGTCTACTCCTAATTCTCAAATTGTGAGAAACAGCTGATTTGAAACTGCCTGAGTTGTAGTTAAGTCTTAACAACAGATGATGAGAAATTTCAGGTGTTTGCTGAATACAGGCAATCTGTCATGTTCTTAAATACTGTAAAATTATGATCAGGTTTTTGCATTATGGAGGGAAGAACACCAAATTTAAAATAGTAGGCATTAGGCAATCTTATTTTAGTGGCAATTACTTATGGTGGATGTAGAAACATATATAGCAAATAGGAGCAGGCCATTCTGCCCTTCCAACCTGCTGTGCCATTCATTGTGATCATGGGGGTCAACCAACTCGTCAGTCTGCTCCTTTTTTCCCTTTATCTTTGTAACCCTTTAGCCCCAAGTGCTATATCCAACTCCTTGAACTGTTTCAGTATTTTGGCTTCAGCTGCTTTTTGTGGTAGAAAATTCCACAGGCTCACCATTCTCTGGGTGCAGGCATTTCTACTCTACTCAACTCAGTCCTAAATGGTTTACCCCATATTGTTAGACTGTGACCTCTGGTTCTGGACTCACTGATCATTGTCTACCGTGCCTAATTCTCTTGGAATTTTATAGGTCTCGATGAGGGTCTCTTTCCCCACCCCATCCCCACCCCAATTCTTCTAAACTGTAGTGAATATAGTCTAATCGATTCAACCTCTGCTGATACATCAGTCCCACCATCCCAGATGGGCAGTAAATGCTGTCCTAGCCAGTAATGCCCTCTGCCCTCATCCTATGAATAAAAAGAAAAAAAAGCTCAGTCAGGATCATAGGGTGAGTTGACTCTCCCTTGTCCTCTTGGTGCCATAATTATTGGCCATTGTTTATCATGCCAAACAAAGTGTTGAAGATCGGTGAGTGGTTACTGAAATGGAAAATGAAAATAAGTGTAGCTTCCCCAAGATTAGATTTTAGACAATCATTGTAGTGCTGGGTGCTGAATTGTGATGACAAAATTGCACAATTGAAAAGAAACTAACTACAAGGTGCATGAACAAAATGTTGCATGGGAAGCAAGTGCATAGACTGTGAAGTGAGGAAGGAGTCCTGAGATAAATTACTGATTGTGCAGTCCAGGAGAGGAAGATGCTGGCTGGTATGAAAGGAGAAATGAAGTGGGGAGATAATGAGATTTGAGATAACAAGGTGTAGAGCTGGATGAACACAGCAGGCCAAGCAGCATCGGAGGATCAGGAAAGCTGATGTTTCGGGTCTGGACCCAGATTTGGAGTTGTTATTATGGAGCCTCTGGAGGGAAGGAGTGAACCGTGATTTATTGAAACTGAAGGGGGAAGAGTTGAAGGGATGTTGTCCTGTTTTCTAGATGTGGATAAATTTAAAGGTAGTATTCATTCGTTCTATGAGGAAGTTGAGAGGTTAATGTCTGCGTAATTGCACTTAAGTTTGTTAATGTCCTTTTTAATGTTAAAGAAGAACATGTGTCTATTAGTTTGAGCACAAATAAAAAAGGAGCACCTGTGACATTGGGGGCAAAGGAGCTGTAAGACTGAGTGGTCCATTTTCTACTGTATATCTGCGAAGGACTGTATCTTAACTTTCTGTCTCAGCAACTGGATTGGATCTATATTTACAATTTAAGCACTTCCTGCACTTCCATTTCTTCTGGGAATGACATTCCTAGAACTGATGACCTCTGAAGTCCAACTCCATTCCTGGTGTACAGTGTTTGCCAAGCTGACCTGAAAACTGTAGTAGAATTATGAAAGAATCCTTGTACAAGGGTTTTCTTGTACCTTACAGAAAAATCAGGTTTCAAAGACTCACAACTTCATCCATAGTGTTTTTCAAATCAAGTTTGATAAAAATGTTTGTGTAATCCCAAAAGTTCTACCTGTGTTGTGTTTTGGGGAAATATTTATCATTTACTAATTTCTAGAAAAGAAGATTCAAATTAGCTTAACATATACTGGAAGGAATGAAGTTCTGATGTCATTTAGGGACTTCAACTGAGGTCTTTTTTTCAAATATCAGTTGTTATTTCAAAATAAAATCTTCATGTTTTGCCAAACGATAGAAATATGAATTTCAAAATCAGTGTGGTGATTTTCATTGTAGAGTATAACACAAGATTTTTTAAGTTATGAAAATATTGCTGATAATTTTAATATTTTTGCACTTCAGAATCTGGGGCCTTCTGTGCTAGCAGGTGTGGCAGTTATGATTCTTCTTGTCCCTGTAAATGGTGTGATTGCAATGAAAACAAAAAACTTCCAGGTACAGTGATGCAATTGCAAAATACTGTGGATGCTGGAAATACTCAGCAGATCTTTTTAGCAGATGTGGAGAGGAACAAGTCAATATGACTTCATCAGATTTGAACAGCGATAGGAACTTCAGTTTTAAACCACAGGAAGAGGTTGAGGGGATGGGGGGAAAAAAAAACAAAACATGAAGTTTTTTGTTTCTCCCACAAATGCTGTAGACTTGCTCAGTATTTCCAGGGTTTTTTTTTTGCCTTTATTCCTGATTAGTGAACTTTCCTTTTGAATTTTGTCACATTTTTCTATGTTACTAGCTTTTCAATTTGCCTTGGTAATATAATTGTCACTCTTGCATTCCACAAAGTGTAACAAGTTAAATGAAAAATCTAACATTAACCTTAAATACACTGGACTGCAAATGTCCCGTCTCCTTTTAAAGAGCCTTCTGACCTCCAAAAATGATCTTGCTGACCTCTGCAAAGCCTTCTGAGAAAATGTTTTATTTAACCAAGTCAAATGCAGCGTAGCTTGATGTCCCATTGTGTTTTCTCTCCCATGTACCAGAAAAGCAAACTCCCACTACATGAATGTCACATTTTTATCACACTAGCATTAATATGCGTTTCAGATGGGATGCTAACTTCATCTTGGGCTTCAGGTTAATAGCTCTGATTGTATTGTAAACGATCTGAGTGTGTCGCCATGCATTATCCTCATTTGAAGCTGATCATGTCATGGAATCTCGAGCTGTTTGCTTTTTGGGAAGAGTTGATGTTGCGTATATGTTTTACGTTCTTACTGCATTTCTGATTTCCTTGCAAAACAGGTACTTTGATAAATCTTTAGCACAACTGGAGCTCAGGAATATGAATCACTGAAGGCCAGGTGTATGAAGAGATTCTTGCATTCTGCACTGCTCTGTTGCACTGTTAAGGGTGCAGTTTGGAAAAGCCTCAGGCTGGTTATTGACACAGACCCTGAAATATTAAAATAATTGCTACGCCCCTCTGACCTTAGAGTTTATACGTAACTACAATTGCTCAGATTTGCCAATCTGAAGTAGTGGCCTTGAGGCATAGACCAGATTGACAATAAAACATCAGAGTCATGCTCTAGGTCCAAGACATTTGAGTAATGCCATGGGGATTCTTCAAATTACTGAAAGTTTAATATATGTAAAATTTCTTAAAATTGTTCCATGAGAAGACATTTTGTTGCATTATTTCTTCGTCGTTTAATCTCTTGTACCCTGTACAGAATCCCAAACCTTCTGTTTTATTTTTTCTGACTGCTTTCAACGGCAAAGAAAGTAGAAACGTGATGAGTTTTCAATTATGAATTACGGTCGCATTCAACTTGGAACGTTAGCTCTGTTTCTCTCTCCACTACCATACTCAAGTACCTACAGCACATTGCTAATTTTTTTGTAAAATAGAAAAGTGAACTATTAGTCTGATCTTAAATATCCAATTTTATTGTTTTAATAGGTCACGCAGATGAAAGAAAAAGACAATCGTATCAAACTGATGAATGAGATTCTAAATGGAATAAGAGTATTAAAGCTATATGCTTGGGAACTGGCATTTAAGGAGAAGGTGCTGCAAATTAGGCAGAAGGAGCTCAAAGTACTCAAAAGTGCTGCCTATCTGTCAGCAGTTTCCACTTTCACTTGGGTCTGTGCACCATTTCTGGTGAGTATGTTGCATTTTTGTTTTGATTGTTTGGACTTTGGGCCAGATTTTATTTTATCCAAAAATGGTTAAGACATGGGTATGCTTTTCGGAAAACTGCATGGCATTGATGCTCGTCCAAGAGGATTATTGTGTACCATTGGTTAGAACTGTAGTAGGGATAGCACAAATGTCAATTAAAAATCAAATGCAAGAAAGCCACAAATTAATAAAACCAACTCTCTGCTTCCAAGGGAATTAGTACTGTACAACTTTTAATTAACTTAGTTTTTTTTAAAAGAAATGATTAATATCTTTACTTCAAAATAATTGTATTCTCAGCAAAACAGTAGTCAGCGATTTTATATAATATTGATGATGATTATTGACAAGAATCAAATAGACACTTTTTTAGCAATACTTAAAGCAAAACCTTGCAAGTTTACCTGAGAATTACACATGCCTTAGCGGTTACAAGCTCAGTTTTGAAGCCTGATCAAGTCTTAAAGTTCAGTGTTTCTTTTAGATACTTTTCCAATCTATTCTCCTTTATCCATGACTTCAGTTTTACATATTTGAATTGCTCTGACAATCAAATCCTTAGGCTGAAGAGTTATAGAAATTCAGAAATTACCAAAGACTTCCTGACAAACTGAAGTTGTTTCCATCCCTGTAGACTGTTCACATCTGAACAATGTAACCCTCTCCTGCCACCTTCAGTATTATAGACACACTAACCATAAAAGTGTCAGACCTCTCTTGTGCCCCTGTGAAGCTTAAAATTGAACCACTTGAACCTACGACTTATCCAAGGTATTGTTACAGAATTTGTCCGTAACAAAGGGATGATTATGGTTGTCCTGGAATAGCAACAATTAAAAATGTGCTAACCACAGCTAACATAAAGAAGTTAATACAGAGAAAAATCAATAAAAGTCCTAACTGGCTAAGGTGTTCCTAGATGTTTTCAGTGACTTTATCAAACTCCCCTTTAAATTAACAGCTAGGAATTTAATCCATGGTCTCTAAATACTGCCATACGATCACCGATTTTGTTGTATGTATGAAAATATGACAGTCATGAATATTTTTTGTGCATAAGGACATTGTAACTTGGTGTAAATTGTTTGAAAGTCAAAATTATTACTGTTTCTGATGTATTATCCATAAATATGTCTCAAAGCAGTGGGACAATGAGGGATATATATATATCTTTTTTGCCTTATGGAGTTTAATTGAGTTTGTACTAAATGTTACTGCAAAAGTTGAATCATTCACATTAAACCTTGTCAATTGCTTCTGTGTCACGGTTTCAAATACAACTTTTGTGGTGTTAAGCAACATAATTTAGTTAATGTAATCCCTTAAGGTAATCCTATTCATCTCTGGAATGTGAAATGAGTGTCTCAAAACAAAGACTTCAAAAGAGCTTTATTTTTATGACCAAGAGCATTCTAATGTATTTATAATATATTTTTCCAGTTTGCTGCTTTTTCTCTATACATGCAACAAATAAGGCAAATGTCGCGATAATATTTGTGTATGTTTGTCCGAACCGATAAGGGATGTCCTGTGTAAAAGCTGATGTGATTTTATTATGTCTACATTAGGTTAAAGTATGCACAGCAGAGATATGTCATTGCATGCAGTACGTTATACTGGTGAAGCGTTGTCTTGAGCAATGAATTTATGACTGGAAAGAATTCTAGAACTATTTTAAGAACATGTTTATTATAGGAAACATAATGAAGGATAAATATAAAAATCAGTGGGTTCTGCAGCAGTGTGCCTGCGTGTTGCTTTTGGCTTTTAAAAGAACTGATGGGACTCAGATCACCTAATCACTGTCTAATGTAGTTTATACAATAGAGTTCTGTTCAGTAAATCGGAAGAGATGCAACAAGATTTACGTAAAACAGGACTGATTATGCACCTTTATTGACTATGTAAGGAGCAAAACTGGGTCTTGGGAACTATTTGCCTATATTGGGGCATTACTCTGAATTTTTCTGAACTGCATATTTTGCATGTAGATTCAACAGTTACACTTACAATTTCTTTTCTCCTTTCTTGACATGAGACTATTGAAGCTTGCACCCAGCAGCTCCAGTGTACCTAAATGACAAATGATTTGTCCATGGTAACATAGATGATTTGATCTTGTCCTCATTCAGCATTAATAGGAAGTGGTGGCATTGATTTATTTATTTATTTATTTATTTTTATTTCTTTCATTTTTGATGGGATGTGGGAACCGCTAGCAAGACCAGCATTTGTTGCCCATTCTTAATTATCCACTGAAATAGCCCAGCAACCCACTCAGGTCAAGGGTACTTGAGAGCCAACCACATTCACTGTGGGTCTGGAGTAATGTATAGACCAGAGTTGGTAAGAACAGTAGATTGGCTTTCCTAAAGGAGTTTAGTGAATCAGATGGGTTTTTATAAGAATGTTTAGTTGTGATGGCCGACCACCTCCTGAAACTGGTTTTCTGTTCCAGATTGATTAAATTAAGATACCACCGGTTGCCATGACTTTGGCTACTGGATTCCTAATTCACTGACCTTTGCATTGCATCACTATCCTCTGCAGAGGTCATTGGTAATGTCATTGAGCTACTAATCCAGATGCTAATGCCCTAGAGCCAATTGGAACCTAAATTCCAGTTAAAACTAGTCCTAATAATAGTGACCATCAAACTATCATTAATTGTTGCAAGGTTTACCATGGTTCTTTACAGAAGGAAGTCTACCATCCTTCTCTTGTCTAGCCTAGATGTGACTCCAGATGTACAACAGTGTGGTTAACTTTTTGTATTTTTATTTGCTCGTGGAATGTGGGCATTACTAGCTGGGTCACCATTTATAATACCTCCCTAGTAGCCCTTGAGAAGTTGCCCTTAACTGCCAAATGGCTGCAGAAAAGTCATTTAAAGGAATGATACTGGATAGACCACCCAGTGTTGACCATGAAAAGTTATTTGGGGGCTTGTTCCTAGATTTGGAAAGCTGTTGAACAAGGTCCTGACACTATCTGAGGTATGATCTGGTGAGTGAGACTATGTCTGAGTCACCACTATCACCTATCACTGAAGACTTGGGAGTAAACAGCTGCTACTTTAAAAAGCCAGACTGAGCGTTGTGTTTGGTGCTCTCAGATCAAATTCTAGTTTCATTGTAGAGTTTACTTTTAATATAAATTATTTGTCTTAGTTTTATTTAGAGATGTAATACTATCATTAGCAATAATCTGCTAGCTAGATTTGTTAGAGTACCCTGCTAATTAAGATATGAAGCATTCAAGAGGGTGTTGGCTGATTTGTTTCTAACCAAATAATATGCAATGGCAGAAAGGGTAGGAAATTGACAGTAGATAACAATATCTGTTTGAAGAGCCTGCCTTCTTCACTGTAATGGTTCTGTGATATTCTGACCCTAAAAGTACTTGGCAACTCATTGCTGATGAAGAACCTGACTTGTACCAGATAACCAGATGCTCTTGGGAGTGCAGCAAAGGTTTACCAGGCTGATTCCGGGGATGCTGGGTCTGATGTATGAGGGGAGATCAACTAGGCTGGGATTGTTTTCGCTGAAGTTCTGACGAATGAGGAGGGATCTCATGGAGACTTATAAAGTTCTAATGGGACTGGACAGGGTAGATGTAGGGAGGATGCTCCCGATGGTGTATGTGTCCAGAACCAGGGGTCACAGCATGAGGATTTGGGGTAGATGATTTAGGACGGACATGAGACATTTCTTCACCCAAAGAGTGGTGAACCTGTGGAATTCATTCGCACAGGAGGTAGTTTATGCCAAAACATTGAATGTATTCAAGAGGCGACTAGATATAGCACTTGGGGCGAATGGGATCAAAGGTTATGGGGAGAAAGCAGGATTAGGCTACTAGGTTAGACAATCAGCCATGATTGTGTTGAATGGCCGCCTCCTGCTCCTATCTTCTATGTTTCTATGTTTAACCAATAGTGGACATTATCAATTTTATGCCCGAGGTTTCTTGATAATAGAAACATTTCAACATTTTATTAACGAAGTCCAAATAATTTCCATGCAATGTATCAACCTCTATAGGATTGTATGAAATGAATCTTTTACATTTCATTTTCCTTTCGTTTTGTGTAGGTTGCTTTGTCTACATTTGCAGTGTATGTAACTGTAGATGAGAAGAATGTGTTGGATGCCCAGAAAGCTTTCGTTTCATTGGCACTTTTTAACATTCTCAGATTTCCACTCAACATGCTTCCCATGGTCATTAGCAGTTTAGTTCAAGTAAGTAAATGCTTGTATTGTTGTAAGCATGTATTTATGCGAATGATATCCTTGTAAAGTGGCGTAAGAATTGTCTGGTGTTGACGTGAAGACCCTAGTCCGGCAGGGACCGATAAGTGGCAAGTAATATTCACACCACCCAAATGCTGAGCAATGACCTTCTCCAATAAGAGACAATCTAACCACCGCCCATCCTAGGAGTTATCATTGACCAAAAACTCAGCTGGACCCACTACATAAACGCAGTGGCAACAAGAGCAGGTCGGAGGCTATGAATCCTGCAGCTATTAACTAGTGTCCTAACTCCAAAAAGCCTGTTCTTCATCTCCAAGGCACACGTCAGGAGTGTGATGAAATACTCCTTAATTGCCTGGATGGTGAGCTTCAACAACACTAGAAGTTTGACACAGTCCAGAACACAGCAGCCCACTGGATTAGCACCACATCCACAAACATCCACTCCCTCCGTCACAGATGCTCAGTAGCAGCAGTGTGTACCACTTACAAAACGCACTGCAGAAATTCACCAAAGATCCTTAGACAGCACCTTCCAAACCCTTGACCACTAGACTGGCAAGGGCAGCATCTACACAGAAACACCACCACCTACGAGTTCCTCTCAAAACAATTCACCATCCTGACTTGGAAACATATTGCCGTTGCTTCAGTGCGGCTGGGTCAAAATCCTGGAATTCCCTCCCTCTGAGGGCATTGTGGGTCTAACAGTGGACTGTAGATGTTCAAGAAAGCAGCTGACCACCCTCAACACCAAATAGGATCAGGCAATAAATGCTGGCCAGCCAGCAGTGATGACCATGTCCCATGAGTGAATTTAAAAAAAAAAAAAACAAGTCATTTCTCACTAAATGAAACAGTGCTCGGAAAACCAATAGCACTGAATGTTGACACGCTGAAAAAGTTTGGAATCTTGTTATTAAAATCATCAGCCTTGAAAGATTACAACCAAAATTCTAAACTCTTTTCAAGTTATCTGTGCTAAGACCTAAATACGCTGCATTTGATATTGTTTTCTTTGGTGAGGTTTGTTTCAGAGCTACATTAGCTAAATGGGATCGTTTAACTGTTTTCCTAATTTTCTTCAGGCTAATGTTTCCTTGAAGCGCCTGGGAACATTTCTCTCTCATGAGGAACTGGATTTAGATACAGTGGACAAACATTCAGTCCATACTTGTGAGTAGTAAAAGACCTTATCCTGAATAGACAATTAATACAACAGAAAGGTTACATTTTGTTGATGTTTATGGGAAGTATGGCCACAGTTTGTGCTAGTCTGATTCTTCTACGTAGACGGTATTTACTAAAGACTGATGAATGGTATCAAATAACATTTCCCTAAAGACACTGACCTGTATTCACTGAGCCAGAGCTTGCGAAATTTAAAGCACAGGGTCCAGCATTGCTGTGCTCTGATTCTGCGCTTGTACAAAAGTTGTCAAATAAGCCTGAATGCTTAACATTATGCTGACAACCAGTTTAGGGTAGTTTAGCCTTTGCAGTGTCATGTACTGGTAGTTACACGTATTAATTTACAGGGTCCTTTTTTCTTTTGCAGTGACAAGGAATGTGTATATAGGTTCTGTCTGTTTTTAACTTGACAAACAGATGACAGCCATTCGCCGGTTTGTTTTTCAAGGAAATACTTGCGACTTTTGTGGCACAGTAGAAGTGTCCCTACCCCCAGACTGGGAAGCCGGGTTTAAGTCTCACCTGCTGTAGAGTGCGTAATAACATCTCTGAACAGGTTGTTTTTTTTTTTTTTTTTTTTTTTTAAAAGAAAAGGTTAAAATTTCAAGGAAATACCTTGGGGCTCTTGTGTCACGGTGGTAGTGTTCCTGCCTCTGACTCATAAGGCCTGAGTTCAAGCCCCATGTGCTCCAAAGGTGTGTCATAACAGGGTGATTAAAATATCTTCGAGGAAATACCTTGACCAGAGTCCACTTGCCCGGTTTAAATTCAAACAAAACATGGCAGTAATCGTCAGTCATCTTACTGGTGCAAGACGTCTAACATTCATAGTACACTTAGGAACCAATTTGCAGTCTTTTCTTGTAAAGCATGAAGACTTTGTTTGTTTGTTTGTTTGTTTGTTTTCCTCTTTTAAGCTGATATTTCCTGTGAAGTGTCCTGATGAGTGTCAGGTGAAAAGCTATGATAAAATGCCTTCTTTCATCAATGCTCAAGTTCTGCACGAAGCAAAAGCTAGAAATGAATCGCTGCCTACCATCCTGCTCTGTATTTGTGTCTTTGACTAGTTCCGAGTTTTGTGTAAAGTCATTTAAATATGACTAAAATCTTTGTCCTTTTAACAGAGTTTTTGCAATAGTTTTTTTCAGTGGTATGTTTTGTCAATTTAGAATTAATTTTACAATCTTAACAAATTAAATGGACTCCCAGTTAGATGTCATGGTGCAAAATATTAATATCTGTTTCCTGATGCAGCTTTCCAATCTGTCTTTTCTGTCAGCAGAGGCACTGAGTGAGCTATGATGTTTTGTGTATTTAATCTTTGATTTCTGCTGCTTTTCAAAGGAGGGAAAGAAAATATGAAATGCCATCCTGGATCATTCTCAGAAATGTTTGATAGTGAGAGTTGCACCAATTTTGGCGAAGATTATAGGAGCAGATTAGCTCATCCCCAAACACACACTTTTTGACTGTTACTATGGACAATTGTCTAGTGATGGGGGGAGACTTATCAGATTAGCTAAAAAGAGTCAACTTGCTTTTGTATAGTGCGGTTCTGGTCCTCAAGATATTCCATTATGCTTTGGTCACATAACTGCTCATGAAGTGCATTGTGCACATATTCTTGAGTCAATTTATTTGGTGTTATCTTCCTCAGAATTCTTTTGCTGTAATGGTGAAAATTTAATGAGAGTTGTTTCTGAATAGATTCTGGGATAGTAGTCAGTCTATCTCACAAGTTCGTTGTTGGCAGAGCAATCTTAATACTTGCATAGTGTCCTGGCTACGTTGGCTAGCACAGGAACTATCAAGAACCAAACCTCAGATTCTTATGTGCTGTGCAGATTAATTAAGTGGTTGGGACTGGAAATTGAAGTTTTCCTTGCATGCAATTCAAATTATATTTTTGTCTATGTAGCATGGAACAGTATCATCGTGAATGATGGAACTTTCAGGTGGTCTAATGAAGATCCCCCATGTCTGAACAAGTAAGAATTTCTTTTTTTGCAGTAGTCTATGTATCTCTTGCATTTTCTGAGGTTATTATCATTTATTCCAAATAATGGTAATACTGGCAATTTAAAAAAAAAAAAAGTTTGGGAAAGATGCCCTGGTTTGTGCTGTTGAGTAATGCAATACTTAAAGCTATATTAACAGTTGCTTGGGAGACAATTGCACATGCAAGGATTTTTGGGAGGTGACAGATGGTATGGTAGTTGAGGCTGGAGGGGTTGTGGGATATAGTTTTGAGGAGGCAGTCTTGAAAAGTGTGTTACGTGTAATTCCCCATAGTGCTGTCCCATATCGCTTACATACTGTCCAGTGAAATCTTTCTTTCTAAATTACTGCTATTGCTACAGTGACTTTGCAGTGGTGTCTGAAATGCAATCTGTTTGATCTGAAAAAGGCATGCTATTCCTCCATTTCACCATGTAGGCGTTTATTCCTTGGTTTTTGTTTATGGTCACACGATTTATGTCCACCTCACTTTGTTTTCTTAGGCAATGTAATGTAATAAATGGACATAGACTGTCCACGCAACCAGCATCACGGCTCACTTTGCTAGAGCAGTTCGTGTGTCCTGTGGGGACCAGAGTGAACCTTTATCTATCCGGTGTTGTAGTATCTTTTGGGATATCAGTATGGATGTTTTGGAGAATGCTTGTCATTGTAATATGGCTTATTAGAATAATGTGTGCTATTGTGTGACCATCTCAAATTCAAAACAACGAATAATATACACTTTTATCAGATAAAACTTGAGGTAAAAACTTGTGTTACTTGCAACTTTGTCAGCCCAAGCTTAGATATTGTCCAAGTCTTGCTGCATTTGCACATAGACTGCTTCAATCTCTCACACTTTCTATGACCTGATAACTGACCTTCAACTGTGATATTGCCTGTTGACCGAGCAGAGCACAAATTATAATCCAATATTGAGCAGCTGATTTAAAAACTTTCACTGTATTAACCATATTTGAACACTGAGTATGTAAAATGAATGTTGCAGAATTTTAGTAAGTATGAGTTAACTGTTATAGTGTAACTCTTGGGATAGTATAACTAACTTTCCAATCAATTATGTTGGTATGTTATACCAGATGAGGTATTTGACCAGTTACTACAGCTCCCTCTCCTTTATAACTGGAGCAAAATAATTGGCAGGAAATTGTAGTGAAAGCAATACTGATACTTGGATAGCATTTGATCAAATACATTTACTGGCGTTCTTTTATGATGCTGCTCTTATTAAGAGCTAACTTTATTTTAATACAATTTCATATTAATTTCTTGCCTTGTACTATGCATTTATTGCTCTACTTTAATGTTTTTCTCATAGCATTGATGTTGAAATTCCTGAAGGTTCTCTTGTGGCTATTGTTGGACATGTTGGATGTGGAAAATCTTCTCTACTCTCTGCGTTGCTTGGGGAAATGCAGAAACAAGAAGGTTATGTTGCTGTTAAGGTAAAGCATCTTCCTGTTGTCTTGCTCTTGTGTTCAATTCCAAGTTGACAGGGAACTTTTATGTTATAATTAAGCAGAAGTGTAGGTGTAACTTGGAGGTTTGATAAAAGAACACACACTTTGGTGCCAGTTGTGATTGGATTGCTGCAATTTCTCACCACCTAATCCTGCCATTGTCATTTAGTGGGTATATTGTGATCAGGAGGTTTCTGGAAATGCAGTGCCACGTTCTGTGATGAGTTCTGCTGCTCACCAGTCAGATTGAGGAGCTCATCGAAGCTGTTGTGCATCTGACCCAATCCAAATCCAGTGTTGTCAGTTTTCCAATAATTTAACAGTGACTGACTGACTGTTTTTATCAGGGCGGGAGGATGGTAGACACATTTTGACAACATGTTTGCTAATGCTTAGGTACTAATTTGGCCACCATGGTAATCTAACGCTTGAACATTGTACCTAAATAGTACCCCAGGGCATTATTGATGATCAGTCAGCTAGCCTGGCTCACTGTTGGAACTAGGTATATATTTATCACTGTGCTGGGATTACTCTTACTTAGTACCTGATTACCATTTGAAGCAAAGACTTAATGGCTAGACAAGTTTATTGGTGTTCTGCTCTAGTGAGCAATGTTGGTTCAGTCGTGTAGCTACTGTACCCACTTGTGAGCGTGTAAACTTTAGCTTTGTAACCTTGCATCTATGTTGAATGAACTCTGGTAAAAAGGGGTGCTTGTTTTAAGGTAATACTTGGCTTGATTTTCTTAAGGCATGTAATTGGAGATTGTTCAATGTACTGGTTTGTATCTGTGCAGGTCAGATATTTTGAAAAATAACTTTTTTCAGATGAAAGCTCTTTGGCTGAGCCAGCATTTCATGACTTGATTTTGACAGAATGTAAATACAGGGCTTTGCTCAGTGATGCTTTTCTACACTGAGTTGCTGCATGAATGCACAGTGTGTGAAGCTACGAGGTTGTGAACCATGAATTGATTGAACAAAAATAAATCTAATTACTTGTCCTACCATCTTTTATTATGTTAATGTGTCACAGCTCCACCATGTGGGAGCTTCTGGATATGATGGCAATCCATAGCAACCATATCTGTAGTAATTGCATGTGGTTTGAGGATCGACAACTGAGGTTTTTCGACTGAAGGCCAAGCTCTAGACACTGATGTGACAGAGAGGGATGATTCGTTCCAGAAGACAGTCACACCACTCAAGTTGGTCCTCTATTTGATAGACTTCTTTTAAATCGAGATATCTGGACAGAGTTGATAGGAGAAATTGTTCCCGCTTGTAAGAGGGTCGAGAACCAGAGGGCGCAGTGCTTTGCAAAAGAAACAAACGCAAGATGAGGTTTCTTCAGTAGTTAAGATATGGAATGCAATATTTGGAAGTATGGTGGAAACAGGTTCAATTGAAGCATTGAAATGGGCAATAGAAAATTATTTAAATAGTAATAACATGCAATGTCGAGGGTGGGGGGAGAGAGAGAAAAAAGGCAGGAGGTTGACACCAACTCTCAATGCTCAGAGAGCCAGTGCAGGCATGATGAGTTTAATAGCTTCCTTCCACACTAACAATTCTGTGATTCTGCAGCATCAGATGTCAGGGACAGCAGAGTCAAGGGAAGGTAAAGAGATCTAGGATGTGTGGGAGTGGAGGAGCCTCAGACTTTGAAATTGTCCAACAGGTTTGAAATTCTTGCATCTAGTATGGACAAGAGTGAACATTATAGTGTGGATGAGCTGAATAACTGCGGCACCAAGGTACGAGAAGCTTTTCAAGTGGAGATAGTTGAAAACAATGTAGGGGACAGAACCTGGAAACATAGTCTCAGAATAATGGCAGACCTTTTAAAACTGAGATAACAAAGAATTGTTTTTCCTCGAGGGTGGTGAATTTTTGGAATTCTCTACTCTAAAGAGTTCTGGTGTTTCAGTTGTTGAGTATTTTCCAGACCGAGATTGCTAAATTTCTCCAGATTAAACATATGAAGAGATATAACAATTGTACAGAAAAGTGGTGTGAAGCCAAAGGTCAGCCATGACCTCGTTAAATGGTAAACCAAGTTCAAATGGCTGAATAGTCTACCTGAAATAACTCTACAGAGGCTGGTATCCCATCACCAAATTCCCTTTATTTACATATAAGGAGTCCTTGACTATAAATACTGCCTCGTATAGAGTCGGGCACCAGAGTGTCGTATCCCTGACCCTGACCGTCAACCTTTTTTATGTCAGCCAGGGCCCCCTGATTGGGACTAGATTAACAGCTCCAATTAGGGAACTCGTACTTTGAGGTCCAGCTGGGTGACCTCGTTACAATCACTACACTGCACTATTCTTTTCTCCTATTCCTTGCATTCTTTCTTGTTGCTCAACCATCATAACTGTGGAGAAGGTGGTAATGAGCTGCTGCCTTGAATCATACAGTCTATCTGGTGTAGATACTTCTACCATGCTGTTAGAAAGTGACTCTTCCTACTCCCAAAAAAAAAGCTTCCAATTGCTGCAGTTTTTTGGTTAATAGTTCTTGCAGTAACAATGGAGATAAGTACAGCATTTTTATAAAGCAGATTTGTGCATGGTAATCTCAAGTGTAGTCTGACCAGGGATTTATACAAGTTTAACACATCTCTCAACTTTTGAATTCTACACTCCGAGAAATAAATCTTTAGTGTCTTATTAGTACTTTCAGTTGCAGAACTAACCTGCTTCTGATGATTTGCTTATTTGTATCCTGAGGCTCATTTGTCTGTTGTACCTCATGCAAATGATTATTTTGTAAGGGTATGGGTAATGCTTCTCCTTTTTCCCACAAAGACGCCGATTTATTAATGCTGAAGTTCATTTGCTATTTAACTGCTCATTCTGCAAGTTTTCCAATGTTATCATCTCTTGATGCATGCTCCTGAGATTTGATGATTTTAAAGTCAAATAAAAGTCAGAGTTAATTGTTTAAAGTCTGTAGGATGATAGATTGATCAATTTTGTTGGATCATGTATTGCCTTCCTGAGTTAGCTGTTGCCTAATTTGTTGTCATCTGTAAATGTTGTGTATCAATCCAATTCATTAACTTACCTCTTGAATAATTGTGATCTCAGCACTGATCTTTTTGAACACTGCTTGATTCCTCCAACCTTAAGAAATAACCCTTTATCCTTGCTCATCTGTATTGAGTTCAGCCAATTTTCTACTCATTCAACCATTTGTCTTTTGGTTCCACATGTCATAACTTTTATCAAAAATCCAGGGGTTTGAATGTCCTTGTGGACAAACAAAACTTTTGGGTGAAAGAATCCACAATGTGCTCTGTGTCATGCCATGTGGGATAATTTTATTGGTTACAGATTTTGTTCTAAAGTTGTAACCTATGCGTAAATAGGAACAAACTAAGAAACATTTTCCTTGTTTATAACTTTTTTTATTGTGCGTGACCGGCTGTCATGCTTGTTTATTCAAGTATAGATTACATCGAGGACAAAATTGAGAAGAAAGTTACTCTTTCATTGCTTCTGTTCATTTGCAGGGTTCAGTGGCATATGTCCCACAGCAAGCATGGATCCAAAATGCATCTTTAAGAGCAAATATTATCTTTGGTCAGGAATTAATGGAAGAGTGGTACAGAAAAGTGGTTGAGAGCTGTGCACTTCTACCTGATCTGGAGAACTTGCCTGCAGGAGACGAGACAGAAATAGGCGAGAAGGTGCAGTTTTCATTTTCATTAAATAACTGTTCTCTATACTCCTGAGATCTCCTGATTATAAAATCAAATAAAAGCTGCAGTTAATGGTTTAAAATGACTGTAGGACATTTATTTTCCTTGTGTAGGTTAATAGATTGATCGGTATTGGTGAATCTTGTATTGCACCCTGTAGAGTTATAATGGAAGAGAACAGTTAAAAATGTTATATAAACACAGTGCATGGCAATTACTTGTGTAACTGTGTAGGAACATTAGGGATAGTGATGGGCCTTCCAGCCTCTTGACTGTGCTGATAGCTAATCCGTACTTAACTCCATTTAACAGCTCGGAGGAATTTGTACTTGCTATTTGCCACAAGTTGAATTTGAAGTTTTTGTTGGATTACTCAGAGTCTGTGGCAAGAACTAGTGGGATGGGAGATAGATGAATAAATCAGTTGTTGAGTACTTGCAGGTTGTTGTCTGGTTAGCAAGTATCAAGTTTCCTGAACATCATCTTGACTGGGAGGTTAAAAAGCGGAATGAACATTGAGGAAAATTTAGGTGAAAGAAATATGAGAACTCCATTCATCATGTTGAGTATTCCTTGTATTTCTTTTTCTTTCTTTTGTTCATAGAATCTGGGCTCAGCCAGTATTTATTACCCATCCCTAATCGCTCTGGAGAAGATGGTGGCGAGCTGCCTTGGGGTGTAGGGGCATCGAAAATGCTGTTAGGAAGGGAATTCCAGGATTTTAGCCCAGTGACCACAAAAATGGTTGTGGTTGTGTTTGTTATCATACGCCTGCTTCCTTGCTCCTCCCTGTGGTGAAGTTTCTGTTTCGAAGATGCTGTTGAAGGAATCTGAGTCTGTGTATATGAGCGGCTTGCTCAGATAATAGAGGAGGAATTTGGCCACCAAAAGCAGCACTTTTAGTTCTCATTATTTACCAAGTCCTAAACGTACCTGAATTTCCCAAAAGTACTTGATTATACAACAGAACTGTAAATGACAAATTATTGAAATTTGTAATTCTGAGGAAAGAATACTTCTGTTTTTACTTGTCCCTTTCCACTCCTTTGTACAGAACTCTTCAGTCCATAATGAACAAAATGCAAGATGTTGAGGCTTCCAGGAATTACAGCTCAGATATATACGAGGAAGCATAGAAAGGTTTATTATTCTGAAGGAGACCAAATGTTAATGCAGTGATCTATTGCAACATGAATAATACACTTTCATCCTAACCACCAAAAGTTTTCATAACCAAAATGAGATATTTAAACATCTAAATTGGAATTACATTGAAATATAGGAATAGGAATAGAGCCGACTCCATTCAATATATCATGGCTGATCATTGAACTCAATACCCTAATCCCTCTCTCTTCCCTCTCCCACTGCTGCCGCGCCACCCCCCCCACCACCCACCCCAGTCATATGCCTCATCCATTTAGCCACAAGAGCTGTATCTACCACCTTCTTGAAAACACATAATGTTTTGGCCTCACCCACTTTCTGTGGTAGTAAATTCCACGTGTTTACCACTTTCTGGGTGAAGAAATTTCTCCTAAACTCCATCCTAAAAGGTTCATTCCTTATTGTTAAATGTTTGACTCTGATTCTGGACTTCCCTACCAAGTGAAACAACCTTCTTGTATCTAACCTGTCTAGTCCTGTTAGAATTCTACAGGTTTCCAAGAGATACCCCTCATTTTCCTAAACTTCAGTAAATACAATCCTCTCTGACTCCATCTCTCCTCATTCATCAGTCCTGCCATACCAGGAATCAATTTGGTAAACCTTCACTGCACTTCCTGTATGTAATAACATCCTTGAATAAGGAGACCAAAACTGCGCACAATATTCTAGGTGTGGCCTTAACAATGCCCTGTATAATTGCAAAAATACATTCTTGCTCCTGTACTTGAATCCTCTTGCTGTGAAACCCAACATACAATTTCCCTTCTTAACTGCCTGCTGCACCTTTTTGGGGACTAATCACTTCATCAGTTAATTTGGTTTCTTCTACAGGGTGTGAATTTATCAGGTGGGCAGAAACAGAGGGTGAGTCTTGCTCGAGCAGTTTACAGCAGAAATTCTGTTTATTTTCTGGATGACCCACTCTCTGCAGTTGATGCACATGTTGGTCGACATATTTTTGATAAAGTAATTGGACCCAATGGTTTACTCAGTGGCAAGGTGAGCAACCTTAGAAGCTTAGAAGTATTTCCATTACATGCTTTCTCCCCCATCTATTTCATAAATACATTTGGTTAAAAATGGCTTTGTTTACAGACCCGTGTCTTGGTGACTCATGGTGTTAACTTCCTACCTCAAATGGACAGGATTCTAGTGATGGTTGATGGCAAAATTTCAGAGTCGGGTACGTACAAGGAACTTCTAAAGCAAAATGGAGCATTTGCAGAATTCCTACGTACATATGCTCCTAGAGAAAATGAAGGTAAGTTGATGTGCTATGCAGAAGCACTTATTCAACAGTGACTCCTATCGGTGCTGTCTAGTGTGATTTTAAACACTTTGATTTCATCTGGACAGCTGTTTGATAGGCATCAGATGATTGGTGGTGTGATGTCCATGCATTGTTATTTGTCTGACTTCAGCACCGTACTTGAAATCAAAGGTTTGGTACAGTATCAAATATTTTTGCCCCATTCCTGCCCAGGGAGCAGTTTAGGATGCTTTACTGTGTTGAAGGTGCTGTAAATGTAAGTTACAATTATTACTAATACTGCAGAACTGCCTGGCATGGAAAGCCACTGATTATTTATTTGTTAAGGTGGTATAAATATATCCTGCTGAAGTTTCACAATTTTTGTATTGATCAGGGCAATGATCAACAGTTAGACGAGTGAATTTCATGTTTGGGAACTTGATGTTTATTTTGTTTCTGGCATGTGTGTGTCATTGGCAAGACCAGCCATCCCTAATTTCCCTTGAAGGTGATGGTGAGCAGCTGCCTTGGTTTCTAAAAATTCTTTCATGTAATGTGGATGTCATTGGCTGTGCCAACTGCCTGAGAGCAGTTAGAAGTCAACCACATTGCTGTGGGTCTGGAATTGTATGTAGGCCAGACCAGGTAAGGCAGATTCCTTTCCCTAAGGGCATTACAGCAATTGACAGTGGATAATGTTTTATTTCAGGTTTTTTTTGTTTAATTGAATTCAAATTTCAGTATTTGGTGAGATTCAAACTGATGTCCCCAAAACATAAGCCTTGGATTCTGTGTTCTCAGTTCAGTGAAGTACCACTACCTCCCGTGATATCTCTGCAGTTTATCTGGTATAGGTACATCCATAGTTCCGTTAGGGAGTGAGTTCTGGGTTTTTACCCCGTGACATTGAATGGTGATTAGTTCCAAGTTGGGATACTGTGGAGCTCAGGGGAAATTTTCAAGGTGGTGGTGTACTGTGCATCTGCTGCCCTTGTCCCTTATGCTGGTAGATATTGTGGATATGGAAGGTGTTGTTGAAGGAACTGAGGAATTACTGCAGTGTATTTTGTAAATAGCACACGTTGCTGTTACTGGGTGGTGAGGGAGTGAATACTGGTGCTGGTGATGGAGGTAGTAACTATTGAAGATCACAGTGTGGACCTGGAGGAACACAGAAAGCCAGGCAGCATCAGAGGAACAGGAAAGTTGACGTTTTGTGTTGGCACCCTTCTTCAGAACGATTGAAGGTTGTGGATGAGGATACCCATTAAGCAGGCTGCTTTTGTCCTGGATGAAATTGAGCTTGTTGAGTGTTGATGAAGCTGTACCTATCTTGGTAAGTTGAAAGTAGTCCATCACTCTCCTGACTTGGGCCTCGTAGTTGGATAGCTTTGGAGAGTTGATTAATTGGTGATGTTAGGAATCTATCATATGCAGTGAGAATTTGGGTCAGGGAGGTTCAATCACTTTTTTTTTCACTTTTTTAATTTTTTAATTTCTTTTGTACTTTTTTTTAAAAAAGTCCCTTTCGTTTCCGTTTTTTAAATGCTTTTGTTCTTTGAGGATACGCATCTTTTATGTTGGAGCTGGACCTTTCAAAAAGTGTAAAAATGATGCAAGTGCGTGACTTTATGGAATATAAACTTTTGTATCAAAGTAATTTAGCATGAAGCAGATACACAAAGCTCTTACGGTGTTTTAACTTTCGTGTCAGTTCATAACCACTTGATACTTTTGCTAGTCCTAATTAAACTGCAGCAGATTGCAGTATCTTTTTCTGAATGATCAATGACTTCCTTTCCTGTCATCATGCAGTTACTGAAAAAAGTGTGGAAGAGGAGGAAGGTTTGTATTGCCTTTTTAATACTCTGCAGCATAGTTGGAAAGAAACCTGTAGATGCATGAGTTTTGAAGTAAGAATATCCAACACGCTCACTAACTTTCATGTAGAGAATTTAATGTGTAAATAATTTGACCTTAATTAAAGACATGGCATAGCGATATTGCATTGTTAAATAATTTATAAACTTCAGATATATGATCTTTTTGTTAATGGGGATGGGCAATAAATGCTGACTCTGCCACCAACTGCTGTATCCCATGAATGAATAAAAACCAATATGTGGAGAAGATATCAAAATATTCTGTTAACATTGTACTTCTACAATGACCTCTAACGGTATAAAGAGAAAAAACATGAAAGTACTGGAAATTCATAATGGAAACAAACGGCTCGAATTTTCCAAATGCATGAAAAATGTTTTGAGTTTGGTGAGGATCAAGATTTAGAATTTCCAAAGAAGTGTAAATACCAAGAGCTTAATTTCAATAGAAAAAAAGATATGGTGAGCTGTGTACAATGGCTAAAGATGTTCATTCTGCCTGTACCTGAAACCATGACCTAGCCTTTCTAGTCGGACATTAAATTATCTGTAGTGGCAGTTGATCCTTAGCTTGTATTTCCTAGAAAATTAGAGATTGTACATTGATCTGATTGGATTAGATTTGGACAAAAGATGCCCTCTGGTGGGAGAGATGAAATCAAGGGACCAAGACCTAAGCCATTCAAATCCTGTACAGACCATGGGAGTAGTCATCTCCCTTCCCATTCCTGCTCATCGTCTGCGCTGCTCTCTCTTCCCAGTCCCTCCCCACCTACACTCTGTTAGCGCTCGCACTCTTCTTCCTTCCCTGTTTTCTTTGGTTAATGTAACACCATTTAATTCCAGCAGAGAAGTAATGAGTAATTTATTTCCTCAATGTGGTTAGATTGTGGAACTTGATGATTCCAGGAAAAACTTGAATAGTTTTGAAAGGAAACTAGATGAGTACATGAGAAGGAGAAATAGAAAGATATATTGAACATTGGGGAGGAGGTAGGTGCAATGGGAAGAAACTCATGTAGAATATATACACCAGCATGGATTAGTTGGGATGAAGGGTTTGCATTGTGCTGCATATATGTTTGAATTTACTGAAATCCAGAAGCATATCTTTTCTTGCAATGAATAGTGGAAATGTAGAACTCTCACCCAAATGATATGAATACTAGGAACAATAGGAGCGTTGAGACCTGAGGTGTTAGTTAGACAGTTATTAGCTAAGTAATAAAGTGCAAATGTATATTTTGTAAAAAGTGAAGATGATCTGCCATGGTCTAATTGAATGATCAAGCAGGCCTGAGGGATTGTATGGTCCACCCCTATTGTTTCAATCCTATTTCTATCATTTTCTGTATTCATTTCTAAGAAAAAACCTATGTCGTTGTGTTGGATATTCAAACTGCCTGATTTTTAAACAAAAATTTAATCTTACTTAACACAAAAATCGCATTGAAGATTTCTAATCATTTTAATGGAGCACAGTGTACTAAAATGGGGAGGGATGTACCATTTTGTTAGTATATCCCACAAAAGCATTTCTTCCATTTGCTGTGATTGAAAACTGTTCAGGGTGCCAGTTCTACCCACGTAGCAGAATGTGACAGAGTAAAACCTCTGTTGGTAAACCAGGACTGTAAATATGAAATGTACTATTTGCTTGACATCGGATTTATTTAAAGCAAACTTTTCAAAGACTCATCTCATGGTGTGAAGTCTGACTGCAGTTTAACACAGTTGCATTCACTTGATAATACAGGATTTGAGTCTTGCTGGAAAAGGTGTCATGCTGTTGAAGCTTTTCATCATGCGCTCATCAGGACAAACACAAGAATGCCAAATTTCAAATGATCAAAGCAGTCTATAATGCTACAGGAGAAAAGGGCGCTGAGTGATTGACAAGTTGACTCTGTATTTGAGTCATAGCCATGTTCCCTGATGTTTTTTATGGTAATGCCTCAACCAGTCACAGTTGACTTGTCAGTCATTCAGCCTTTACTTTGTTTTCCTATGATACAAATTATTATGATCATTTGAAATTTGGAATTCTTGTATTTGTCCTGATGAATGCAAGACAAAAAGCTTTTTCTGTACTTCTGGAAACTGTTTCCCTTTGGGTACAAAATAAGACGTGTATTCAATGTCAGAATTCTGTAGAGTGACATACTACTACTATGACTTCTAAGGGGATCGTATTCCTATTCAACTTTAATTTATTTTGACTGCATGATGTTTAATTTGGTAGCAGCCCTTTTGCTTGGATTGCAGCCATTGTTTTGCCCTGACATTATTATGCAGCATTCTTTTAAGCTGTCTTCTATTTTGGAATTGTCAGTTATTTGAAATGGTGGAGATTTCAAGGACAACAAATTTCTCCATCTCTGCAATCTTCAAGGAAAATGTAGCATAAATCTGCATTCTTAACACCAGGCAAAGTTTTGCTGTGTTTTTATTGCACCCTTGTTCAGTTGCATTTGCATGGAAATATTGTAGTGTACTTGTCTTTGAAGAAAATTGTTGAAATGTATGTCCCCTAAAATTGTAAATCCGTTTAAATGCCATTTGAGAACATAATAGAAAGCTTAGTCAGTTCACCCATTTGAACAAGCAATGTGTGGAATTGACTTAGGGATAACAAGGTGTAGAGCTGGATGAACACAGCAGGCCAAGCAGCATCAGAGGAGCAGGAAAGCTG
>NC_063352.1:3429279-3447310 GCF_021869965.1 Rhincodon typus | reverse complement strand
AAAGATTTTCTGAAGAAGGGTCCAGACCCGAAACATCAGCTTTCCTGCTCCTCTGATGCTGCTTGGCCTGCTGTGTTCATCCAGCTCTACACCTTGTTATCTCAGATTCTCCAGCATCGGCAGTTCCTACTATCTCTGGGACTTTCTATTTACTTGCCTTTGCTGCTTCCCTCCTGCCCCAGATTTAATCGTCACCTGAGCCCCATCCAAGGGACTGCCAATTCCAGTTCCACCCCTGGCCACAGACTTGGATATGCTGTTTGTTTGATTTTCATATGTTCAGGTGATGTGGGCTGAATCAGAATTTATTGCCATCTCTAATTGCCCCTTGAGAATGTGATGGTAAGTTGGATTCATGAGCCTGTTTGACTCCGACTCTGTTCAGTTTAGGAAACCTGGTCAACTTGGGTGAGTTGGGCCAAAGGGCCTGTTTCCGTGCTGTATGATTCTGTGACTATATAATTCCTGCAGTCTGTGTGTTGTTGTTAGGGAGGGTATTCCAGGATTTTGACCCAGCGAAGGTGAAGGAAAGGCGATACATTTCCAAGTCAGGATGTTTGAGTGGTATGGAGAAGAACTTGCAGGGGTTGGTGTGTTCCCATGTATCTGCTGCCTTTGTCCTTTTTAGGCGGTAGAAATTGTGTTTAGAAGGTGCTATTGGAATAAATTTGGTGAATTTCTGCAGTGCATCTTGTAGTTGGTACACACTGACAGCTCCAGCGTCCTATTTGACCTAACTTCAGCTTTTGATTCCATACTCTCTCGAACATGCACTATACCTACTTATGTCTTGCTAACATTGTCTGTCTTGCAACCTCTACCCATCTCCATGACATTGTCCTCCTTTAACTCTATTCAGCCCTTTTGCCACGTAAGCTCTCTTCCCTGCTTTTGTCACCCTGACTTGATTTACTGCAGTGCTGAGTTGGATGCGATCCAGTGCTCCATGCTCCAAAATCTTCGGCACATTGAGAAGCCTCCTGTCCAAACTTGTGTTAAGTTCTGCTTGACTTTCAGTTCTGTCGTTGCTGATTTACACAGACTTTTGTTATTTCAAATGTTTGGAAAGTTATGAATCCAAGTCTTTTTATTTAAGCCCAATAATGGATTTCCCACGCTCTCTTTATAGGCTTATTTAGCTTTACAACTTCCCTAATATATAATTTCCCACACTCGCCTTTTGTGCATCACTCCTCCCTTGGTTGCCTTGACTTTAGCCGGCTGGAATTCATGCCTGAATTCATTGCCTTAAACTCTTTTCCCCCCCCCTCCCTTCCATCTCTTTCTCCTTGATTTGACATATTTGATCGAGCCTTTGGTCACCCTTCCTAATGTGTTCTCCTTTGCCTTGATAGGTCCATTTCTTCATTGCCCCTCTAAACGACATTGGGATGATTTTCATTTTAAAAGTGCCAGAATATTATGTTCTGCTGCTTGTAAGTCTAGAATTAATTTTTTGTTAATATTTTGCAGGTGTTTTTGTGCTCCTTTCTTCATTGATGATGAGTGTTGGAGGAATATCAGCTTCACGTTGGCTCCATGTCCGTCTGCTCTATGATACTCTGATGTCACCAATGAGCTTTTTTGAGCGAACCCCTAGTGGTAACTTAGTGAATCGCTTCTCCAAAGACATAGATACAATAGACTCGATGATTCCAGTCGTGATTAAAATGTTCCTGGGATCACTGTTTAATGTTCTTGTTTCTTGCACGGTGATTTTGATAGCCACTCCAATAGCTACAGTAATCATTCCACCCTTGGGATTTCTCTACATATTTATACAGGTCAGTACTAAATAATTTAAAAAAAAAAATTGTGTAGAAGATTATTCAGAATTTTCCTATCTGCTTGTTAATTACAGCGATTATGAATTTACTTTCATTCTGATTTAATATTTTATCTGGTATGATTATTTTCTTCTGCTGGGTTCAGCAGCTGCTAAAAGTTCATATTGTGCAGTGAAGGAGGGAAGACTTGAACGGATTTTAAAAGAATTGTTGTGCTGCAGATCATTAGAACATTCATGTAGGTTGACATCATTGGATTATGGAATACCAAGTACTTTAATCTGCAACAATTCCACTTGAGAGTTGCTCAGAAGAGGAAAGTAATTCCATGACAGCTCCGATCGTGGACCACTGGAGTGTTTGGATTTCTGATCCTGGTTAAAAACCATTTGGTTCATTTATATGACTGCCTTAGTCAATAATACATTTTTTGGTTAAAAATTGATTACTGATCTATAAATTCAGACACTTGAAAAATATTATCTGAAATGATAGATGATAAACTATATCTCCAGTCTCTAAGCTGCTTTAAGGAAATCTTGTTGTTGGCCAATTATTGTAGACATTGGCAGGTTGGTTACCTCAGTTGGCTGGTTTGCAATGTAGAGTGATGTCAGCAGTGGGGTTCAATTCCTGCACCAGCTGAGGATATCATGAAGAACCTTCTTTCTCCGCCTGTCCGTCACCTGTGGCGCAGTGACCTGAGGTTAAACCACCACTAATCATTTCTCTCCAGTGAGATTGAGCAGCCCTATGATCCAGTAGGTCTGTGGTGACCTTACCTTTTTACGATAGGTCCGAAGTCAATGATACCAGGTTATAGTCCAACAGGTTTATTTGAAATCACAAGCTTTTGGAGCGATGTTCCTTCAGGTGGTGAAGAGAAGCACATGGGCACAGAATTTCTAGGCAGAGAGATCAAAAGATCTTACAAATGGGTGTGAATGGAGTGTCAACAGGCTGAATACAAGTCTCTGCAGGTGATCAAAAGTGTCAGACAGTGTGAATAAAGTGTCAGCAGCTGAACAGCAAGTGGAGGGGTGACCTATGGTCTGATTAATTGAGGCAAAGAGGTAATTATAAAAAATTTAAAAATGAGGTGGTGCTGGAGACAAACCAAATAACTGGAATCACATGATAGGTCTAAGAGTCACATGCCAAGGGTCTAACCAAAGTAACAAGTAATTCAAAACTGTAGAAACTAATTAAGGTAGAGAGATCATAACAAGTTATTAAGGTGATGGTGTCAAAACAGGACAGTAAGGAAGATTTTACAAATACAGAACAGTATGGAGGGGTTATGTGTAGTGCAGCATGAACCGAAGATCACTAGTAGTCATTAATAGAGGACAGAATTTGTTTTTGTAAAGTTGTGGAAAAATTAGGACTCAAACTAAACATTTTCTGTTGAGGTACCTTTTTGAAAAGTTTTTGTTTAAAACCCAAAACAAAAACAAAATACTGCAGATGCTGGAGACAGGAATAAAAACAATGTGCTGGAGAAACTAAGTCGGTCTGGCAGCATCTTTGGGGAGAGAAACCCAAATTAACATTCTGAGTCCAATATAACTCTTTGGAACCAGTATGGATCTAGAATAGAAGTAGTATCTCTCAGCCTGGCAGATGGAAAAATAAAGTGATACACACAGTCAACTGCAAGTTGCAACTTCTGTGCACCACTAGTTGCATTTTTTGTGGTACTCTTTATTTTTCATATTCTAATTAACAAATTCTACAAGTACATTAAGAGCAAGAGAGCAACTAGAGAGAGAGAGAGTAGGGTCCCTTTAAAGATCAACGAGGTTGTCTTTGCGGTGAACCTCAGGAGATGGGAGAGATATTAAATGAATATTTTGGTCAGCTTTTACTGTGGAGAAAGAAATGGAGGCTAGAGAACTCGGCAAAATAAATATATATGTTTTAAAAACAGTTTACGTTACAGTAGTGGAAATGCTGGAGGTTTTAGAAAATATAAAGGTGGATAAATCCCTGGGACCTGATTTCGTGTATCCTAGGACTTTGTGGGAAGTTAGGGAGGAAATTGCGAGGTCCCATTGCAGAAATATTTGTATCATTTTTAAATACGGATGAAGTGCCAAATGACTGGAGAGTGGCTGATGTTGTGCCTTCGTTTAAGGAGGGATGTAAGGAGAAGCCTGGGAACTATAGACCTGTGAGTCTGACTTCATGGTGGGTAAGTTGCTGGGGGTGATTCTGAAAGATAGGATTTATATGCATTTGGAGAGGCAAGGAATGATTAGGAATTGTCAGTATGGTTTTGTGCAAGGAAAATCATGTCTCACTAACTTGATTTTAGTTTTTTGAGGAAAAAACCAAGATTGACAAGGATAGAGCAGTAGGCATTCGCAGTGGGGTTAAAATTTTATCAGAGATAGTAGGAACTGCAGATGCTGGAGAATCTGAGACAACAAGACGTAGAGCTGGATGAACACAGCAGGCCAAGCAGCATCATGGGAGCAGGAAGGCTGACGTTCGGGCCTAGACCCTTCAGAAAAATTTTATAAATGATTTTGATGAGAATATAGAAAGCATGGTCAGTAATTTTGCAGATTGAAGAGTCTGTTTCCATTCTGTATGGCTCTATGACCCCAAGATTGGCGGTATGAATGGATAGAGAAGAAAGTTATCTAAGATTACAAAGAGATCTTGATCAATTGGGTCAATGGTCTGAAGAGTGACAAATGGAGTTTAATTCGGATAGTTACTGGGTATTGAGTTTTGGTAAACAAACAAGGGCAGAATATGTGCAATTAAAAGTAGGGCCTTGGGTAGTGTTGTCGAACTGAGACTGAGACCTAAGGGTTCAGGTACATAATTCTTTTGAAGTTTGCATTACACATTGGGTGTTTTAAGAAGGCGTTTAGTATGCTTGCCTTCATTGCTCAGACCTTTGAGTATAGGAATTTGGACATTATGTTGAGGTTGTACAGAATATTGAGGCCCCTTCTGGAGTACCATGTCCAGTTCTGGTCTCCCTGTTACAGGAAGAATACTATTATTCTGGAAAGGGTTCAGAAGAGATTTACCAGGATGTTTCAGGGAATGGAGGGTTTGAGTTATAAGGAGAGGCTGGAACTTTTTTCACTAGAGCTTAGGAGGTTGAAAGGTGACCTTATAAAGGCTTACAAAATAACGAGGTGTATAGATAAAATGAATGGCAGTTATCTCTTCCCTAGAATGGAGGATTTCAAGACTAGGGGGCATATTTTAAGGTGGGAAGAGAAGGATTTTAAAAATAGACCTGGAGGCTTTTTTTTTTACACAGGTTCATTTGCGGAATGAACGTCTGGTGGATGTGGGTACAGTTACAACATTTAAAAGAATTTTGGATAAGTACATGAACAGGAAAGGTTTGGAGGGATATGGACCAAGCACAGGCAGGTGGGACTAATTTAGTTTGGGATTATGGTCAGCATGGACTGGTTGGGCCAAATGGTCTGTTTCCGTGCTGTATGACTCTATCTGACATTCTGACCATTGACTATCTAGTTTTAATGTAGCTGGAACGAACAGTGCCTTTTTTTTCAGTTACCTGCTTGACAGGAGTATGTATATTGGTTAACAATACTGATTTAAGTGATTTTGTTTATAATCTGAAAGTGAATGAAAGAAACTTTGGAATAACAGCAATTCGTACAGGTACTTATTGAAGAAAAACTTTTCAAAAATGTACCTCAACAGAAATTAGCTGCGATTTGTTTTTTTTATTCTACGACATTTCAAAAATGCTGTTCTCTAATAATGCGTACAATAACAGGCCAGCAGCAATATTTCCTTGCAGCAGTTTTGAGACTGAGACATAGTTTGTCATTTATTGCTTCAGATATTTTTCTAAATGTCTAAAGTCACACATCAGGAATCAATTTCTTTTAAAGAATCAGATCAAATTTCATCTCGTTCATTCCAAATATAGTTTTTGAAAAACATGTATGTTATGGTTAGTGACAGACTACCACCCTTCCTGATGCTGGAAGAAAGCAATGTCCCTGGACATGTCTGTCTGGGCCTCCGGATTACATTGGAGGTCATTGATGGAATTTGAACCATAGCAAGTGATGGAATTTCAAAATTCTATGAATAAGTCTGGAATACAAACCTAGGCTAGGTGATGCTGCAAAACCATATGCAATTTGTTGTTTGTTCTTTTAAAAAAAAAAAAAAAAAATTCTAGTTCAGTAATGTCCTTTTTTAGAAATGAAATCTGCCATCCTTACTTGGTCCGGTCTACATGTGACTTCAGACCCATAGCAATGTGGTTGGTGGTCAACTGCTGTCTGAAATGTCTTAAGGCTACTCTGTTCATGAGCAGTTTAGGAATGGGAAATAAACTCAGGCTTTGCCAGTGACGCCCCCTCATCCTGTCAACTAATAAAGTCGTGATCTTTATCATTCTATCTAATTACATAGGCACTGATGGCAAGAGGGTGTATAATTTATAATGTGTGTCACATTCTGGATTTCATAAACTGGACTAGATAGAAGATATTTTCTGAAACAGATAGAAAGCAAACATTATAATGATAACAAATGCTTTTGATATTCTGAAATTCTAAAGAGGTTTTGCTCTGTTCCATTTAATGCGTGGAATACTTCATTTCACAAAAATCATTTGCCATGTGAAAATTAATTTACTTATGAAGGTTTGTATATTTTGAAATTTTGTAATGTAGATTTGAAATTTTCAAAGAGAAGTCACCAGTCTCTGTTTGCAATATGACCCAGTGAAAATAATTTGGAATTTAGGTGCATGTTATGTACCATGTTAACTGGATTTGACCCAGCTACTCATCTGGCATTTACCTGCAGTTCAGTTTAAAGAGAAGGTAGCTTTCCTTCTTTGAGAATTGCAAATACGCAGATAGGCACTTTTAAAGAAAAATCAAAAATGCGAATTGTAGCCGTATCATGCTAGAGATTATACTCAATGCTTATGGGAATCTCCAAACATTTCTCTGCAATTGGAGAAAAATTACTTTAAATATGTTTTTGACAGTTATTTTAAAATGCTCACAATTGCAGAGGTTATGAGCAGAAATAGCATCAGGTTTTGGAAGAGATGTGACGTAGCTTAATGTTATTATAATAAATGTTTTTCCTGACATAAAGATATTTATTGTTCTACAGCAAATAAATTGAAACAGATAGAAATGTCTGTATTTATGCCCAGATTATTTATTTTAAGGTAATAGCATCAGTGGTAAAACAAACTTAAATGTGATAATTGTAATTTTTCCAGTGCTTTGAGTTTGCTGTGCCATTGCTGAGCTTTCCTACTTGGAATTGTTTTTTCTTCAACCCTAGTCTATCTTATGCTGCACTTGTTAGAGGAAGACTCCCATGTGATCTTGTCAATCTACTTTCTCGATCTTTACCTCCCTGTCAGCAAGCCCATTTAATGAAACATCCATATACATCATATCTGCTCATCTATTCTATGATGTCTCGATTGGTTATTGACTCACTGAGGCTAAGCATCTCCAATATTGAAAAAATTATGGGAGTTAGTTTTTCAACAAATGAGATATTTTTAATTAAATATATAAAATCAGAGTTCAGACTAGCTGTCTTAAACAGAGAGAAGAATAAAGGTCTTATTGGGTCCTTTCAGTAGTGATTCTGTAATTCTTTTTGTAGTTAATATTTTATTTAACAAGAAACTAAAGCCCAACAAGTTTGCATCATGTCTACAGCACCTACTGTACATGTCCATGTTTGGTTTTTATAATTGAGTTATTGGTCTCCCTGCTCCTTCTGCATTTATCTCTCCAACACTAATGTATTGGTTGTAACCTAAATTTGATGTGGCAGACTTCCAGTTTGATAGTGGGCATGAATTTGGAAGAGGAGGCACACTTGCTGAGTATGTGTTAGTAAAGCAGACTGAAGGGGAAGGTGTGGGTTGTACCTCCTGTGACAAATCTAGGGTGAGGGTATGTGAAAGATGGGGCTGTTCTTTTTAAACCAAAAACACACATGCCTCTAGTTTGATAGAAATAAAACTCTGAACTTGATGTTTCTTCCTATTTTCAGAGATATTATGTGGCTACCTCACGTCAGTTGAAGAGATTGGAATCAGCTAGCCGATCCCCCATCTTTTCAAACTTTAGTGAAACGCTGCTTGGTGTCAGTGTTATCCGAGCTTTTGGAGAGCAAGAACGTTTTATACATCAAAATGATGCCAGGGTAGATGAAAACCAAAAAGCTTATTATCCCAGTATTGTTGCCAACAGGTAATCCAATAATCTTGCTGTGCTTCTACATTTGGGTCATTCACACCATTGTGTCTTGGGAATGCAGAAATCATTAAAAGTGAATTCCCTTGAAGGTTTCAGTGTAATTAGTTCTGATTGTCGAACCAGATTTAGTGTGAGCAAGTGATGCTTATTATTTGTGCACAGGCCTTAAACAATGAATGCATAAATTCATGGGCAAGGGAGCAGGAGAGCTGGTTTGACTGATCCTATGAAATTAAGATTAACTATTTTTCTCTTGTTAACATCCACCAGGTGGCTGGCTGTGAGACTGGAGTTTGTTGGCAATTGCATTGTACTTTTCGCTGCCCTGTTTGCGGTAGTTTACAGAGATACTGTCAGTCCTGGGATTGTTGGGTTGTCTGTATCATATGCCCTACAGGTATGGAGAATCAAGTTTACAATTCCAATACTATCACTCATTTCAATTACTTTGTAATTGGACTACATTTTGGCTGCTTCCTTAGAACTGTAGCAAGTTTAAAATTTCACTGCCCTTTTGTGCTGATCAGTTTAGCCTGCTGTACTCCTTTCAGTCTTTTTTTTAAAATTTTACTTTGGGCTGCTGGTAAGACTTTTTTAACCACCTTGAGAAGGTGGGGTGTGACTTGCATGTTCCCACAATGTTGCTGCTTGTGTCCTTGGCAGGTTGCTGCAGCGTTCTCTGTATGGTACAGACTGCAGTCACAGAACACCAGTAATGGTAAGGGTGGACAATGAGCCTGGTGACGGGTGTCAGATCAGGAAACCGCTCTTTACTGAGTGGTGTACTTTGTGGGGACACTCCACAGGCACAGCAAGGGCATGTTCCATTGTGCTGCTGAATTGAAACCTCCTGGATGGTTGGCAGGCTATGAAGGAGGTGAGGAAGTGGTGTCACAAAGTACCCCACCCTCTATTATACTAATGAGATCTAACAGAGTGCTGTTACTCTTGTACACCATTTGAGTTGCTAAAGTGATGTGAAAAATATTTTTCTGCCCTGAAGCAAAGTACAACAAGGTTAACGGACCCTTTGTTTTGTAAAGTTGTCATATAGAGGTTTATAAAATCATGAGCATAGATAAGTGAATGGCAGATGTCTTTTCCCTAGGATGGGGTATTTCAAGACTAGGGGACACATTTTTAAGGTGAGAGGAGAGAGATTTAAAAAAAGACATGAGGGGCAAGTTTTTTTTTTACAGAGGGTTGTTTGCATGTGGAATGAATTTCAAGAAAGTGGTGGATAGTGGGTATGAGTACAGTGTTTAAAAGACATTTGGATAGATACATGAATAGGAAATGTTCGGAGGGATAGGAACCACGAGCAGGTGGGTGGCACTAATTTAGTTTGGGATTATGTTTGTTTGGCATGGACTGGTTGGACCGAAGGGTCTGTTTCCGTGCTGTACCACTCTGTAATGTCATACAGTCAGTAACTGGAGAATACCTTGCATCATGAGAGAATGCCTCACTCTTAAAATGTGCGGGTTACGTTTGTTTTGGTTTGCAATCACTTTGTTAGTAATGAAAATTTAATTTCAATGAGAGTAAAGTAACATTTAGTTATTGTCTAACATATTGACACCATCTTAGAATTTACATAGCATTTAATTCATACACATCATTTTATTCAAAAATGTTTTATGTCTAGATTCCAATGCTTGTGTTAGGAAGATATTTCCCCTTGATTTTGCCATTTGGCAAATTAAACAGTTTTAGAAAAAAAGGTCAGGAGCTTGCTCCCCAAGAGTTAAATGAATGTATCAAAGGATACAAACAGGGTCAGCATAATTGGTTCAGATAACCCTGATTAATCTGAATGTTAGATGAGAACAATGGGCTAAATGTTCTGCTCCTGTTCCCATGTTCCTAAGAATATCTCATGATTATTTAGGTAACATCAACATTAAACTGGATGGTACGCATGACCTCTGAACTGGAAACTAACATTGTTGCAGTGGAAAGAGTGCAGGAGTACACTGGCACTCCCAAAGAGGTAAGATTCAAATCAGAAATCACAATTGATCTTGCACCTGGGTATGGCAATACTGATTCTGAAGTTGTAATCTGCAAAATACAAGCCTGTAGATCTCAGACACTGACTCAGTATATGCTGTGTATATGTTTCTTTTTAATTCATTACCAGGATGTGGACGTCCCTAATTGCCCTTGAGAAGATTGTGGTGAGCTGCTGTCTTAAACCGCTATTAGTTGGCCCACAATGTTGTTAAGGAGGGAATTCCAGGATTTTGACCAAGTGACAGTGAAGGGGCAGTGACATATTTCCAAGTCAGGATGGTAAATGGCTTAGGGGGACTTGGTGTTCCTTTGTATCTGCTGTCCAAATCCTTTAGATGATAGTGGTTGTGGGTTTGGAAGATGATGTCTAAGGAACCTTGGTGAATTTCTGCAGTGCATCTTGTAGATGGTACACACTGCTAGGGGAATGGGTTAACTTGGTTAGTTGGATAGCTGGTTTGTAATGCAGAGTGATGCCAAATACAATGGAATCTTAAGAATCCCTACAATGTGGAAACAGGTTGTTCAGGCCAATGAGTCCACACCAACCCTTGAAAGAGCATCCTCCCCGTCCCTGTCCCCAATTCCTGTAACCCTGCATTTCCCCTGGCTAACGCATCTCACCTACGTATCCCTGAACACAACAGGTAATTTAGCCTGGCCAATCCACTTAAGTTGCATATCTCTGGACTGTGGGAGGAAATCAGAGCACCCGGCGGAAACTCACGCGGACACGGGGAGAAAGTGCAAACTCCATACAGACAGTCGCCCGAGAATGGAATCGAACCCGGGTCCCTGGCACTGTGAGGCAGCAGTGCTAACCACTGAGCCGCCTTTCCCAAACCTGTTTGAAGTCCATGAAGGTTTCTGTTTCTCAACCTGTTCCCTCACCTGGGTCACCCTCCTGTTAAATGACCACCAGTTGTCTCTGTCTAATGACAGAGCAGACCTATGGTCTGGCAAGACTATGGCAACTTTACCATTTCCCACACTGGTTCCACATCCACAAACATTCATTCCCTTCACCACCAAAGCAGCAATGTGTCTGCTTTATCCCAGATATAGTGTTGATTTTACAAAGTAAGTTGCAGGGGCTGCAGGTATTTGTTCTGCCAACCATTCACATTTTGAATTATTTTTGATGATCGGTCACTACCCCATAGCATCCTTGGATATTTTTTAAACACCCATGTAGAGTATTGATAAAATTAGAAATTCTTTTGTCGTCTTAAAGATGATAATTTTACTGAAGTGTGAGATTGATAAAATAATGGTGCTTTGCTGAACATCAGCTCGCATTGTGGATATTTCAGTGAATACAAAGAAAGCAGCCTTGATTTTTACAGAGTGCGTGCGCGTGGGAATGTTTGCATCAGCCGAGTAACAGGCACCTTATTCAGATAGGTCAGGGATGTGGGTGTCTGCTAATGTTAATGATATTGCCTTAAGTAAGTAAAACTTCCCAGAGTCCAGACAGCTGATCAGATTCACCATCTCGTGAATCTTAAGTGCACCCCAGAATGCTTTATAACAGGAAAGTTGAAGTCATAAATTATAGTGATTTACCTTTGTTTTGACTCATTCATTCAAGGGATGAGGGTCAGGCCAGCATTTGTTGCCTATATATTGCCTAGAGGGCAGTTGAGAGTCAACCACATTACTGTGGATCTGGAGTCAGATGTAGTCCAGACTAGGTAAGGATGGTAGTTTCCTTCTCTAAAGGACATTAGTGAATGAGATGGATTTTTCCAGCAATTGTTAGACTCTTAATTCCAGATTTTTATTGGATTCAAATTCCACCATCTACTGTAGCGGGATTTGAACCCAGATTCCCAGAACGTTCTCTGGATTAACGGTCCAGCGATAATACCACTAGGTCATTCCCTTCTCTTCACTACTACGGTGTGTAGTTTAATTCAAAGCTTTTAATAATGAGGAAACAATAAAAACGTTTTAAAATTTATTTGTTTGTGGGATATGGGCAATTGAGTGTCAAACATGTTATGGTGAATCTGGAGTCGTGTGTGAGCCGGATAAGGTGATGAGGATATTGGTAAACCAGATAGGATTTTATAACAGTCGACACTGGTTACCTGGCTGCCATTTAATTAGAGATAGTAGGAACTGCAGATGCTGGAGAATCCGAGACAAGGTGCAGGGCTGGATGTACACGGCAGGCTGAGCAGCATCATCGGAGCAGAAAGGCTGACGTTTCAGGCCTAGACCCTTCATTAGAAAAGGGTCTGATGAAGGGTCTAGGCCCGAAACGTCAGCCTTTCTGCTCCTATGATGCTGCTTGGCCTGCTGTGTTCATCCAGCCCTGCACCTTGTCTCGGATTCTCCAGCATCTGCAGTTCCTACTATCTCTGCCACTTAATTAGCTTTTTATTCCAGACTTTATTATTAAATTTAAATCTCACCATTGGTCATGATGGGATTTAAACTCATGTATTGTCTTCCAGTTTTTTGTAGTCATGGGTTGAAATTTATTTCATAATACCTTTTAACAATTTGAAGGTTCAACATGGAGCACTTCTAAAAACAAATGTATTTCAACAAAAGTATCAGTCGTTACACCTGCTGGAAATCCGGATTTTAATTTTTTTTCAATTCTACGTAGGCACATTGGATTAACAGAAGTAATCGACCACCTCAAACCTGGCCTTTGGAAGGCAAGATAGAATTTGTAAACTACGGTTTACGGTATAGAGAAGATCTTGACTTGGCATTGAAAGATATTACCGTATCCATAAATGGAGGGGAAAAGGTGAGTGATCGAACTCTGATCGCCAACACTGTTCAGTAAAAGCAATATTTAGCTGAATTGGTGACAATGCTTAAAACTTGACTTTGACATTAAACATCATTCAATACAGGCTAACTTTCGATTTTGGTAACTACTGGCTTTGTTCAACTTCTAATTCATTTTTACCATCTGCGTATTGTATTTCTTGAGGCATGTGTTTTAATTACGTTTGTCAATTGATGCTTTGCATCAACTCCATTTGTACAGTATAAATTCTGTTGAAAATTATGTGTTTTGGGCCATTTTTTACAGATGGTTTGTAGCTTAATGAAGAGAGTTACAATGTGAATTGTGACAGATTGTAAGTCTGTTTCCATTACCCCTATGTAATCTCCTTCTATTAATAATTCATAGCAAGTGGTTTGTGTTTTCTTTCCTTACAAGCATACTTTTCCCTTGTGTAGATAGCTCCAAAGTATGCTTGCAAATTCTAACAAATGTAAAACTGGCAATGTTTGTGAAGAGAGGAAAGTTAATTAATTACTGAAATTCTGAAAACAGTTTCAGAAAACAAGAAAACATGCTTAATACCAAGTCTTGAAGGGATCAAAGAAATTTGAATATTGCCATTTTCCTTTAAATACATGTCTACTTTTGTGTTATTGTTACAGCTAAGATTAAAAGAAGTTTTACTTTCTTAGATCAGATTTAAATATGTTGTTACGACACTCAAAGTTATCTTGGATTTTTCATATTTATTTGTGAATGTAGTGTTTTAAATTCCATTGGAAATCTTCTGCAGGTTGGAATAGTTGGAAGAACAGGAGCTGGTAAATCTTCATTTGCACTTGGTCTGTTTCGTATAATTGAAGCTGCTGAAGGGCAAATCTATATTGATGGAATTGACATTGCAAAAATAGGTCTTCATGATCTCAGGTTTCAGATTACCATCATACCTCAGGTACATAATTGCAGTTTGAGTTTATTTGAAGTATAGTTATATTTAGTAAATTTGATCTACAAAATGTTACGCAATAAACCTTACAACTGATCCAGAGCCATATGAATTATATCAGGACCCAGTCTTGTTTGCTGGTTCACTTCGAATGAATTTGGATCCCTTTGACCAGTACCCTGATGCAGATTTATGGACAGCTTTGGAACTGGCTCACCTCAAAACCTTTGTGTCTGGCCTTCCTGATACGCTGAATCATGAATGTTCTGAAGGTGGAGATAATCTCAGGTAAAATGCAATGATCTGCTTTAAAAACAAAGTAGAAATTGATTCCACCTAATTCATTTTGCATTAGATAAGTTTATTAAAAATGACACTGAATGATACTTGCAGTTTTCATGAAAATAAAACAGAATTGTGAATGCTGGAAATGCTACAAGAGCAGGCCAGAAGTTAGGAATACTGCGGTGAGTAACTCTCCTCCTGACTCCCCAAAACCTGTCCACCATCTACAAGACACAAGTAAGGAGTGTGATGGAATACTCCCCACTTGCCTGGATGGGTGCAGCCCCAACAACACTCAAGAAGCTTGACACCATCCAGGACAAAGCAGCCCACTGGCTGGCACTACATCCAAGAGTATTCACTCCCTCCACCACCGACGCTCAGTAGCAGCAGTGTGTACTATCTACAAGATGCACTGCAGAAACTCACCAAAACTCCTCAGACAGCACCTTCCAAACCGATGACCACTTCCATCTGGAAGGACAAGGCCAGCAGATATATGGGAACACCACCCCCTGCAAATTCCCTTCCAAGCTACTCACCATCCTTACTTGGAAATATATTGCTGTTCCTTCACTGTCGATGGGTCAAAATCCTGGAATTCCCTCCCTAAGGGCATTGGGGTCAACCCACAGCAGGAGGACGACAGTGGTTCAAGAAGGCAGCTCACCACCAGCTCTCAAGGGCAACTAGGGATGGGCAAGAAACACAATCCCACATCCCACAAATGAATAGGGGGAAAAAAAATCTGAAACAAAAACAAAGTGCTGGAGGAACTCAGCGTGTCTGGTAGCATCTGTGGAGAGAGAAAAAGAGTTAGCATTTCAATAGTGTTAGTGTTTCTTCAGAACACTTTAATTTTAGATCTCCAGCATGGCCAGTATTTTGCTTTTATTTGAGTGTTTAATTCACTGCCACTTTGAAGTCCTGTATTCTGTCTGACAAGATTTCCATTTTAATCTTTTGACATTTTCATCTTCAAAGATTGGAATAGCTTTACACTTCCAGAGAAAGGGGAAAGTTGTATGTCACTACAATGAAGAAATGTTGAGACATACACTGCATTGTGTTTCAATAACTTAATGGCAACATGTCCGTCTACTTCGGCAAGTCAAAGAAATTGGCATTTTATAAAAGGGGAAGATAAAATGAGGGGGCATAGATTTAAAGTGATGTGTAAACAAAGCAGGGGTGAAGTGAGATAAAAGCTTTCACATACAATGAGTAATTAGTGTCTGGAATGCATGGCCTGAAAACGTGGCAGCACAGGCTAAGTTGAGACAATTCAAGAGAGCTTTGGATGATTTATTTGAATAGAATTATTGTGCAGGGATATGAGGGAAAAGGCAGGAGATTGGTACATGATACTAGAACCAGTACAGTTACAATGGACCAAATGGCTGTCTCCTGCACTGTAACAATCCTGTGATGTCAGACATCGAATTCTGTTTACTCTCTTGCTGTTAATGTGCTGAGCTAGAAAACTGATGTGATCCAAGCGTTTGGTTTCTGCAGTTCTTGTGCTGAAGTTACAGCAGACCAGCAGGAGAAACTCCAGAAATTCTCTGTCAACATTGCAATACTTTGATCTTGCCACACTAATTTTAGTCAGAAAGGCACTGTTTATATTCCGATTCAGAATGAGTATCCCATCAAGGCACTGTATGAAGTCCAACATTGCAATATTTTGTAATTTCAGTGTTGGACAGCGACAGCTGCTTTGTTTAGCACGAGCACTGCTCCGGAAGTCGAAAATACTAGTTCTTGATGAAGCTACAGCTGCAGTGGATCTAGAAACGGATGAGCTCATCCAGTCAACAATAAGAAACCAGTTTGCTGACTGTACAGTGCTCACGATAGCCCATCGTCTTAAAACCATTATGGATTACACACGGTAATGTCAAATTTATGTTGCAATTGATCTCACTCAAATTTGTTGGATATTTGCAAATGGCATTGTAACGAATCCATGTTCTGATTTATGACACTAATTGAGGATCAAAGGAAGTAATGTTTGTCCATCTGGCCAGTTACAATTCTTCGAGTTGATCTACTGTAACTTCTCTGGGGTTATATCATCGGAGCTCAGTCTGTATAATGAAGGAAGGATGAGGTTGTATACATGCTCGCCAAGCTGGTGGTTTTGATTGCAAATGTTTTGTCACCCTGCTAGGTAACGTGGTCAGTGTGCCTCCGATGAAGTGTTGGTGTTCTGTCCCACTTGTTATTTATATGTCTTGGTTTGTTGGGGTGGTTGGTACCACTTCCGGTTCTGTTTCTGTGGTTTGACTTCGACCCTGTGTACAATGTGTTTGTTGATGGAGTTCCGGTTAAAATACCAGGCCTCCAGGAATTCCCTGGTGTGTCTCTGTTTGGTTTGTGTGATTATGGATGTGTTGTCCCAGTCAAATTTGCGTTTTTTGTTGCCACTGTGTAGTGAGAATTGGTCGTGTCTCTTGGTGGCTGGTTGGTGTTCTTGTATCCATATTGTCAGTTTTCTTCCGGTTTGGCCTATGTAATGTTTCTCACAGTCCTTGCCTGGTATTTTATATATTATACTGGTTTTGGATATGGGATCCTTAACGTTCGTCAGTAGCTGTAGTAGGGTGGCTGGAAGTGGTACCAAACACCCCAACAAACTGAGGCATATAAATAACAAGCGGGACAGAACACCAACTCTTCACCAGAGGTGCACTGACAATGTTACCTAGCAGGGTGATGAAACATTTGCAACCAAACACACCGGCTCGGCGAACAAGTCTACAACCTCATCCACAACACGAGCTACAAATCTCAAAAACTTTAATGAAGGAAGGACTCTGCTTCTGGTTTCCTCTCTGTGTCCACCTTATCTGATGAGAACAACAGGTTGTTATTGAAACCTGAGGGATGATGGTGCATCAGCTGGTCAGTCCCCAATCTGATGCTACCTCCCTACCTGCTCTGTGTCTGCTGAATGGACTGCAGTTAAAATTACCTCTTAAGTCACTTGGACTTATCAAGAGTCAACTGTAAATCCCTCTTCATTTAAAATCTTTTAATACTTTTAAATTATCCAATAACGTGAATAATCATACAATATAAAAAAGGCCCTTCAGCCCATTAAGTCTGTACTTACGGTGGCTTAGCGGTTAGCACTGTTGTTTCTCAGTGCCAGGCATCTGGGTTCAATTCCACCCTCGGGCAACTGTCTGTGTGGAGTTTGCATGTTCTCCCAATGTCTGCATGAGTTTCCTCCAGGTGCTCCGATTTCCTCCTATAGCCCAAGGATGAGTAGGATAGGTGGATTTGCCATGGGAAATGCAGATTTACATGGATTGGATGGGATGTTCTTCGGATGGTCAGTTTGGACTTGATGGGCCGAATGGTCTGCTTCCACACTGTAGGGATTCTATGATTCTAAGAAAACTATTCTAAATCTGCACTAGTCACATTTTCCTGCACTGGGCCCATAGCGTTGCGTGTTATGACATTTCAAGTGCTCATCCATGTACTTTTTGTTTTAAAGGTTTGAGGTTTCCTGCCTCAACTACCCTCCCAGGCAGTGCATTCCAGATTCCTACTGTTCTCTGGGTGAAAAACAAATTCCTCAAATCCCCTCTAAAGCTCCTGCCTTTCTCTTTAAAATTACGTCCCTTTTTTATATGCCCCCTTGTTATTGACACTTGGAGTAAGAGGAACTGCTGTTTCCTATCTACCTTTTACCATGCCGCTCATAATCTTATACAGGTTGTCTCTCTGCTTTCTCTTCTCCAAAGGAAACAACCCCAGCTTATCCAGCCTCTCTTCATTGCTGAAATGCTCCATCCCAGACAACAACATGGCGAAAACTGAAAGAGCTGCGGATGCTGTGAATCAGGAACAAAAACAGAAGTTGCTGGAAAAGCTCAGCAGGTCTGGCAGCATCTGTGAAGGAGAAAAATAGGGTTAACATTTCGGGTCCGGTTCTGAGGAAGGGTCACCGGACCCGAAACATTAACTCTTT
>NC_063352.1:3400697-3428879 GCF_021869965.1 Rhincodon typus | reverse complement strand
AGATGCTGCCAGACCTGCTGAGCTTTGCCAGCAACTTTGTTTTTGTTCTGAACATCCTGGTGAATCTCCTCTGCATCCCCCTCCAGTGCAATCACATCCTTCCTATAGTGCAGTGACCTGAACTGCAAACAGTACTCGAGCTGTGCTCTAACCTAAGTCCTGTACAGCTTCAACAGAACCTCCCTGTCTTTAGAATCTCTGCCATGACTAATAAAGGCAAGTGTCCCTTATGCCATCTTAACACTACCTATTAGTAGTACTAAACTAAACTACCCTATTGATCTGGCTTCAGGGATCTGTTGACAAGCACCCCAAGGTCCCTCTGTTCCTCTAAACTTCCTATTGTCTTGACATTGATTGAGTACTCCTTGTCTTGTTACTTCTTCCAAAGTGCATCACCTCACATTTTCCAGGATTAAATGAATCTGCCACTGATCTGACCGTTCCATCTATAATTCTCCTGCTGTAACCTAACCCCATCCTCCTCGCTGCCAACCACCCAGTCAATCTTTGTGTCATTTGCAAACTTGACAGATACATGAACAGACACGGAATAAAGAGATGTGGACAATGTGCAGGCCAATGATTAGTTTAGAATAGCAGCGTGGTTAGCACAGGAAGGGAAGGAATCTGGTCTCTGCTCCATCTACAGGGGTTGGATTTTGGGAAACTTTGCCAATTCACTTGTGATATGCATCTATTAATAAAGTGTCATCACAAAAGCACATGAACAAATCATATGACAACTTTCAGAGTGAAACTTGACGAGGGAAGAAAAAGTTCAGTTTTTAAAAACAGTTTAATATCGATGTTTTCTTTTAATGTACTTTTTAAAAAGTGAAGTTCTGAACACAAGTCTTTATTCTTGCAAACGGTTTGCACTTGAATGTATTCAGAGTAATTGCACATGGAGATAAATGACATTGCATGTTCAGATTCTGTTTTAGGCTGAGTGTTTCACAGACTGAAAATAGTAAATTCCTTGAGTTTGGACATTTAGAACTATTTTCGTGCAGGTTATGTGATTTTCAAAAAGGAAATTGAAATGATTAACAGTAAAACTGGATAGTCCAGTTGTTGCTATGGCTTGTGTTATAGTCAGCGGAAGAAACCAAGCCATACATGCACCAACTCAGATTCAGCAGATAAAGGTTTCAGTTCTACTTTCACGATGGAAACAAAAAGAAAACAACATTGCCACCTGCTGGGGGCTATCCTGTATGTCAATTGAGATGAAGCTACACCTACTGAGTTCCTGGTGCGGAAGTGCTAAGGTCTAAACCACTTATGTAGTGTTTTGGTTCTGATAATATAGTGGATGATGGAGAAAGTGTTTTCTACCTTTTTTATTTTTGACAGCCTGGGATTCAGCTTGCAACTTGCTGACCCAATTTGAATAATGTTGTTTAACAGAAATTACAGGTGAAACTCAGCAGATCTGGCAGCATCTGTGCAGAGAAAACAGGGTTAATGTTTCTGGTCCATGGCTCTGAAGAAGTGTGACTGGACTCAATATCAACTCTGCTGTCTGTCCACAGATGCTGCCAAACCTGCTGATTTTCTCCAGCACCTTCTGTTTTTGAATAATGTGGTGTTTGAATGTTGCAGTTTAGGAACTGATGGTCTGAGGCAGAAAATGATGTGAAGGTGCCAGTGTTGGACAGGGATGGACAAATTCTGATGTGTCTTGACACCAGGTTACAGTCCAACAAGTTTATTTAAAATCACAAGCTTTCAGAGTTGCTGCTCCCTTCACCTGATGAAGGAGCAGCACTTCGAAAGCTTGTGATTTCCAATTATCCTGTTGGAATATAACCTGGTTTTGTGTGACTTCTGACTTTGAGGCAGAATAAATTAACAATAAAGCTTATGTATACATTCAAAGCGGTGTTTTTGAGAATTTTGAAAAAGGTTATGCCAAATTCATTCTCACTGATAAGGAACCAGGAGTTTGTCGATGACCAAATACTCTGGATAATCAAGAGGTCAGTATTGTCAGTGTAAAAACACATTAAGTTATAGAGATATAGTGCAGGAGATATACACATTATTGTTACACTTTATTTACAGCATAAAACACTGAAATAATAACGCAACTTTACCTTAACTAAAACTCACTGGTAGAGAGCCTTCTCACTCTCACCCTCAACTGTCTTCTTGGACATTGTGGAGATCACGATAATACAGTAAATTTCTGATATTTGAAGTATATAAATTTTGACAGTTTATTAAGAGTGCTGGTCAAAACGGTGTTTGTTGTAATATAATGCCATGTATTTACATACAGTTTGTTTAGGTGTGTTGATAGTGATAAATGGGATGTCACTTGTTTTAGTGTAAGGACAGGACAGCATGCATCTTACACAGTGAAACCATTTTCTACTGCAGCTGATACTAGAACACGGGTGTTTTCTCAAATACCTAACCGTTATCTTTTTGTTTTTGTAGGATTATGGTTCTGGACAAAGGCCAGATTGTAGAGTTTGATGCTATACCTGCCCTTCTCCACAGAAAGGGAGCCTTCTACAAAATGGCAAAGGATTCTGGACTTTTGTAATTTGAATTATATTTTCAGGGTTGTCTCAAGTTTTTTGAGTTGTTACACACATTACATCAAACAAAAACCCGAATGTTAAATCCTATAAGTTGGCAATTGGCATCTGTTTATAAAAATGTTTTGTATAAAACAAAATATTTTCATATACCTCTGCTTTCTAAAAATTTGATTTTTTCTTTCAGTTGACAATTTCTTGCTTATTTAAATATTTATAGTACCTATAAATATAAATATGAAGATCAAAATAATAGGTGCAAAGCATCGAGATATTGAAGTTGTAGTGCATTATGGTACTGCATTTATTTTTGACAATTGTGATATTTCACGAGTTGTAAATCATGAGGAATGATTAATAAAATTGTAGGTGCCTGAATTTGAACAGGTTCTCACTTATCATTGTGAGTAGATCTTCTGTAACCCCAGGGTCTTGAAGCACATTGTTTGCTGTTTACTGTGACCATACTGTAGCCTTAATGTGTCAGCATCCTGTTAGGAAGTGAACTGAACTCACCACATAAGGGGAGGCGATGGCCTAGTGGTATTGTCGCTGGACTATTAATCCGGTGACCCAGACAGTGTTCGGGGGACCCGGGTTCGAATCCTGCCATGGCAGATGGTGGAATTTTGAATTCAATGAATCGATTGTCGGAAAAACCCACCTGGTTTACTCATGTCCTTTAGGAAAGGAAACTGCCATCTTTACCTGGTCTGGCCTACATGTGACTCCAGACCCACAGTAATGTGGTTGGCTCTTAACTGCCCTCTGGGCAATTAAGGATGGGTAATAAATGCTGCCCGGTCAGTGACGCCCTCATCCCGTGAATGAATAAATAAACACCGTGGCTACAAGTGCAGGTCAGAGGCTGGGAATACTGCAGGGAGTAACTCGCCTCCTGACTCCCCAGAGCCTGTCCACCATCTACAAGACACAAGTCGGGAGTGTGTGATGGAATACTCCCCACTTGCATGGATTAGTGCAGTTCCAACAACCCTTGTGAATCACTCGAATTGTTATGGCACAGGAGGAGGCTATTCAGCCCACTGTGCTTGCACCAGCCTATCTCCTGCCTTTCCACATCTCCCTGCATACCATTTCTATCCAAATAATCATCCTGTGCCTATGAAACTTGACACCATCCTGGACAAAGTATCCTGCTTGATTGGTACAATAAACATTTACTCCCTCCACCACTGATGTAAGTCACGGCAGTGTGAACCTTTTGACAAGATGCAATGCTACTCCTTGCCAAAGCTTCTTTGATAGCACTTGCCAAACCCATGACCTCTACCAGAAAGAAGGACCAAAAAAACCCAGCAGAAACATGGGAAACCACCATCTACAAGTTCCCCTCCAAGCCACTCGCCATCCTCATGTGAAGCTATCTTGCAATTCATTCTGTGTCACCAGGTCAAAAACCTGCAAAATCCTCACTAATGGCATTGTAGATGTACCAGCAACAAAAGGACTGCAGTGGTTAAGAAAGACAGCTCACCAGCACCTTCTCAGGTGGTAATTTGGGATGGGTGACAAATAGAGGCCGAGCCAGTGAGGCCCACATCTTAGAGATGGATTTTACGAAGTGGTATTCTACAATGTAAGATGACTAATGTACTAATCCCACATATAGCACATCTAATCTGGTAAAATTGTTCCATGGCAATGGATACTGAAAGCTTGGTAATGTGGTGTGATTTATTTACCTAAAGGTTCAAAACTTGAGTTTTCTTTTGTCCTCTGCCCGAAGCCTTGTTCTCATTTTATGATAAATACTCCTAGTATTTCTAATTTATTTTTAGAAGTAAAAAGGATGTTTCTTTGTGGGGCAATCTAGAATGAAAGGTCGTAGTTTTAGAAGAATAGGTAGCAGATTTAAAACAGATGGAGAAATTCTTTCAAAGGGTCATAACTCTGTGGAATTCACTATCCCAGACTCTGGTGCATGCTGGGACATTGAGTAAATTGAAGCAGGAGATAGATTTTTAATTAAGCAATGGGTTGAAGTGTTATGGAAAGTGGCATTGAGGCCAAGATGAGATCAGCCATAATCATATTAAATGGCAGGGCAGCCTTGAGGGGCTGAATGGCCTACTCCTGCTCTGGGTTATATTGTCCTTTTAACAAAAACACTTTTCTATTTCCATCAATGATAACTGCAGTAGAGGTGACTAACTTCCAGCTTCTTTCCTATCTCCAACTGAATTGAAATTGGCAGTCCAGATATTACAATAGAATGCTTGTTAAGAAACCTCTCACTTGAAATTAATGAATTGGTGTTGGGATTGAACTACACACAGGATCGGATAGTCCCTGCAGTTGGTCCTTTGCAGACTTATGTCTTTGACACATGAGCCCCTTCAATAGCATTTACATCTACGTAGTGTACCACCCAGCATTTATCAGCAGGAGAAAAGCTCTTTAATTATTTTTAGCTGCTAGAACTGCCCCTTGTCATTGTGGTATTCTTCACTCATTTTCAAGAAATATTGAAATGCTGAACGATCAATGAATAAAAATTCAAGTGAATAAAAATTGAACAAAAACATTAAGAAGCCAGTAAACATTATGGTAAAATAAAACAAAGAATTGCAGCTGCAATTTTGAAGAAGGGTCCCTGAACTCAAAGTTTCACTCTACTTTTTCTTCAAATGTGGCCTTGATGTTAAGGGCTGTCATTCCCAATTCTCTCATAACTGGCGCCTGGAAAAGGATACAAGTGGACCACAGGGCTACTCTCATTACAGAGAGATGGCTGGTGTTAAGTTTAACCTGAGGGTCACTGTGAGAGGTTGACCTCAGCCGCTGCAGCAATGGAGCCCACCCTGTTGGTGTTAACCAACTGTCCAGTCAACTGAGCTAACTAACTCCATTCTGGTCAAGGTCATGCTCTTATTTCCTCATGACCTGCAGTGACACCAAGAGGGTGTGCAGTATTGGTCTCCGGTGGCTAGGTGGCGATACGTGTGGAGGAGAAGGCGGTGACCCATCTTGAACTGAGGCAGCTCATTATCAACGCCTGCGCATTAGGGGACATGTTCTTGCGGCCGGCAGAGAGCGCTTGCGTACTGGCTTCAGTTTGCCGGCGGCCGGCAGTGAGCGCCTGCGCACTGGGCCGGGCAGTGATGGCGGGCGTAAGGCCGTGGCCTGTGTTCCAGCTCCTGGCTTTGACCGGACTCGGCTTTAGCCTGAGCCTGGGCCTCGGCCTGGCCGCTCGCGCCGACGATATCGTGGTGGGTTGCGGCGGCTTCGTCAAGTCCGACGTGGAGATTAATTACTCGTTGATCGAGGTGAGTCCGGGCTCGGGACGTCAAGCAAAGGCGTGACTGCATTAATGTTGCGCCTAATCATGTCAGTGATTAATTCAGCCGGTTCTGGGGCAAACGCTGCATTTATATGGCGCCTGGAGATGTCAATGATTCAATGGGACAAAATGCCAAACCTTGAGTTAACATATCACCAAGGAGTGCCTTGATTTATTCACCGGGGTCAGGGTAATAGGTGCATTAATATAGCAGAGATAGTAGGAACTGCAGATGCTGGAGAATCCGAGACAACAAGGTGCAGGGCTGGATGAACACAGCAGGCCAAGCAGCATCATAGGAGCAGAAAGGCTGACGTTTCAGGCCTAGACCCTTCATCAGAAAAGGGGGAGGGGAAGGGGGTTCTGAAATAAATAGGGAGAGAGTGGGAGGCGGATAGAAGAGGGATAGAGGAGAGGATAGGTGGAGAGGAAACAAACAGGTCGAAGAGGCGGGGATGGAGCCAGTAAAGGTGAGTGTAGGTAGGGAGTTAGGGAGGGGATAGGTCAGTCCAGGGAGGACGGACAGGTCAAGGGGGCGGGATGAGGTTGGTCGGTAGGAGATGGAGGTGCGGCTTGAGGTGGGAGGAGGGGATAGGTGGGAGGAAGAAGAGGTTAGGGAGGCAGGGACGAGCTGGACTGGTTTTGGGATGCGGTAGGGGGAGGGGAGATTTTGAAGCTTGTGAAATCCACATTGATACCATTGGGCTGAGGGTACCCAAGCGGAATATGAGTTGCTGTTCCTGCAACCTTCAAAATCTTTCTTTTAACAGATCAGAAAATCATTTGGACATTCATGTCCAAGAAGACACATGACTGCTGTGATGTAAACTGTGTGATTGATATATTTAATATCATTTATTCTAAGTTTAGGTTTCTGGTTTTTGAGACAGTAACTGACGGATTTCTCTGTGTTTGAAATGAATGATTAACATGAAAGCATTTCTGTCACCATGTTGATTTTTACAAATTTTTTTAAGGCCTCAATAACAACCAAAACAGAATCCCCCTCGTCCTCACATACCACCCCACCAACCTCCGGATCCAACGCATCATCCTCCGACACTTCCGCCATCTGCAATCCGACCCCACCACCAAAGACATTTTTCCCTGATGGCAACTCAGCCAAAGGAGAAGGGTAAATGGGCATAACTCATCGAAAGCAATAAGACAGCACCTAATAAAGTGTATGGTATCCTGGGCTTTATTAACTGAGTTGTAAAGGTAAAGTCACCATAGTCCTATCAGACCATAGGGCTAGTCTCTTGTTAGAGAGAGATAGTAGGAACTGCCGATGCTGGAGTTTGAGATAACAAGGTGTGGAGCTGGATGAATACAGCTGGCAAGGCAGCATCAGGGGAGCAGGAAAGTTAGAGGGAGATGACTGTTGGTGGTTTAACTTGAAGGTCACCATGCCTCAGGCGAGGGGAGAGGTTAAGAAGAGGTAAGGGAATAAATGATCAAGCAAGTACTACCTTTTGAACTGAGATTTAGGAGTAACAGTTTTAAAACCTCTGTAATGTTGAATGAAATCTCTGTTTGCTTCACAGATTAAATTGTACACAAAACAAGGCACACTGAAATACCAGACAGATTGTGCACCCAACAATGGTTACTTCATGATTCCGCTGTACGATAAGGTAATTTGTACTAAAAACCGCTTCGTGCATTTTATGATAGTAATATTAATTTGTGCTCACCTTGACTTGTTAGTTTGGGACAAAGCCTGTTCTTAGATTCAAAACTCTTCATATGATCCAAATTTTTTATTGATCTTCCTACTTTTGAGAGACATGCACCTACAGTCATTTGAACAATGGCAGCCAGTTTAGTTTGTGAAACTAGGGTGACTCATTACATTAATACCTTGGAACATCAGAGGCTGAGGGCTTACAGAGGTTTATAAAATCATGAAAGGCATGGATAGGGTGAATAGCCAAGGTCCTTTCCCCAGGGTAGGGGAGTTCAAAACTAGAGGGCATAAGTTTAAAGTGAGAGGGGAAAGATATAAAAGGGACCTAAGGGCCCACTTATTCATGCATATGGTGGTGCATGTATGGAATGAGCTGCGCGAGGAAGTGGTGGAGACTGGTACAATTACAATATTTAAAGGCATCTGAATGTGTATGTGAATAGGAAGGGTTTAGAGGGATATGGACCAAATGCTGGCAAATGGGAACTAGGTTAATTTAGGATATCTGGTTGGCATGGATGGGTTGGACCAAAGGGTCTATTTCCATGCTGTAAAGCTCTATGCCTCGATTAAAAAAAATCTGAGTTTCACTGGAAATGAAATTCTGTAGAATGAATTGTTTACATTTTCAGTAAATGCTCTGATTTAGAACATTGTACTAAAAACTGTGTTAAAGAAATCTGCAGATTCATAATTCCGTTGGTGAGCGGTCAATGTTTGATGAATGTACTGTCATCCATCTTGCGTATTATACTTTGTGTGTAGTCAGACCATGTCTTTCTTTGCTTTGTAGGGGGATTTCGTTTTAAAGATTGAGCCACCTCTTGGCTGGAGCTTTGGTGAGTACCTCATTATTCAGCCTACACAAGCGAATGTGTCTTTTTGAAATATTTACACTGTTGATTGATTGTTACACGCTCTTGTGTGAAATGACTTTAAATGAATTAACATGGTGCATTACTGATGATACTGAAATGTTAGGGTCACACCATTGCCGAATAATGGGTCTGTAATTGTTTGTCCATGATTACCAGCTCAATAGCAATCTTAAATTCTTTACAGTTATGATCGTAAAACAACATTGTTTGTTGTTAAAATAACAGCTGATTACAGATGAATAACAAACCTGTAAATGGATTTTTTATTTAGAAACTTGCCAGTAAGTATCTCGTGGTGTAGGTGCAGAGTTGTCGTAAATGTACGTATGCGATGGTCAAAAAGGCACAACAATGCCTCTCCTTCCTCTGGCGGCTCAAGAAATTTGACATGTCCATAGGGATCCTCACAAACCTCTATAGATGCACCAGTGAAAGCATATTGTCTGGGTGCATAACGGCCTAGTATGACAACTGCTCTGCCCAGGACTGTAAGAAACTACAGAAGGTTGTATGCACAGCCCAGACCATCAGAGAAGCCAACCTCCCATCCATGGACTCTCTTTACATGGCTCGCTGCCGCAGAAAGGCTGCCAACATCATTAAAGACCTATCACACTCCGGTAATGATCTCCTACAACCTGTTCTGTCAGGCAGAAGGTACAGAAGCCTGAACACACGCACCAGCAGGTTCAGGAACAGCTTCTTCCCGGCCACTATCAGACTGATGAATGGACTCTCTAGCCTCAAATAAGACTGATCTTGTTGATGTTGGTCTCGCCCAGAGCATGCGCTGTGTAATGTAACCTGTGTGCCTCTGTCTAAGATCTTTTACAAGCTTTGATCTGTGCATCCTTGCTTACTATGATCCACCTGTACAGCTTGTAAACGAAGCTTTTCACTGTACTTCGGTACACATGACAATAAATCAATCAGTACAGTTGTAAAAAACCTGCAAATTCTGCCACTTGTTTTCCAGGGATATAATAGGAAGGTCAAATACATATGGGACCCATCTATACATTGACCCACTCCCTGGGCAGGTAACATGCTAACATGCTCTGACAGCCTTCAGGCAGTGTGTCAGTTTGTCCAACACAGATCTGAAGCAGCAATAGATTTGCAAAAATCTCCTTTGAAAGAGTAAAAATTTTATTCAACAGTTAATCCATAGAACATTGGGGCGGCACAGTGGCTCAGTGGTTAGCACTGCTGCCTCACAGTGCCAGGGAGCCGGGTTCAATTCCACCCTCGGGCAACTGTTTGTGTGGAGTTTGCACGTTCTCCCCGTGTCTGCGTGTTTCCTTCGAGTGCTCTGGTTTCCTCCCACAGTCCAAAGATGTGCAGGTTAGGTGAATTGACCATGCTAAATTGCCCGTAGGGTTCAGGGGTGTGTAGATTTGATGGGTTATGGGGGATGGGTCTGGGTGGCATGCTCCAAGGTTCGGTGTGGGCTTGTTGGGCCGAAGGGCCTGTTTCCACACTGTAGGGATTCTATGATTCTATGAACATTCAACCTATGGGACTCTACAAATCTGTACTTTTGAAAACATTTGCTTCAATTTTGTTTGGCATCATCATGGAGTACTTCTGTGGCACCTGTCAGTTGCATTCAGAATATTTGAATGTTGCATCAAAGCTCCCTGAAATAGGACTAAGGGTTCATCTGCAGCTATCACAGCTGCATTGGTCCACTTGATAAGGAATTGACTTTTATATTTTGGAACCACTTTTGACCTGGGAATAATTTTAAATGGTCCCCACAGCTGTGTTTGGAGGGCAAGGAGGAAGGAAGATGCTTGGAGAAAGAAACAACGAAGAATTGAGAAAATATTTTTCATGCAGTGCGTGGATCTGGAATGAACTCCCTGAGAGTGTGGTGGAGGCAGGGTTCAATGAAGGCAGTCTGGAGGGATGAAGGCAAAATCGTGCAGAAATCTTAAATAAACACAGAGAATGCTGGAGAAACCCAGTTAATGTTTTGAGTGCAATATGACTCTTCTTCCCCAAGTTACAACAGCCTTGAAATGTTAACTCTGTTTCTTTCTCTAGAGGGAATAGGATCATTATTTGAAGAGGAGGAATATGCAGGATTATGTGCAAAAGACAGGAACGGCAATACATTAATTTCACAAATGGCCTCGTGCTATAACCAGTCTATGATCTTGTGATAGATCTGTGGATGGTGGCTTCTAACTACTTAGCTTTATGTATTACACATGGTTTAGAACCCAAGTAATAAATGCAAGTAAATTTAAAACGTACGAATCAAATGCTGGCTGTCCAAACTTTATAACTGATGCAAAATAATCATCCTTTTCGATAAAATTTATTGGGATACTGTGTGGATCTGATCTGAAGGTAAAAACTTAGTGTTTTTAGAAAAAGAGTTCCCTTGCTGGACATTATACATTGATCTGAAACTGTACTTACTCAACAGTGATCAGCCTTTGTCAGTATGAAGGGAAACACCTTCATTTTAGCTGTAGAATATTGCATTGCACCTATTAGCACTCCTGTCTGTGAAAATGCAATATCACCTGAATTTGAGCCATGCCACAAGAAGTCTGCTAGTTTATAAATATTCACTACTTTTAAGAAGACAATTGTTTCATTTTATGAACAGAACCTACAAATGTGGATCTTCATGTCGATGGTATTAATGACATTTGCACCAAAGGCGAGGACATCAATTTTGTCTTCACTGGGTTTTCTGTCTCTGGAAAGGTAAGAGTGAATTTTCAGGTTGCTGGAGAAACATATAGCCATTGAATTGTTTCTAGACGGTACCGCTACTGTAAAACCATTTTCGTGCCTTATTGGAAATAATTGATTTAATATATTTGGTGGAGTAAGCTGAAGACATTTCAAATCCATGAAACGCAAGATGATTATTCATGAAGAAACCCAGTGACAGGAGTTCTGTCTTCAAGTTGCCATTTTGCTATTAAAGCTAAGCATCTGCCATTGATTATTTACATATCATGTCATAAAATTGCCGGTGGGTAAAAGTACAAGAGCAGGTCGGAGGCTGGGAATTCTGCAGTGAGTAACTCACCTGCTGATTCCCGAAACTCTGTTCGCATTTACAAGGCACAAGGCAGGAGTATGATGGAATACTCCCCACTTGCCTGGATGGGGTCAGCTCCAATATGAAGCTTGAGGTCATCCAGGACAAAGCAACTTGTTTGATTGCCATCCTACGCACCACCATCATCAACTTTCTTTATTAATTCGTGGGATGAGAGTGTCGCTGGCTAGGCAGCATTTATTGCCCAGTGGGCAGCTATGAGTCAACCACATTGCTGTGGGTCTGGCGTCACATGTAGGCCAGACCAGGTATTGGTTGCAGTTTCCGCCGCTAAAGGACATTAGTGAACCAGATGGGTTTTTCCGACAATCGACCATGTCGTCATTAGATTGTTAATTCCAGATATTTATTGAATTCAAATTCCACCATCTGCCATTGCGGGATTCGAACCCGGGTCCCCAGAACATTATCTGGGTCTCTGGATTAACAGTCCAGCGATAATACCACTAGGCCATTGCCTCCCCTTATTCACTCCCCACATCACCAATGCGTAATATCAGTAGCGTGTTCCAACTACAAAATGTCCCATAACAACTCACCAAGGCTCTTAAGACAGATCCTTCCAAACCCATGATTTTACCACCTAAAAGGGCAAGGACAGCAGATACATGGGAACACCACCCCTGCAAGTTCCCCTCCAAGCCACTCACCGTCCTGACTTGGAAATATATTGCCGTTCCTCCAGTGTCGCTGGGTCAAAATCCTGGAATTCCCTCCCTACAGCATTTGGGTGTCCCCACACTACAAGAAGGCAGCTCACCACTTCCACAGCTGGTTTGGATGGTGAATAAATGCTGTGATAGCCAGCAACACCCACATCCTGTAAATGTATATACAAGAAAAGTACATTTTTCATGATTTTGAAATATTCTGACTTTTTTTAATTTATTAGGTCTTAAGCAAAGGTCAAACCTCAGGGCCTGCTGGGGTTCACGTTACCTTAAGAAAGGTTGGAACAGTTGTTGACCAGACTTCATTGACTCAAACTGGAGGAAAGTATGTACCTGTTTATCAATATCTTCACTATGGTGAAGAGGAGGAGTTCACTTTCTCTCTGAAAGAAATCTCACTTGTGTTTCCTTTGGCAGGTATGTATTTACAAAGGTGCTACCTGGTGACTATGAAATCTTTGCATCCCACCCCACCTGGACTCTACAGAAGGTAGGTTTGCTTGTGATAATTGGTTAATAGCATGTAGCTGTAGATGTGGATAATTTTGAAGGTGAATAATTTTTGGTGTTTCAGTGAGTATTTTTATGTGGTCTCACATAAATATATATTATATATCCATTCCAGGTTCAGATGGTGTGACTGTAGTTGTGTAACAGGCATAGAGGATCCTGATGACCTGCTGATTATCTCTCAATGAAATGTCATTCATTAACAAATAGTGTCACACATTAGTGATGCTACTGTCTATTAGCTTCAGCATGTACTCACCCTTCCAGTGCAAACATCAGAAAAAACCCTGAATGTATTTGGAAGACAGTGTTTAATAATAATCCAGCAATTTGAACCTCTGGCTGAAGTTAACATAGGCATATAAACCACTTGAGATTTACACATGTTCTTTACATCCTATCTGAGCAGGTCCATTAGATTGTTGCATGTAATTTTGGTCTCCCTACCTAATGGCATTGTGGGTCGACCCACAGCAGGTGGACTGCAGTGGTTCAAGAAGGCAGCTCACCACCACCTTCTCAAAGGCAACTAGGGATGAGTAATAAATGCTGGCCCAGCCGGTGATGCCCAGGTCCCACAAATGAATTTAAAAAATATATACTTGCCGTAGAGGGAATGCGGTGGAGTTTCACGAGCCTGATGCTGTTTTTGGCAGGACTGTCCTGTGAAGACAGAGGTTGGTTTGACTGGGCCTGTATTCCCTGGAGTTTACAAGGATGGGAGAGGATCGAATTGAAACGTATACAATTCCTACAGGGCTGTTCAGATTAGATGCAGAGAGGATGTTTTCCCTAGTTGGGGCATCTAGACCCAGGGGAAACAGTCTCAATCTCGGGTAGTTGATTTAGGACTGAGGTGATGAAAAATCTCTTCACTCAGAGGGTTGTGAACCTGTGGAATCCTCTACTGTAGGAGGCTGTGGAGAACAAGTGATTGAATATATTCCACAATGAGATTGATACGTTTTTAGATTTTTACAGGCATCAAGGAGAATGGGGAGGAAGTGGGAATATGGCTTTGAGATAGATGATCAGCAGCATGGTTAAGGGGTCAAATAGCCTTATCCTGCTCCTACGTTCTTTGTTTCTGATGGTTTCTGTTAATTTCCTTGTGTTTGTCCCTATTGTATCATGAATGTTGGGGTTTTCATTTACCTTGTGATTTTTCTTTTGTTGGGGGTGCCCTATATTAATAAACTGAATTTCTTCATTAGAATTTTCAGGTGAAGCCTGAAGTTGTTTAGCTATAGTAGGTGGTTTGAATTGTAAGATACTATTTCTTCTGTTGTTCTTTAGGCGTCTACCTCAGTACAGGTGCTGAATTCTAATGCAAACGCGTTTGATTCTCTTGTTGTTGCTGGATATGAGGTTGTGGGCTCTGTACGTAGTGATGGAGAACCAATGAAAGGAGTAGTGTTCCTACTGTTTTCCTCATCGGTCGCCAGGCAGGTGAGTGTGAATGATCTGATCTTCGTATAAACAGCTGAATTAGGATTTTATGTAAAGTTCCCGAATTATTTGCTATTGGGTTTGGTTCTTAAAAGGCACACAGTTTATCCTTTTAAAAATGTATTTACATCAAATGTTGTTTTAATCGGTTCCTTATGAACAAGCACTCTTGGTAAACCAGCAAAAATTATATTCTTCAAAAACTGTGAAGTTTACTGTATTATTCTGTCCAATTATTACAGTTAATTTATTTACATCAGTGTAAATATATTTGTTGTTCAATTGAATGGTCACAAAAAATATCAACAGTGATTTCAATTTTGAATCATTTTCTCCTCACATACTGTGATCTCCGTGATGTCTGTGTAGTCAGTTGAGGGTGTGCGTGAGAAGGCTCTCTGCTGGTAAATTTTACTTAAGGCAAGGTCTGCATTATTACTTAAGTGGTTTATGCTGTAACTATAGTATAACACTGATGTGTATACCCCCTACATTATATTTCTATTACTTAATGTGTTTTTACATTGATAATGTGGACCTCTTGATTATACGGAAAATTTGATCAACTGGCATGCTCCATAGATGCTGGTTAATAAAAGTTTGCTGTATTTCACTTTTCTCTTTTAAACATCTTTGACACAGCTAAATAAGCAGGGGTACTCTTGTGGGATTATTGCAATTATGGTTGATCCCTTTGGAAGCCTCTAAATTGTCATTATTTTTCATCTTGCGAAGACGTTTCTGTGGCAAGTAATGCAGTGTCTTTTCCTGATAGGATACCTTTGGCTGTAATTTTTCTCCTGTTGAAGGATTTCAAACAGCAGATGAAGCCTCACCTTTCCTGTGCAGTGTTGTGTCAGGAGAAGATGGATCGTTCATTTTCCCATCCCTCCCCAGTGGAGAATATATAGTGGTGAGTAAGTGATTTTTCCAGGCTGCATCAGAAAGGTTTTGAAGTGTCCTTTCTGGGTTTACACGAACGGCAGAGAGGAAGAGACAGTGGTATCACGGTATCATCACTGTTGTGGTTGGCTGGCTGGCCGAGCTGGTTTGTTGTTTTTCCGCAGACGGTTCATTACCCTGCTGGGTAACATCATCAGTGCAGCCTCCGATGAAGCGGTGTTGTGTTTTCCCGCCTGTTATTTAAACTCTGGGGTCCGTTGAGCTGGATTACCTCACTTCCGGTTTTCCTTCGCAGTGGAGTGTAAATGGGGTCGACTTCTTCGTGGAGTACCAGTGAAAGAAAAAGAAAGAGCTCGACCCCATATACACTCCATTGCGAAGGGAAACCGGAAGTGAGGTGATCCAGCCCAACGGACACCAGAGTTCAAATAACAGGCGGGAAAACACAACAGCGCTTCATCGGAGGCTGCACTGATGATGTTACCCAGCAGGGTAATGAAGCTTCTGCGGAAAAACAACGAACCAGCTCGGTGAGCCAACCAACCACAACATCCACAACCCAAGCTACAAATCTACTCTAAAACCTTAGGTATCATCACTGGATAGTAATTCAGGTTAATATCCTGAGGTCACAGGTTCATATCCCACCATGGCAGCTGGTTGAATTTAAAGTCAGTGAGTAAACCTGGAATTCTGACCAAGCAGTGATAGTCCTTTGTCCCTTAGAGAAGAAAATCTGGTATTGTTACCAGGTCCAGTCTGCATGTGTTTGTAATCTGCTTGACTCTTAACTGCCCTCTGAAAGGGCAAGTCACTAAGTTCAAGGGGCAGTTAGGGATGAGCAACAAATGCTGGTCTAACCAACAATATCCACATCCAATGAAAGAATAAGTTTTAAAAAGTTGTGCATTTACATGCAACAAACGGAGTGGGAAATTGTAAAAATAAAACTTTGACCTGACTGCGTAGAGTAAAGGAAATGACACCAGTGTCATCTTTGGAGTTGGAGCCTGGGTCTGCTCGACTTTAGAGGAGGTGTTCTCTAGAATTATAGTCTGTACTTAACTATAGTCAACAAAGCTAGCTGCTTTTCGCTGGTGTGTGTAGGTGTCACCTGCTCTCTTCTAATGGGAAGGCTGTGATGGAGTGATACTTACTTCCACTGGGATAATAATCCAGAACCCCAGGCAGATGGTGAAATTTGAATTCAATAAAATATGGAGGAATAGCGAACTGCTCAAACCATGCCCACCACTTGCTGATAATTGGAAAATCCACCTGGTTCAGTAATGTCCTTTAGGGGCGGCCCTTACCATGGTCTGGCCTACCTGTAACTCCAGACCCACAGCAATGTGGTTGACTCTTAACTGCTCTCCAGGCAATTAGAGATGGGCAATAAATTCTAGTCAGCGATGCTTATATCATTTTGCCTCCACCTGGGCCTGTCAGAGATGGTTGGTATCTTTGCGGACGCTTGGATAGTCTTTGACAAGAGATTCTGACAATTTGGTTGGGATTTTGCAATTTTACTTGGAGGATTCGAGGATGCTGTTGAAGTATTTCCTCTGTACATCTGATAACCATTGCCTGTGATGGACCTCAAGAGTAGTGATCTCATCTTAGGTCAGAAATACGGAATGTATGGCCCGTAAGATTAACCATGACCCGTGCATTCATACTGGGGATGTTGGTCTGATATTAGAGTGCTAATCCTTCCAATGGATCTGTAGGATTTTGTGGAGGCATAATTTGAGATATTTGTAGGGATTTGAGGTGACTGCTGTACGTGGTCCACATCTCCAACAGGTTTAGAAGGGAAGCAAAACTGCTGCTCTGAAGACCATGAGCTTGGTGCCTGGTTTGACGTTTTTGGCATCAGTCACTCAGAGGGTCAAAGGCTGTGCTGGCATACTGGAGGAAATGTTGAATTCCATTGTCAGTGCCTGTCCTTGTTTTCAAGAGGCACCTGAGATCTGAGAATTGATTCAGGTTGGTCCAGTGGCTCACCCTGGACTTTGAAAATCTCCTTCCTGGTTCCCAAATCCCCACTCCTAGATGCTGAGCTCTACTAGTCTTCCAGTTTCCAACATGTCTCAGCTTCCCAATTCCTCATCTCTTACCCTTACCCTCACCCTCAATCTGCCCAGTTCCTGATCCCTCCTCCTGGTTCCCGAACTCCAGTAAAATCGTGCATGAAAATCGGGGGACAATTGAAACACTTCAAATCTCATTCACTCGGATATGTGCAGATGTGTCACTGTGCGTGCTCCTTGAAGGCAGAAAACACAGCTATTTTACTAGAAAATCTTTGTCTGCAGTCCCAAACTCTGGATACCAGGTGTCCCTAGGGGCCTACGTTTTCCTTCATAAGCCCCACTGCGGAAAATTTGATTTTGTTGATGCAAGTTAATTAACATTTTAATTTTTTGGGTCCTCTCCTGCAGCCTCCGTTGACCGGCTTAGTCTTGCTGTCCCACTGCATTTGGTGCTACTTTCTGGTTTTGCCTTGCACTGCTAATAAGTCCATGAGACGTAATAGCAGAAGTAGGCTGCCCCGCCATTCAGTAAGATCATGGCTGATCTGAAAATCCTCAACTGCACTTTCCTGCCTTTTCCCTAGAACTCTTGTTTTCTTTAGTGATTAAAAATCCATCCATCTCAATCTTGAATAGATTTAATTACAGAGCCTTTACAGCTTTCTGTGGGAAAGAAGTCCACAGTCTGTCTCCTCATCTCCATCTTAAATGTGTGATCTCTTATTTTGATCTTCTGATCACAGATTCTCCCACAGGAGGAAACAGTATTTCCCCGCCTACTGTGTCAATCACTCTACGAATCTGACAGGTCTCAATGAGGTCGCTTCTCATTCTTCTAAACTTTATTGACTACGAGCCAAACCTACTCACAAGAAAATCCTTCCATACTTGGGATCAACTGAGTGAACCTTATGTGGACTAATTCAAATGCCACTATATTTTTCCTTTAGGTAAGGGGCCCAGAACTGTTCACAGTATTGTAGGTGTCTAAGGTTTCGGAGTAGATTTGTAGCTCGGGTTGTTGGTGTTGCGGTTGGTTGGCTCGCCGAGCTGGTTTGTTGTTCCGCAGACGTTTCATTACCCTGCTGGGTAACATCATCAGTGCAGCCTCCGATGAAGTGCTGTTGTTTTCCCGCCTGGTTTTTAAACTCTGGAGTCCGTTGAGCTAGATTGCCTCACTTACAGTTTTTCTTCGTAGTGGAGTGTATATGGGGTCGAGTTCTATGTGTTTATTGATGGCTTTCTTCGTGGAGTGCCAGGCTTCTAGGAATTCCTGTGCCTGTCTCTGCTTAGCTTGTCCCAGGATCTTGGTGTTGTCCCAGTCGAATTGGTGGTTCTCCTCATCCATGTGGATGGAGATGAGTGAGTATGGTGTGGTCTGAATAATGCCTTGTATAGTTTAAGTAAGACTTCCATATGTTCACACTCTGTTCCCTTTGAAATAAAGGCCAATAGCCCATTTGTTTTCCCTAATATTTGCTATGCTTAGGTGTTGGCTCTTTGTGATTCATGTAGAAGGACACCTAAATCCTTCTGTGCAGCAGCTTTTGGCAGTCTTTGTCAATTTAAATAATGTTCAGCTCCTCCACTCTTTCCACCAAAGTACATGACCTCACATTTTGACATTTTACTGACGTAATCTGCAGCTGACTATTGGCCTCAATCACCTGCCCCTCCTTCTTCATTTACAAACTTCTGTTCGTTTTTAAATAGAAGTAAATCTCCTAAGTTGTTGCAGTGGGGAAAGCAGACTAAAGGCACTTTACAGGACATGGAAGGATAGGGAACAGGAAGACAATTAAACTGTGTCAGTGAAGAAGATATGGAGAGGACTGAAAAGAGTGGAAGTTGGGAAAAAAAGAAAGGAATAATGTCATTGAAAAGATGCAGAGCAGATATTGAAGAAGTACAAATACCTAAGAGCGATAGAAGGGTAAATTCCACTGGGAGCTCACAGCAATTAGGTGAAATTTTTAAAATCTTTCTTGGAGTTGATCATTCATTAGTTTTACTTCTCTGCATTTCTGTTGCTGCTGTCAAACTAAAGAACAAAAGGTTAAAATCTTTGAGCGGCTTTTGAAGAAATGTGAAAAATACCCAAAATATAATACAAGTGGCATTCCCTCATGCTGTTTAGAGAGTGAGCATCTGCGTTAGGAGGACTGCCTGATGTTCATTAGTCATTACCATTACCGTATCCCCAACTGTCAACATCCTGGGGTCAGCATTGATCAGAAACTGAACTGGACTAGCCATATTACTCATGTCGCTACAAGAGTAGGTCACATGTTGGGAATTCTGCAGTGGGAAGCTCACTTCCTGTCTTTCCAATTGCTGTCCACCAATTTCAAGGCACTAGACAGGAGTGTGATAAATAACCTCCACTTGCCTGGATTAGTGCAGCTCCGACATTACTGAAGATGTTCAACACCATCCAGGACAAAGCAGCATGGTAAATTGTATCTGTGTACCACCTTCAACAGTCACACCCTCCCCATTGACAAACAGTATCATCAGTATGTACCATCTACAGGATGCACTGCAGAAATTCACCAAGGTTCCTTAGACACCATTTTCCAAACCCACAACCACTTCCATCTGGAAGGACAAGGGCAGCAGGCGCATGGGAACACCACCCCCTGCAAGTTCCCCTCCAAGCCAGTCACGATTCCTGACTTATATCACTTCCTTCCTGCAGTGAGACGTCCTGTGAAGAGTGGATAGTTGTCTCATCTAGAATTTCCTGTTGACGGTGCAACGTGTCCCTCGTCCTTGGCTTTACCAAGACACACTTGTATTGTTTAATGCAAAATTATTTGTGGGGAAGACTTTAAAACCTGCATCCAAATCTGGTTCAATATTGCATGCATGTTAACCTTTGCCAAATAAAAGGTTTGCTGTCGCCTTTTTGAAGATAGTGTTACCAGCACCTGTATTTTAAATGGTTCATGTTGAACTTGTTTTGTTCCTTGTTTCTTTGCATATTCTTTTAAATTAGTGAAATAGATGCAGCTTAAGTTTTCCAAGTTATTTGAAGTAAACATCAGTACTAGATAGTTTATTAAGGTTAGCCTGTAAGGTTTGGTGAAAAGAGTGCACTATTTATTCTGATGAACATATGATTGTTGGTTTGTCAAGTTTGAAAGCCCAATAAGTTTCTTTGCATTCTTTACATTATAATATTGTTAATTCTTTAAATTCTAGGTACCGTTCTACAGAGGTGAGAGAATTACATTTGATGTTGCCCCATCAAGATTAGATTTTTCTGTGGCACATAACAGTTTAAGGATTGAGGTAACGTTCTGCAAAATTATCATGAGTCCAGTTTGTTTGAATAACTAAGAAGAGTATAAATAAGTAGATTTTTTTTTTTCTGTGTTCCTCGGTTCCTGTGTAACCATTAATTAACGTGTTGATTGTCATGCTGACCTTAATGTGGGGCCATTCCATGATGGAAGCTGTTTGCTGATGAATTCTAATTAGTAATTAACTAGAAACCAGTGCAGTTGATGGAATTCTGCACTCCAGCTTGTACAGCTTTTCAGTAAGTGCAGGACAAGTGCCTGTGATTTGCTGTTAAATGATAACTGTGTCCCAGGTATGCATATTGTATCCGTCAAACTGAGCTACTGTTAAAGAGCTAAACCAAGCGTGCCAATCTGCTAACAGTGTACCTATAGTCTGCAGGAGATAACAAGAGAACATTGAGCACTTCTGTAGAAAAGGAAGTGAAATTAAAAAGACATTTATGTTGGTAACTGTTTCTAGCACTCTGTTCTTGGCAGAGATTGCTGAGCATAATTTCTTGGCTTGCCTGACTGTTATCTCCGTTGGAGTGGCGTACTGGCAGTTTAACTTGTATGAGTCATAGAATCCCTACAGTGTGGAAGCAATCCATTTGGCTCATCGAGTTCACACTGACCCTCTGAAGAGTATCCCACCCAGACCGACCCTCCTGCCGTATCCTTGTAACTCTGCATTTCCCATAGCTAACCCACATAGCCTGCACATCCTTGGACTGTGGGTGGAAACTGGGCTATCCGGAGGAAACCCGTGCAGACATGGGGAGAATGTCTGTGTAGAGTTTGCACAGTCACCCAAGGCTGGGATTGAACCCGGGTCCCTGGCACTGTGAGGCAGCAGTGTTAATCACTAAGCCACTGTGCATCCAATAAATTGAAAAAAAAACTAATAGGAACAACTTCCCTCATTTCAAAGTTCTGTTTTAGAAGAATTGGCAAATTTAATACTGTCATGGTGTGCATTTGAAACCAGCTATTTGCATTGGGGTAGTAACACATTAACTTTGTACATTACTGTGTAATTTAAAATTTCACAGACAACTCGCACAGCTAAAGACCCTAATAGGAATAGGATTAGCCTGTCTGACACTTTAGTCAGATGCTGGTTGATTAGTACCTCAACTTCATTCACCCGTCTCCCAACAATGATCTTGTGAGTAAAAGCAAAATACTGTAGATGCTGTAAATCTGAAATAAAAACAGTGTTGAAGAAGCTCAGCAGGTCTGGCAGCATCTGTGGAGAGAGAAACAAAGTTAACATTTCAATTCTCTTCAGTTCTGAACTGATTAGCTGAAGTAAATATTTTTGTTTATTGCTGTGTACAGCATTTATTCTGTACATTGCAGGTCAGTTTATAAAGCAGAGTTTATCTTTAAAACTTTGTATAGATTTTCTTGTTTGTATGCATTTCCTTATCAAAGTCCTTTGTTGCAGCCTGTCTTTCGAGTGATGGGATTCTCTGTTACGGGCCGGGTTTTGGATGGGCCAAATGGACAAGGGGTTCGTTATGCTACTGTTATTCTCAGCAACCAAATCAAAGGTACGTGAAAGGTGGTGGCTGTGGCAACAATGCAGTTTTAATGCAGTTATGCTGTATTATAACGAGGGGACATATTACCCTGGAGTTTCAGGTTCTGGCAATTACCATTGAGTTGCTGCTCTGCTTGGTTTGTTGCAGCGTCGACACTGCTGTGCATTTCTTTTAAACCTGGCTTCCCGTAAATGTGGCATGCAGTGCCCCAGGAGAGCTTGGGTAAGAGTGGTTATCACTCCCCTCCACACTTATATGGCACTGGCTGGCAGATTGTAAGTTTTAAAGGTCCAGTGTGAATATTACAGAATAGGTAGGGAGGATGAAGTGCTTCAGGGCAGTCGGGGAGGTGGAGTTGGAATCAGTGGGCAAGGTGGGGATGGAGAGGGTGGATAAGGCAGGGTCGGGGCGACTGGGCAAGGCGGCAGATGGGTTGGGGCTAGTCGTTTAGGTCAGGGGCATATAATTGGTTGAATGAGAAGATGGGAGTCAGGTTTAGGTGGGGTTTCAGAAGATTACTCAGGCTGTGGAGATATTCAGGCATGGTAGGTAGTTGGGAGTGGGAGCAGTTCACTAAGGTGGTTGGAGTGGGTGCAAGTGGGTAGGCTATTGATAGGGGAGCAGAGGGTCAGTTTGAGTGGTTGAAGTGTTAGGAATTGACAAGGATTTTTCTGTCAAATAGTTCCTATGTGACAATTCAGATGAGCTGAACTGTCTGAAGACTCCGGTTCCTACCCGGAGTCAGAGACTTTAGCACATATTCCTGGGGAGTAAGCAAGTAGTCCTTTCCAAGTTTAGACTGCCTGGGCATTTTCCATGGATGCAGTGCACTGGACCTTCCACAGGGTCCAATGTGAATCTCCAGCTGTGCATCCGATCTCTAATTATCTGGAGACTCGACAATATGGAGTGTCGCGATGTGCAAGTGAATTGCTATTGGAAATATGTATCAGAAAAAAGTATTTTTTATCCCCTCTGAAATGTCTCATTCCTGACCTGTGTTGAGGACCAGACCAGCCACCCTCAAAATATATTAAGAAGGTAGCCTAAACCCTAACTTTTTTTTGTTTTAAAAGGTGTCAGGTGCTGTGTTCCAGATGCAATTCGATTGGCCAAACTACTTGACATTAAGCAAAACATAATTTATTCAAACACTACAATTAAAATACAACAAAAGAAAGAAGAACTGGAATAACAGCTCTATTGGAAAACTTCTTAGAATAATCGATTATTTTACCACTACACAGTAACTGTTCCAATAAAATAACATGCTGTAAACACACCCTTGGTAAAAGGCAAATTCAGAGCACAGATTTGTCTCACATGCAATCCAGCAGTCCAGGAAGAGAACCCCCAGTTTTTGGCTGTAATTGAGAGAGGGAAAAAAATAGCTTTCACTTCTTTAAGACCCTAACAGTAAAAGCTGAAAGCTAAACCTAAAATCCCTGGTTCTGTGGGTGAGAGCTTGACCACACCTGTTCAGGCTGCTTCTATTGTTCCAGCTTTCAAAAAAAAACACCCAAGACTTCACGTTGTTTATCTTCTCATAGACTGCTCCACACCTGTCCTCCAATCTTTTTCTTAAAGAAACCAGGACAAAACACACCTTTTAAAGCTGTAGTATTGTCACACTTGCTAATATTTAAAAAGTCAATAGAGAAACAAAGGCCTGTGCACAGTGTGTACTGCTGAAGCTTATTAATCATAGCCTTTTCTGTTTTTTGGTTTCATTAAGTTTCTGTGCAGTTACAACCAAAACATGATTATATTTTCTGGTTTTAAATATCACTAATATGAATATATGATGCTTGACATTATTGCTGTAAGTTTCTCGTGCACAAGTATATTCCTATATTGAAAGTGGAGTATAAAACTGCAAATACACGCATGCGTCAATATATTGAGATCATTAACAAGCGGGTTTGTTTTACTTGGCACAGTCTGTGTTATAAAATAGAGTAAAGTTTTCTGTTTGAATTTCTAAAATTCTTAACATTATATTGTACAAGCACTTAACAAATGAGCAAGATGGATGAGAAGAGCTAATGGATGTAGGAACATGAGAAATAGAAGCAGGAGTACCTGCTATTTAACTAGATTATGGCTGATCTTCTGCCTCAATGGCATTTTCCCTGCACGATCCCTAAATCTCTTAATGTCTTTAATTCAACTAAGAAATCTACTGATCTTTGTCTTGAGTATTCTCTGAGTGAGTTTCCATAGCCCTTTGGAATTTTCTATTTCAAAGATTCATCATCCTCTGAGTGAAGAAATACCTCCTCTTCCAGTTGGAAACAACCTGCCCTTTATTTTGAGACTATGTCCCCTGGTTGTAAAAACCTGCCTGAATGCTGAGGAGTATGCTTCCTGCATCTTTCCTGTTGATTTTTGAAAGTGTCAATGAGATCACCTGTTATTCTTCTAAACTCTAGAGAATACAATCCCCTTAATCACTTCTGAGGACAGTCCCACCATTGCAGGGATCAGTTTGGTGAATCTTTGTTGCAGTCCCTCTAGGGCAAGTATATCCTTCAATTGCACATTGTCCATTACTCATTAATCCTGAAAAGATAGCATAGCAAAGAATTTCTCAGGGAGCATTCGTTATTGCATCTAATTTAGATGTTTCTATTTTCTGTAACTGTCTAAAGTATGAATGTTAGAAAGTATTGCTAATTCCATCACTGTCCCATTTCTGTTTTATCGTACTAAGTGGCCTCTCAGCGAGTGAGCATGCCTAGTTAAGAACCAGGTTAAAACAACTCAATCCCAATGAATTCTTACAGCTGAGACCTTGAGATTGATGGATGCTTCTTAATCTCACCTTTAACAATATGCTTGAAACGTTTAGAAATGTTCTTAATCCTAGCACCAAGAAAGCAACAAACCATCCTAAATTTACGCTCACTGCCACAGAATCGTCAGTCTGTGTCCCTGACAGGAAAGGCCCCTATAACAGTACTTCTATTAAATCTTGTCAAACGCTGCCTAACACAAGAATTGTTCTAAGTGTCCAATAACTAAGTGGCCCTTCCATTTTCCTCAGAGAGACTACTCCCTTCAACTGTTCCAAAAAATGAATATCTATTTGATAGAGGAATAGCCACTGGAGACTTTTGAACTACCTACTTACTTTTCCTGACAGTCATCCATCTATCTGACTGATCCTGCTGGGCAATAACTTTTCGAAATCTACTAGCCATCTCACTCTGTACCTTTATATATGGCCTTAATAACGTTAAGCCTAAAAAAAATGTTTTAATAACACTCTGTATATAAACTATCTTTCACTACCTACAGAAAATAATGTTAAAATGGAAAAAAATTTAAAATATATATCAAACATATAAAATTAAATAAAATCAACCACTTAGCTGATTAACTGAACAAAAATGTTTCCTCTTCAATAAGGAAAGAAAATTCTCCAGAGCTGACCATGTATAGGACTCTCCAGAACGAAAACACAACTCCTTATTGGAAAAAAAGTCTGTTTTAAAAAGAAAACCTTTGCAGTCTAAAAAAATTTTCTAAAACACACTTTGACTCTTTTAAATTTCTGAATTAAGAATAAAAACAAACCTCAGTCATTCACTGTAGACTCTTTTTTTTAAAAAAAAAGTAATTGTGCTTGTGAGTTAGACACCTGAATAAAAACTGAAATAGTTAATTCTGAGGGTATTTTTGCTTGGAATAGTGTCAATAAATTGTCTGCACATTGCTTGTCAACGAGATGGGGGGTCAGTTCTATTGATGTTATATTTCAGGAATCTGTCAATCCGTTCCTGTTAGCTGTTCTGCAAATGGCCAAATGTGAGTCAAAAATTGATGTTATATGTGTGCTGTCCATCGGGTTTTTGTAAGCAACACTATTTGATTGCATAAAATGATAGGGAATAAGCTGGGGTCCAAATTACTCTTAGACTCTGAATGAAATTATCCCAAATATTTTGTTACAACTGTCGTGGCATGGCTATACTTAATGCCAAGACTAATGCCTGTTTGTGTTTAAATTGATGGCATGGGGATTTCTGCTTTAGATTTTCTATGTCAGCAGGTTTAAAGTGACTGATTTTATGCTGTGGTGTGATAATCAGTGAAATAAAGCTGGCAGAATGACATTTCCAGAAGAAAATTATGCATTATATGCTAATCCAAATTACAAAGACTGTTGTTTGCAGCCCCTGGAATGCTTGCATGTTTATCCGCTTTCTTCTTTATTATATAGTAACCACAAAGGCAGATGGCTCATTCAGACTTGAAAACATGACAACAGGCACATACTCCATTAATACGCAGAAGGAGCACATCTTCTTTGAACCAGTTACTGTGAAGATCGCCCCTAACACACCTCAATTGGCAGATATCGTGGCTATAAGGTAGGAGGTTACAGCAGCAGGTGGAATATGCATTATATGTAAAAGTATTCAACTGGCTTTTCCATCACTATATTATTTGTCTCGAAGCTAGTTTCAACAAAGCATTGTATTGTTTCTCCATTACTCTACAGCTTTAGTGTCTGTGGGCAAGTGGCTGTCAAACGGTTCCCTGAAGGATTAAAACCACCCATCAAGTATAAATTAGCAATGGTCACTCAAAGTAAGGATAAAGCTTCACCAGTTATAACAGAAACGGATTCTCATGGATCATTCTGTTTCCAAGCAAAAGCAGGAACCTATATCATTCAGGTGAAATTAATATTATTTAATCTGTTCAATGATTATCTGAAATTATTTATGTATTTGAATGAAAGGGGGCAGCTTCATTTTAGGAGCTTTATTTTTGCTTTGTAAACTTAGGGGCCCTATTGATTAATTGTCAAAATGTCGTTCTTCGTTTCATTTGTAGGTCTGTTCTTATGTAGGATCTTGAACCAGTCCAGTTTGTAAGGAAAATTATGTCCACTAGATTATATGCAAATGTTAAAAATTTGTGTATAGATTGAACTTAAAGCTGTCTGCTTTGTTGTTTAATGTAATCATTTAGATGAAATCGGTGTAAGCCTAACATTCTAACTGCCTAATTAGCATATTCATCCATGCACATGTGATAAGCATTTAGTGTTGAAAATATTTCCAGTGCTACGTTGTCAATATTTTTAAAGTTTAGGTGTAGGTGGTGGAATGTTGGCAGGATATTCTATGTGTAGGTATCAAAATGAGTTTTGTCCACTCCTCCACTGCTGTCCACACCAATGTGCTTTCCAACAGAGATGATTAGATAGAGTTGGAGACAGGAACAATCATTGTTCCTTCCCAAGTTAAGGGGCAAGGGCCAATTAAAACACCCTGACTGACACTCAACTGCATTGCACTAACTCACCATGTGTTTGAAATTGAGACCTTAGAATCTTTATATTGGCTAATGCAGGCTGTCAAAAGAGCTGGGATTCTCTCTAAAATAACTGCAGTCTAGTGAATAAATAAGATTTTTATTTTTTCTCATTCTACTTTTTTCCCTTCTTAGTTTAGATGTTTCACTTTGGCTTTGCATACTGCACGTTACAAAGCATCTGAGGATTTTGGAAAACACTAAGATTGAGGTTACAGAAATAGTGTTAATGGTGGATGAAGAATTCCACATACCCACTGTTTAGCATAGTATTTGTATTGGTCTAACTGATTATGAATTCAATAGGTGATGGTCAGTGAAACTGAAGCAAAAGCAGGACTTGCACTGAAGCCAAAGGTTCAAACTGTCACAGTTACAAATGCACCCATTATGGATCTATCATTCACCCAGTTTATGGCATCTGTGACTGGCAAAGTACACTGTTTGGGTAAGTAGGTGTTTGCTGGGTGTATGTTAGTTGAATTAGTCTCTGTTTTTGATGAACAGAGCTTCACCTGTAATTAAAACTAGTCTTTCCTTCTATATTCATAGCTTTGGTCAGTATTCCTTTCAGTGAAGTAAAGATTGTAAACTTCTGTGTTGTTCTCCTTCTCTCAGACCTACACTGGTGTAACTACTTAAGTTTAGTTTTACAAGTGATAAAACATTTGAAATGCTGTTCAAATGTACTGTCACTAGTTGGAGATGCTCCAGGAGAAGTGCAAATCATTGTTGCTATATGTATTCCCCACACTTTTTTATTCATCCCTATGAAACTCAAAAAACTGTGGGAGAAGAGATAGTAGGAACTGCAGATGCTGGAGAATCTGAGATAACAAGGTGTAGAGCTGGATGAACACAGCAGGCCAAGCAGCATCAGAGGAGCAGGAAAGCTGACGTTTCAGGCCTAGACCCTTCTTCAGAAATGGGGGAGGGGAA
>NC_063352.1:3354291-3400297 GCF_021869965.1 Rhincodon typus | reverse complement strand
GCCCAAAACGTCAGCTTTCCTGCTCCTCTGATGCTGCTTGGCCTGCTGTGTTCATCCAGCTCTATACCTTGTTATCTCAAACTGTGGGAGAATGCTGATTGCTGTTTTCTTAAATTGATGTGTTGTTCTCTTAAGTTAACTTATGATAAAATTAATGTTTTTCCTAAACATAGATGCTGCCATCTCAGAAAACTGTTCAATCACACTTGGTAATGAGGAGAACCTAATTCATTTAGCCTGGTACCAAGGAGTGCAGTGGTAGTGTCCCTGCCTCTGAGCCAGGTGACCCAGATTCAAATCCCACCTGCTCCAGAGACATGTAACATCTCTGAACAAGTTCACTAGAAAACACTTAACCTTGGTACTAATTGGGTGCTATATGTGTTTACTTATTGAGATTACCTTGTGATAACTTTACGTGGTGGGTGTTGTTCTGATGTTGATTGACATCATCTTCATTACCTGGAAAACAACAACAAATTGAAGTGGGAATTTTTGTTTAGGTTTGACAACTTTAGCCAAGAAGTACTAAACAAAACTAAATTGCAACACTGTGATGTTAAATGTAAATATAAACACATAAAATATGCCGAAGCAAAACCTGACACCACATCACACAAGGAGATATAAAAGGGGGCCACCAAGACTCAGTGCAAGTGAGGGCATGGGCATAATGAATCTTTATCATGCCAGTCACTAGCACTAACACTTTCTGCCATCTAGGCCCAAAACGTCAGCCTTCCTGCTCCTGTGATGCTGCTTGGCCTGCTGTGTTCATCCAGCTCTACACCTTGTATATCTTAGTGGTTTCATCTTTGTTTTTCTTGTATCTTTATTGTTTAACAGACTAAAATCAAATTCCCAAATTTAAGAATTGCAGAGGGATAGGTACAAAGCTGTGAACCATGCAGAACCATTGACAGAATAAAATACTTTGGATGCTGCAAATCTGAAATGTAAACAAGCTGCTGGAAAAATACAGCAGGTCTGGTAGCATCTGTGGAAAGAGAAACAAAGTTGATGTTTTGGTTCAGTGTGATTCTTCAAATTCTGCAGAACAGTTCCAAAGAAGAGATAGTAGGAACTGCAGATGCTGGAGAATCTGAGATAACAAGATGTAGAGCTGGATGAACACAGCAGGCCAAGCAGCATCAGAGGAGCAGGAAAGCTGCCGTTTCGGGCCTAGACCCTTCTTCAGAAAAGACCCTTCTTTCTGAAGAAGGGTCTAGACCTGAAACGTCAGCTTTCCTGTTCCTCTGATGCTGCTTGACCTGCTGTGTTCATCCAGCTCTACACCTTGTTATGTCAGATCCAAAGAAGAGTTGTATTTGGCTCGGAATGTTGCTTTTATTTTTCTCTGTCTCCACATCACAGCTATGCGTTGCTACCCCTCTACAACAGAGAAAATGTAATGCTTTAAAATCTAGAAAATATTTACAAATTCTCTAATTTTACCACTTAACCACATGGCGTAAAATTCTAAACAAGGGCAGACTGACCATATGGAACTGTACAGTAGCCTGACAAGCAATGGGAGTTGCTGTAATTTCATATTTCTATCTTAAATCGTACAGCTTTGTTTCACTTGTTTTTCCTTAAAGGATTTCTGTGTGTAAACAAGTGATGCATGGTTTTGTAAATGTTTAAAACATTATTATAGTTCTCCGTTACAGCAGGTGGTCAAACATTTATAAAGTGCTGTATTGGTGTGGTGAGCAGAATCACTGTTCAGTGTCCATGGTGAAGAGTGACGGATGATGAACTTGTGTAGAATCTTACAGTTGTCCTTGGTGTCCAGGTCTTGATTGTTCAGATATACTCCAGTGTTAGTTGTTGCAGTTTGGAAGCTGTAGTATTTTTGCGTTTGTGTTGAATCTATGTTTCTGTTAATGACCAGGAAAAAAAAGTTACACTTTTGAAATGGATTAGCTGAATGGTTTCAGCATTGGGTGTCAAGGTTTTGTTTTATGCTTTTCGTCATTTTTTTTATGAGCTGGCCTCTCACTGTTTTCTTTATTAAGATTCCTGCAACGATCTTGCTGTGACCCTTCAACCTTTGAGTCGTCATAGTGACAAACAAAGCATGCAGCTCTCTGGAGGTGCAGACTCGGCATCATTCACTTTTAATAATATTTTGCCTGGCAAATACAAGGGTAATAATTTCATTCTTTTGATATGCTATTATTTCTTTATGGATGTTAATGAGCATCAGGTTTAATCAAATGAAGCTGATTGAAAATGTTGTTGGTTTTTATAGTGAACATTATCCATGAAGAATGGTGCTGGAAAAATCGATCATTTGAGCTGGAGGTTGTGGATCAAGATTTGACTGGGATAGAATTTAGACAGACAGGTTACATGCTCCGATGCTCACTCTCACACGCAATCACATTGGTAAGAAATGTAATGCAAAGGATGGTCATTTTTGGGAAAGGCTTGCCTCCGTGCTATATACCTATACAATAGAACTGCTGTTATTTTTATGAAAGACTTTTGCATAATAATTATGTACATTCCATCTTTTTAATTATTATGATTGTAGAATGTGTCCTGTTCCCCCTGAGTACCATTCAGCTTATAGATGTTGCTCACTCTTGGCTATTCTCTTATGTTTGTGATCTCAAATGCAATTAGGAATGGGCAATAAATGCTAGTCTCGCATATGATTCTCAAAGCTCGTGAATCAGTAGAAAAAACAAAGCAATTGTATTTATGTATCTTGGAATTACAGAATGGTTACTGTGTTGAAGGGGCCATTTGACCCATTGTGTCCATACTAGCCATCTGCAATGGCAATTGCTTGGTGCCAATCTCCTGTCTTTTCCACTGTAGCCACAGTTTTTAAAAGGCCAGATTGACCCTGCCTCTTCCACACCTACAGGTAGTGCATTCTACATCCTAACCACACTCATATGGCCATTACTTATTTTGCCAATCCCTTTATATCAGTATCCTCTGGTTCTTGATTTTCCAAGTATATGGACATAGGTACAAACATACAAAATAAGGACACGAGTGAGCAACTCGGTCGTAATGGGAACAATTGCTCCCTGTCTACTCTGTCCAGTGAGCTCATAATTTTGGACACCTTTATCAGATCTCCTCTTCATCTTCTATTTTTCAAAGTGACTAATCTCAGTTTCTCCGTCCATTTGGCTGAAGTTCCTCATCTCTGGAACTGTTCTTGTGAATCATTTTTGCACCTTTTCTAATGTCTTCCTGTCCTCCCTAAAATCTGTTGCCCAAAGTTGGAGACAGTCTTCCAGTTGAAGCTGCACCAGTGTTTTGTACAAGTTTGATAAAGTCCTTGTTTTTACACTGTATGCCCCTCTTTATAAAGCTCAGGATCCTGTATGCCATCTTAACAGCCTGTCCTACCAGCTTCAATGAATTATCCATCAATACACCCAGGTTCCTCTGCTCCTGCGCCTACTTTAGAATAGTATCCTGCATTTTATGTTTCTTCTTGTCCTTCCTATCAAAATTACTTGCTTCGCACTTCATTGCTTAAATTCCATCTGCCAGTTGTCCACCAATTTCACCTGAGTTTTTTGACTTCTTTTTGAAGTCTTTCACCATCCAGCCCATAGTTCACAATGCTTCCAAGTTTTGCGTTGTCTACAGATTGTGAAATAGTGCCCTGTACTGCAATGTCTAGGCCATTAAAATATGTTAGGAAAGTAGGGGTCTTAACCCTGATCCCAGGGGAGTCCCTCCGTTTACTCGCTGCCAATTTAAAAATCAACTGATCGTAAAGCATAGGAGCAAAAGTAGGTCATTCAGCCCCTCGAGGCTGCTCTGCCGTTCAACGAGATCATGTCTGATCTGATAATCCTCAACTCCACTTTCTTGCCTTTTCCCCTTAGCCCTTCATTCCCTTACTGATTAAAAAATCTGTCTTTTTCAGCCTTGACTGCACTTAATGACCCAATCTCTACAACCCTGTGTGGTAAAGATTTTCACAGAGTCACTACCCTCTGAGAGAAGAAATTCCTCCTCATCTCTGTCTTAAAAGTGTGACCCCTTATTCTGAGATTGCGTGCTGAATTCCTACACTCTCCCAGAAGGGGAAGCATCCTTTCTGCACCTAGCCTGTTAAGTACACTAGGAATCTTGTGTGTTTCAAAAAGGTCACTGCTCATTTTTCTATCTTCCAATGATTACGAGTCTAATTTACTCAACCTGTCCTCATAAGACAGTCCCTCTGTACATGCTATCAGCCTAGTAACATAGGACATAAAACAGTCCAGCACAGGAACAGGCCTTCTCTGTTCTGCCTCCAGCTATTCACTGCTATCTGTTTCCTGTCACTTTGTATTAAATCTACTGCTGTCTCTTTTAATTCCATGAATGCAAACTTTGCAAAAAAATCCAATTATATGGAAGTTTGTTAAAAGCTTTTCGGAAGTCCCTGCAGACTACATTAACTGCACTACCCTCATGAACACTTTTTTTTGCTACAATATCAAAATTAAATTCTTGTGGCAATTTTTTAAATGAGCATGCATTTGTCAAGGTGTTAAATTAACTTTGTCCTGCATTATATTCTGTAATTTGGTGAACCATTTTTGAAAATAAAGTAGGAAACACTCATCTGTATGGACACACACACATAAGCATCTAGTTTCAAGCACTTTGTAAGTCATTCTATTTCTTTTCTCATGAGTTTCTGTTGAATTTCCTTTTTTGTTTAGAATATCATTTGCATTATCCTCTGAGGAAGGTTTTTACAAAACTGCTTCAATACGTTTGCAAAGACACTGTTTTTGGTTTAATTCCTAACTTCTTGAATAAAATCTCAAATGTTTTATTTTAGACAAGCAGATTAACACCAGACTAGTACCTCATTGTTAATTTATTAATTATGGTATGTTCCTCATCCTTTGCATTCCATTAAAATATATTAATTTGAAAGAACAGCAAAGCAATGAGAGGTGTTTCATAAGTCTCTAGTGTATATATTTAATGGTAGTCATTGGGAGTATGTCTGATTTTAAATATGTGAGAATGTCACTTCTGAGGCACTGCATTAGATTGATTTTGCCTTTGCTATAACGTGTGTGGATTAGAGGCAGTACATCACATTGTCTTCAATCGTATATTTAAAAATAGATGTTCCTTTCTGTCACCATTCAGGAATTTTACCAGGATGGAAGTGGCCCAGAAAATGTTGGTGTATATAATCTTACAAAAGGCGTGAATAGATTTTGTCTTTCTAAACCAGGTACAAAATCTGAGTGGTTTACTTTGTTTGTTTGTTTGTTTAGTTCTTGGCTCAGAGCTAATTAAGTGCCTTTCAAAGGCTTTCCACTCTACCAGCACAGACTTGATGGGCTGAAGGACTTTTTTCTGTGCTGCAGACCTCTGTGACTCCTTAATGCTGCATATAGCCCAAAATTTACACTGTTAGAACAAAATGAGCATCGATATTGTGTGCTTTACATAGAAAAATAGTCCAAGGCACTTCACAGAGGAAGAAGAATTTCAAGGATCAACAGGAGAGGTTAAATTTTGCTTAATGAGATGGATGGAAGCAGTGTAGAATGGCAAGGGATTCTAATTAGATACTGGAACCAAAGAAAGTACAAGCTGACCACCAATCATGGGGCAAAGCAAGTGAATATACAGGACACCAGTGCATCGGATAGTTATTTAAAACAAAAATAGATCACAGAGCATCTGATTTCTGAGACTATGGCACTTAACGTGGATCAGGGCATAGTTCTCAGAATATTGGATGATTGGAGTGCAACATAAACATTGGAAAGAGAGTATTGAATAAAAGTAGAGTCTAGTGGAAATGAAGGCATTGTAAAGGGTTTCAGCATCAATGGAAGTAAGGTAAAAGTGATAGTTGACATAATGCAGAAATGTGTTGGCAATGGATGCTGGGTTTATGGACACAGGTTCAGTTGGGTATAAAATAGTGCTGTGCCCAGTCATAAATATACAGTGAGGCTTTGGGCTGCAGATAATAACCTTAGTTTTCCCTGTGTTCAATTGGAGAAATTTATGTTCCTTCACAATTGTTGAACAGATCAGATTATGAAAGTGAACCACTATAATTTGCAGCACAGAAACGTTGCAAACTAAACTTAATAAATCAGAAAAAAGTTAAGATTGCTGAGTTGAACATAATACCAAAAGTTCTATAAAAACTGAAAGAACTGCGGATGCTGTAAATCAGGAACAAAAACAAAGTTGCTGGAAAAGCTCAGCAGGTCTGGCAGCATCTATGAAGAAAAAAAGAATTAATGTTTCAGGTCCGGTGACCCTTCTTCAGAACTTTTCTATACATGTGGAGGCTGATGCATTTGGACTAGCTTATTGAAGAGTATTGTACAAAGGAGCTAAGGATGAATTTTTGCAAATTTCCAGAGCTGGCCATTTAGGATAAGAGCAGTAATTCTGAGGAATTATACTAACAACCATTTTAGGATTGACAGGCAGGCTGCAGTGTGCCACATACATATTGCTTCATTCTTTGCAAAAGAAAGAACATGAGCTCACACAGTGTCTATTTTAACTCAACAAAGTAGGTGACTTGCTGGTTAGTTTCTCAGGGGAATGACCAGACCAATCAGAATCAACCTGTCTAGTGTGAAATTGAACCAAACCTGGCAATTAACTGTCTATCATCACTAATTGCTACATTCTCCATGGCAACACCTCTACCAGTTGCAGTCTACTTGGCAACCAATCCTTTCAAACAATATAAATGTTAGGTTTCCCCTTTTTGGTACTCGTGCAAATTGTTGTGATGAGTTCAAGATGAAAATCTTCAACAAAATTTGTCTTTTTCAGCAATGCTAAAGAAATAATTGTTGGAGATTTACTTGTTTTGTTAGAGCAGATGAGTGAGGAACCACACATGGTGTGTGGAAAAGACTAGTACACCTTACCAGAAAATTACTTATAAAAGTCATTCTTGGAAACAGGTTTAATGGTCCATAGTGAGTATTATAATGCAAGAATCAGCTCATGACATTGAAGTTTTGGGAAATATGTTTAATTTAATAATTGTAATCTCATGATAATTTATGAAAACAAAATGCCAGTGATTACTTGGTCCTATTAAAACCTGTTGCTTTTATGTTTGAACTATGTGCTATAAATCCTTCTCTTCCCATTTTTTTGGTTATTGTTTGTTCTGAGCAAGCCCTTTTTGTATTTGCAACTTATTAATTGAGATGCAGATTTGTTCAGCTGAGTGCATATATTTTCCACTCATTGTCAAACATGCACGTTTCCTAAAGAGGAGAAAGCAAGCAGCTTAAATCACTCAATGTGCTTGTTTCTTCCATCAGGTGCCTATAAAGTGACTCCTCGTTCTTGTCATCAGTTTGAACATGAGCATTACATCTATGACACGTAAGCATTTAAGCCTTTTTCTTTCTTGTACAACATCATTATATTAATGAGCTGTTGCATTAGGTCTCAAATTTCGTCCTGTTATTTGTTTGTTAGAGCGGCCCCCACCATTCTAACCTTAACAGCGATTCGACACCGTGCACTTGGTACTATAGTAACAGACAAATTGATGGATGTAACAGTCACTATCAGGTAAGAGTGACCAATTACAACTATAGTCAAGTTATGTGATACTATTACTATTGCCTTAAAAAATGATCTTGAGAAAGTAATAACACATATTTTAGCTTGAGTTCTGAAGGAGAGTCCTTGGACTTGAAATATTAACTGTTTCTCTCTCCACTGATGCTGCCAGACCTGCTGAGATTCTTCAGCATTTGCTACCTTTATTTCAGAATTACTGCATCAACAATACTTTACTTTTATGTAAAGGATATTTTAGTATTGGGTCCATGTTTTCGTCCTTGTATTGCAGCTAATTGTGTAACAGTCCCTGTTCTATCTGTCTTTTTTTCATATCTGGCTCATTACTGTGTGCACTCTCGATCTCTGAGCCTGCTGACACTATACATAAACACTGAGTAATTAAAATAAGTTAAACTTTAGAGGAGAAATGTATAGTGTATAGTCAGTACAGTGGCTGAAAAGGGGGAATAGTCATTTACCTTTTAGTATGCATTTGGCATTTTGACATTTTTGCTGTGTTGTTGGAGCAGAGAATTTGCATTGCTGCTGAGTCAAAATTCAAACAGCATTGTATCAGTATCTTCATCGCAAGGACTACATTGGCTTGAGAAGGTTCATAACTACCATCACGAACGGATTTTGGGATGGGTAGTAAATGTTCAAATTGGTCAAGAAAAATCTGAAGCAATTAATAGAACCTATTCTGAATTGTAAATGAGTGCCAAAAAAACGGAGTAATGTTTTGAGTCCAGTGTTTCAAAGAATGGTTCTGATGGAAAGGTCACTGAACTTGAAACGTTAACTCTGTTTTCTCCCCACTGATGCTGCCAGAGTTTATTCAGCAATTTCTGTTTCTATTTATTTCAGATCTCCAGATTCTGCAGTTCTTCTTTGTCTACATTGTAAATGTATTATCCAGAGCTTTATCAGCGAAATGTCAGAAATATCATAATGTTTTACTGAGAACTGAATTGTTGAAACTTCTTTTTAAAAATGTAGGTTTTTAGGAATAAAACTACAAGATGCTGGAAAAGCAAAGCTGGTTAATTGGGGTCGAGGAAAGAGGAAAGACAAGTTGTGTGTTAACGGTTTAAGATATGTTTATATCTATGTGTATCGGTGTGATGATTAACTTAATTATACAAGGGTTAACAGTTGAATATCTTATTAAAAAAGGATTTTCTATAATGAAAGGAACTTGGTATAATTTTAGGGAGCTAACCTGATCATGCTTTGAAGGTTTTGCTGTAGGCTTCAGTGTTATAAACCTTGGAAGCCCATGGTTTTACACCATTCCAGTGCCAACCCATCAAGCCAACTTTGTGCCCTGTTGGAAACGATAAGCCTTTGTACTGTTTCCACTGTGGAGAGAATTGCTGATGGAAAATATTATGATTTCCATTGCTCATATGTGAGCTGTGATATCCTATTAAACCAGGTAAAGGGCTGCCAGGACTTGTACTCTGCACAAAGCTTTGGCTTGGCAGGAATGCTCACATTTAGTTTCATGTGGGATATTTTTAACAAAATGCAGACTGTGTTGCATTATTAGAATTGGAAATTAGCATTTCAGATATGCACGGACAGATCAGTATTACATTTAGGTTTGTGGCTGCTCCCAGTACGTATTGAATAGTTCCGTTTTTCTTAAGAAAGGGATAGTCCGCCCATGCCGTACTGAAAAGGTCTGGGATGAGACCTATCCCCAAGATCAACAATGTGTCGGTTTCGTTACTAGAGTGAGTATAGATGAAGGGAGCTGACTTCATCTTCAATTGTAATGCTCCTGATTGTTCAAACATTGACATGTTAATTTCAACCAGGAGCATCCCTGAAACAGAGAGAATTGCTGCACAACAGGGGCCATTTCATTTATAATGTCATGCTGTCTGACAAAGGATTATCCAGCATCATTTCACCTTCGAGATCTTCACGTTCTACAGGCCTGTGGATCTTTGTGCCTCAAGTGTATGCCCAAATTTTCTTTGGAAATGAGACGAAAGTTTAACTTTCCACCTTGTGTGGGTTTCAGAGTAACACCTTGCTTGGGTGAAAAACAGCATTTCTCAACTTCCCTCAGACCTTTCAGCCAGTTGTTGTTTTAAATCTAATGCCCCTTGTTATTGACCTTACTGCTAACAGGAGCAATTCCTTCATGTCCTCTCTATCTAGGTTCCTTATCACTCTATTCACCTCAATCAGATTACCCCACAACTCTCCAAAGAAGATAATCCCAATCCTTCCTCATTGCTAAAATTCTTCATTCCTGGCAGCATCCTTATCAATCTCCTCTGTACCCAGTCTGGTGTGATCAGGTCCTTTGTGTAATGTGGACTACTCCAGCTATGGTCTTCCTAATGTTGCATTCATTTTAGCATAATCCTTCCGCTCTTATACTCTGTGCCTTAGCCAGTAAAGTAAATGACCCTGTATACCTCCTTAACCAGAATCTTATCCTTTATTGTGTATCTATTCTGTTGTATTGTTTAACCTCCTCAAATGAATGACAGACTTCGCTGGATTGGATTCCATTTGCTACATTGCTAGGGGAGGTGATGGCCTGGTAATATTATCGCTGGGCTGTTAATCCAGAAGACCCTTGTAATGTTCTGGAAACCGGAGTTCAATTTCTGCCACGGAAAATGGTAGAATTTGAATTCAATAAAAATTTGGAATTAAGAGGCTAATGATGACAATGAATCCATTGCCAATTGTCGGAAAATCCCATTTGGTTCTTCTAGGGAAGGAAATTGCCACCCTCACCTGCTATGGACTACATGTAACTCCAGACCCACAGCAATGTGGTTGACTCTTAACTGCCCTCTGGGCAATTAGGAATGGCCAATAAATGCTGCCTGGCCAGTGATGCCCTCATCCCATGGATGAATTGAAATAAACAAATTTCTGCCCACCTGTCTGGTCTATTGATATCTTGTCTCAGTTTGCAGCTTTCTTCCTTAGTATTAACCATATGGCCGATTTTCAAATCATCAGCAAACTACATGAAAGTCTAAATTGTTGTTAAATACTTCAAAAAAAAAGAGACACTTTACTGAGTCCTGAGGAATTCCATTAGAATCAGCCTTTCAGTCTCAAAAATACCTGTTGGCCATTGCCTTTTATTTCTTGCTGTTGAGCCAATTTTGGTTCCAACTGGCCACTTTCCCTCGGGCCCCGTGAGGTTTTAGATTTTAACTTTCTGGTCAGTCTGCCATGTTGAATCCTGTCGGAAGTCTTGTTAAATTCTGTGTAGACTATATAAAACGTGCTGACCTTATCAATGCTCCTTGTTACCTCCTCTGAAAATCAGTTGATTTAGTCAGACGCAATCTTCTCTTAACATATCCATACTGCCCTTCCTTATCCAGTCTGTCCCTGACCAGATTTTAATAAAAGTTCTTCTGAATGCATTTTAAGAATTCTGTGCTATTCATGCCCTTTGCACCAAATTTATCCCTGTTAATGTTAGATAACTGTTCCAGTTCCGAGCACTGATGCTGGGCCCACTACCTGAAGATGAAAGAAGCTGCTACACCATCTTAGAATTAACATTTGTTCTGATGACAGGCCTTTTAACTCCGGCTAATTGTGACTTGTGCGTATGAATGCTGCAGAGTATATCTTAAAGATAAGACCAGATGCTGTGGCATCGTTGAGTCAAATGGATGAAGAGGGGATGGAACTCTCTACTCACTTGACTGGAGGGCTCTGCACACTTGCTCCTGATTAAATGTAAAGTACTGTTGAGTACGGCAGTCTTCAGGTATTGAAATGCCACTTGCTATAGAGCCATTAGAGATGTAATTAGAAAGGTGCTTAATTATTGTCTGCTGCAACTCAGTGAGTACCCTGTGTGGATTTGAAATAATTGCTAATGTTTGTGTTGATTTCGTTGTACTTACTTCTTCCCTTCCCTAGGTCTTCTATAGATAGTGAGCCAGCCTTAGTTTTAGGACCCCTGAAATCAGTTCAGGAGCAGCGGCAGGAACAGCAGCTGGCAGAAATTGAGGCACGTCGACTAGAGCGCAAGAAGAAGGGCCAAAAGGAAGGGGAGAGAGAGCCTCCTGCCCAGGAAATTGTGGAGGAGCTAGAAGGACCTTTTCTTTATGAATTTTCATACTGGGCAAGGTAACACTAATTAATGCCTATTAGAACAAGCTAAATAATCCATGATTGTTGAGGCGAAGAAGCATAAATATGCAAGCAAGTTATTTGGTGTTACTGTGGACCAACTGTTTTAAACAGACTTGAATTCCCATAACGGGCCATTTGACCCATTGGGTCTGTTCTGCCATTCGACCATGACTGATGTGTTTCTCAGCCCCATTCTTCTGCCTTCTCCCCTTTGATCCCCTTATTAATCAAGAACCTATCGATCTCTGTCTTAACTACACTCGGTGACTTGGCTTCCACAGCCTTTTGTGGCAATGAGTTCCACAGATTCACCGTCCTCCAGCTGAAGAAATATCTCCTCTTCTCAGTTCCGAAGGGTCATTCCTTCACAGTAAGGTGTACTCTCGCGTCCTAGTCTCTTCCCCTAGTGGAAACATTATCTCCACATCCACTCTATTCAGGCCTCCTGTATTTTGTAGGTTTCAATGAGGTCCCTCTTATTCTTCTAAATTCCATCGAATACAGACACAGAGTCCCCAGCTCCTCTGGATCACATGACAAAATGACATGTTTTAAGACTTGTATTGTAATACAAAAACTAAAATCAACATTGACTAAACGTTACTTAATAACCAGTCAATATAATAAACTACAGAACAGGTATTTCCCCTCTAACCAGTAAAAACCATGAATCACCCCATTCTGTGTTTAATGTTGCACCACACTCTCCAGAGACATGTTGTCTTAAAATGAATGTCCAACTTGTCCCAACATATCATTAGATTATCCCTGCTTCACTCAGGTGAATCTTCCAGTGTACTTTTAAACCATGTCCTCTTCACTCAACCCTTTGAGCATAATCAAATAGACTCCTCATTGTAAAGTCCCCTTTGCTGGTTCCATGGCCTGTAATTTTTCACAATGCTTGTTTCTTTAAACTTGGGTTCGGTTAGTCAATCCAGCAGCCCTTTCTTCTGCCTGGGTTAGCAGCATCAATCTGACTGATTATGAGGGCTTCTGAGTCTGTAGCAAACCCTGCTGCTTTACCCTGTATGTCCATGTGTGAAACCTTTTCCAGTCAAGTTTCAATAGGACTTGACCTGATTTGCTGTGTGCATCCATGTGTGAAAGCTTTTCAAAGGGACTTGATTTGACTTCCTGCTTCCATTGGCCAGTCAGTAGACAGAGCTAGTCAGTCACATGCCCCTCTCCACTACTCCATTTTACCTTGAATTAGAGGAGACCATTTAAAAGGTAACTATCTTAGAATGACTCATAGCCATACAGCTATTTAAAGTGCTAAGAAAGAGATTTAATTGTCAAACTGGTAAAGAAAGTCACCTGATCGCTTTCACTTTTAGAAAAGCTGTTTACAGAGACCCAATAATTATTTTTATAGTACTTACAACATGGACGGTGGTAGGTGTTTGGAATCTCTTCCACAAATGGCAGTGGATGCTGGGTCAGTTTTTAATTTTAAATCTGACTTAGATAAAGTTTTGTTTAACAAAGGTATTAAGGGATTTGGACTGCCAAATGTGGGTATCTGCAGTTAGACCACAGATCAGCCATGATCTCATGAGTGATGGAACAGGCTCAAGGGGCTGAATGACCTACTCTTGTTCCTATGTATTGTTTTCAATATTAATATTTTAGTTTTCACTAATATTGATGAAGCTTGTCGTGTGATTCATGAGCATAATTTTGTTAATTTATTAAGTTAAATATCTGATTAGGTTGTAACAAAATTTTTAAAATGTCTCCCATTCATTAGTCTCAGCTCTAGGAGGGTACCTGTAAGGAGCAGTCTCAGCTCTGAGAAGGAAGAGGTATTTTTGTAGTTCCTTCAGAATTGGAAAATTGACCATTTTTTCCTTCTGGATTACCTTCAAAACAAGTGCGTTCATAACGTCAACAGTCTATAAATGCTCTCCTTGTGACCAAAGGCTTACTTGCTGCAGCAGCCTTGAAGCGTTCTGCCACACATTCACCAAATTTCATGGTCAATTTTCTTGTCACCCTCTTGATTCCTAATCCTGCTCTGTGCTTTTGTGATAGTCTTGTGCAGCAAATTTACAGGTTGCCAATTGTTATATGTTTGATAAAATCTATGTGGTTGAAAAGGAGACTGCCATTCTGATTAGTCTCTCAGTGCTAAGAAAACTGCATAAAGGTCTGATTTTATAGACCATTTTGCCATAACATTACGACAAAAGTGCACTAAATGGAAGTTACATTTCTGCATTTATCTTGACATTTGCTCTCCACTCATTTCTGTTTCACATATCAGGGGTTTATTTTTGGACTATTCCCCTATCGTTGTACATTAATCCTCCTGAACAGCCTGGCTTGAAATACATTTAAGCCACATTTGGAAGTTAGATTTGTAATTTGATCATGTTTAGCTTTTACATTTGAAAATCTGATACACATTTTGCTTCCACTGCAGTGTTTGTATTTTGTAAAAATAATTTCTCTCTTTTCGTCTGTATGGCTATTTAGTTTTACAGCACAGAGTCACATCAAGTTTTCATAGTAGATGGGTGGCCGTATTGATACCACTACTGATTGTAAATCTCTTTTGCTTTCTTTGGTAGAGCTGGAGAAAAGATTACAGTCACACCCTCATCAAAGGAGCTTCTCTTCTACCCTCCATCAGTGGAGGCTGTCATTACTGGGGGTAACCTTTTACATTGTTTGAAGCTTTAACATTACAGATTAAAAGATAGAGAAGTTTTGACTGTTTTACACTCACTTAATTCACTGAATAATTTTGAATGCTTATGTTAATTATGAAAAGCATTCAAATTATTAGGTTCCTGCGTTAACATGAATATGATAGTCTGTGACCCACCCATACTATTTTTATGGAGGAGGGAATCCAGGATTTTGACCCAGCAACAGTGACATATTTCCAAGTCAGGATGGTGAGTGGCTTAGAGGAGAACTCGCAGTGGGTGGTGTTCCCATGTATCTGCTGCCCTTGCCTTTGTAGAGGTTGTGGGTTTGGAAGGTGCTGTCTAAGGAGCTTTAGTGAATTTCTACAATGCCTTTAGTAGATGGTACATGCTACTGATTCTGAGTGTCAGTAGTAAAAAGAGTGGATGTTTGTGGATGTGGTGCTAATCAAGTAGTCCTGAATGGTGTTAAGCTTTTGAGTGTTGTTGGAGCTGCACCCATCCAGGCAAGTGGGGAGTGTCCCTTCACACTCCTGACTTGTGCGCTGTAGAAGGTGGGCAGGTTTTGGTGAGTTATTTGCTGCAGTATTCCTAGCCTCTGACCTACTGTTTTAGCCACAGTATTCATGTGGCAGGTCCAGTTCAGTAAGTAGTTTAGATGCCTTGAACATGCAGGTTGAATTGCCAAGGTGCATGGACTGGAAATGACTCTTGAATTAGTTTTGACACACTGATTTACTTCATCTGATGCACCTTTTAGAAAATGTTTCATCATTTGTAATGTTATTTTGAAAATGGCCTATGTAATATTCAAGACAAAATTCAAGATGAATGAAGTTCTAAAAAGGGAAAAGGTTCAGTGCTGATGGAACAAGAAGGAGCCTGACTCAAGGCAGTGATGAAAGGCTGAGAAATAACTAATTGGAAAGTTAAGGTTTGTATTAAATTAAAACCCAGTCCCCTTGTCTTGTACTAGTTTTGCATTTTTAAGCATCTGAAAAAGAATGTACCCAGGATGTGGTGAAAGGAGGAGTTGGGTCACTAGAAGGGTTTAAAATTGATGCAAAGGTATTGGATTGGGCAGCTGTACTAAAGTTGAGAAAGCATAAATTCAGATAAGATGTGTCCAAGGATACTGAGGGAAGTAATATTAGAAATTGAAGAGGCTCTGGCTTTTATAGTTCAGTTTTGCTTAAACTCACAGCTGGTGCCAGAGGGCTGGAGAATTGCAGACGTTATGTCCTTGTTCAAAAGAAAAGTGTAAGGATAAATCAAGCCATTTTAGACCAGTAAGTTTAACATCTGTGGGATGGAAACCTCTGGAAGTATTAATTTGTGACAAAATTAATAGTGATGTGGACAAACTCAGGTTAAAGAGAGTCAGCATGGATTTCTTAAAGGTAAATCATATTGAACAACTTGCTGGAGGTTTTTGAAGAAATAACAGAAAGGATTGTTGAAGGCAATGTTGTTGGTTTGATGTACACGGACTTCCAAAAGGCATTTGATACAGGGCTACACAACAGACTTGTGAGAAATTAAAGCTCATGGAATAAAAAGAGCAGTAACATCAAGGATGCAAAGTTGACTGAGTGATGGGAAACAGAGTATAATGGCTAATGGCTGTTTTTTCAGTCTGGGGCGCAGATTTGTAATGGAGCCTCCCCAGGGATCCGTGCTGGAACACTGACGAACGTTAATGGTCCAGACTGTGGTGTGCAAGGCATAATTCCAAAATTCAAGGACAGTAAAAGAACATGGAAACATTGTAATCTGTGAGAATGATTGTTGTAGATAGTGAATAATAGTGTGGAACTTCTAGAGGGCATAGACAAGTTGGTGGAGTGGGTGGACAGGTGGCAGATGAAGTTCAATATGGAGAAGTGTGAGGCGATACATTCTGGAAGGAAGAACGTGGAAATGCAGTATAAAGCATAGGGGGCAGGAGCAGAGAGACCTGAGTGTATATGTGCATAATTCATTAAAGGTGGCAGGTCAGGTTGAGAGAACAGTTAACAAAGCATGAAGTTTTCTGGGCTTTGCTTAATTGGGTTTAGCAGAGTAGAAAGGCAAGGAGTTGATCCTGAACTTGTATAAGATGTTAGTTCAGCCTCAGCTCGAGTATTACATCCATTTCTGATGCGGCCTTTTAGGAAGGATATGAAGGCATTGGAGCAAATGCAGGAGACATTTATGCGAATGGTTCCAGGGTGAAGAATTTCCAATATGAAAATAGATGGAGAACTGGGACTGTTTCTCGGAGAACACAAAGCTGAAAGATCTGGTTGAAACATTCAAGATTATGAGAGGTCTGGCCAGAGAAAAGGGGGAAAGAATGTTCCCAAACATAAAATGATGAAACGTGAAACAAGAGGACACAGATTTTAAAGTAGTTAGTCAAAGAATGAACAGTGATATGATGAAAAATTTTTTCACGCAGTTTGTGGTTGGGATCTGGAATGCCTGAGTGTTTGGTTTTGGCAAGTTCACTTGAGGCTTTCAAAGGGAATTAGACTGTTAGTTAACAGGGAATGATAAGCAGGATTACAAGAAGGAGGCAGGAGAATGGCATGAAGTGAAAGCTCATTTGATGAGCTACTGCAGACATGATGGACTGAATGGCCTCCTGCGCTGAAACAACTCTTTGATATGTTGGGAGCATTGGTACATCTTTGAACTGGGACTGGACAACATTGGTTACATTTGTGAAGAAAAAGTAAACTTTTAGTCTTGTCTAAAAAGGTAGTAGTTTTACGTATCAGATTTGCATTTGGTAATGAGTCTCTCAACCTTTTTGATGAGGAGCCTTGTTTGTGGAGGTTGTGTCTGTGACAGTTTTATTCATCCGATTTAGGCAGTTAAAAATTCTGTTTTATTACTGGCATAGAAGTAAATCATGTATTAATCATTAGCTGTTGTAATCATCTTCTATATTGTACTGAGATTTGTACACTGCATATATATTGGAGCAATTAAGTAGAAACATTTCAGGATGAAATCTAGAAAGATATTTGATAGATTCTGGGTATGTTCAGTTCATGTTGTTAGTGTAATCATTTTGACCTGACTAATTGTGTTTACTGTTTCATATAATTTCAATCTGTGTGTAGTACTTGATTTTGACATGATTAATTCTCAGAATTTTAAATGAAGCTCCTTTAATATTAGGGTGACCTAAATGCTACCGGCTCTTCTAAAAATATCTTGCAACTTTTGATTCAATGTGCAGAGTATTTAATTACCCAGATGAGAAAACTAATTGTATTCTTGGCTCTCTCAACAAAAATTACACACTGTTCCAACTGTCAATGTCAAAGAATTTTTTTGTGCAAACTGGGTAAATATTTTCATTTGCTGATTGCTAAGTTGCTTTGAAATAGCCTTTGCACAACAGAGAGCCACTCCACAATCAATGTTAACCCATTTAAAGTGTTCTTCAGGCAATGCATTTCACATCTCCAGCACCTGCAGTTCTTTGTTTTATTTTTGTGTTGAGCTACAGATAGTTGTCCAGGAAGACTAATAGAGATTCAGGGAAAAGTTGGATTATTTCTGGAAGGACGGATACACCCAGCCTTAGAGGGTGTTGAAATTATTATCACTGAGAAAACCTCAACACCACTGATCACTGTATTCACTAATGAGGAGGGGTCATACAGGTAAGTGAAAGAGATTTGGTGCTGTGTCATAGTCTGTGCATTAGCATTGAAGATTATGTGGTTCCTCCTCATGTTGTGAATTTGAGTTTGTGAAGAAAATTATGCTGTGCATATTTCTGGCTCTGGTTCCTTGCACCCCAGAAATTGATCATTGTATATTTTATACTGTGGACACTGAAGCTCAAAGTTATTTCCTTTACATTTGGACTTGTGCACTGGCAGATAAATGTTCCTATCTGATAAGGGTTACAGATTTTCCAATAAATTTTACAAAGTTTAAACACACAGAAAGCTAAAAGTTGGGCACTGTTTTCAACCGGAAGCTGCTGGAGCAGATTTTTTTTAGAAAGAGACTGATGAAAATGCCAGGTGGAAGCACAAGGGGGCAGTGTGAATCTATGGCTAGAATAATGTTTAATATTTTTATTTTTGTTCAAACTTGCCTCCGCCTAATGCTTAGAAAAATGCCTACTGTCTAAGACAAAGTATACAATTGTGAGTGGAAGAGGAAATGAAATTGTATTTAACTTATGAAAGTGCCTATTCTGTTATGGTTACTGCAACTGGAGGCCCGGATTTTCTGTTGGGGTAATGGTGACATTTCAGATTCACCGGTGCTGAGTTTTGGGACCTAGATGTAGTCCTAACAAGCCCAGATTCATCATGCTTAAACTTCAGTTTCCTGAGAACATAGAATGTAATGTACGGTTTGTAAAGTGGGGCACAGTGGCTCAGTGCTTAGCACTGCTGCCTCACAGCGCCAGGGACCCGGGTTCGATTCCATCCTTGGGCGACTGTCTGTGTGGAGTTTGCACGTTCTCCCCGTGTCTGTGTGGGTTTCCTCCAGGTGCTTGGGTTTCCTCCCACAGTCCAAAGATGTGCAAGTTAGGTAGATTGTCCATGGGAAATTGCCTGTAGTGTTCAGGGATGTGTAGATTAGGTGTGTTAGTCATGGGAAGTGCAAGGTCACAGGGAAAACAGCAGGGGGATGGGTCTGGGTGGGATGCTGTTCAGAGGGTTGGTGCGGACTCATTGGGCCTGCTTCCACACTGTAGGTTTTCTAAAACTGAGGAGGCTGGGGCATTAATTATATTCACGAGAGAAATGGATTTTTAATCAGTATGGGAAAAGGCAGGAATCTGGGTGGATTGAAGATTATCAGATCATCCATGATCTCATTGAAATGCAGGGCAGACATACTGGGTTGAATGAGTTGCTTCTGCTCGTATGTCTTATGATCATTTTATGGCTTGTTGCCTCACAGGGGAGGCTCCTTCATTGTACATAAAGGAACATACTAAAAGAACTATATCAACATAAATTAAAAATAACCTTTACAAGAGGAATATTGCATCAAAGATCAGACCCCTGGGAGTTTTATTCAGTAATGCTTTTATATCAACAGTAAATAAATTCTACTGTAAGTGGTAGCCATTAGTTTTAATCATTGTTTGCTACAAAATCTGAAACAACATAATTCTACTTGGTCAGACCTGCAAGTGTTAAGTAGTATTTTACTAATGAAGAAATTTTTTTTTGCTTCATTCATTCACGGGATGAGAGCGTTGCTGACCAGGCAGCATTTATTGCCTATCCCTAATTGCCCAGAGGGCAGTTCAGAGTCAACCATATTGCTGTGGGTCTGGAGTCACATGTAGGCCAGACCAGGTAAGGAAGGCGGTTTCCTTCCCTAAAGGACATTAGTGAATCAGATGGGTTTTTCCGACATTCGACTGTGGGTTCATGGTTATCATTAGATTCTTAATTCCAGACTTCAAATTGCACCATCTGCCGTGGTGGGGTTTGAACCCAGGTCCCCAGAACATTATCTGGGTCTCTGGATTAACAGTCCAGCCGTAATACCACCAAGCCACCTCCCCCAGATTGAAGCTTTGAAAATCCAATTAGTTTATGTGGTGTTCAAACAACACTGTTTCTTTCCTGTTTCCTCAAGCTGCGTACATTATTAAACCATTGGAATTCACACAAGTAGTATAACCATCTTTTTTTGTTTTATTTACAAGGGTTGGACCATTGCACAGAGACCAGGAGTATTCTGTGACTGCCCAAAAGGAAGGTTTTGTTTTGACTGCATTAAAGGGAACAGTTGGCGATTTTAAAGCTTTTGCTTTGGCAGGAGTTACTTTTGAGGTAATTTAATATTAAGTGCTGTGTACAAATTATACATTTTAATTCATCACTGAATTCATTTTGATTTATTTTGTTTTTGTTTAAGTAACACATCTGTTGTTGTACTTATAAATAAACACATTCACAAAGGCAATGCGATTAACATTGAAAAATCCATACGTAGATTAAGTAATCAGGTTTAAAACATGTGACAATCCCGTAGTACCAAAAATAGCCAAAATTAAAGGAAGAGGAGTGTTGAATTGAAATGACAAACCAATACACCATTCCAATATTGCAGGCACTCTCCTGCATATAAACTTATCATTTGAGTGCTTTATTAATAAAGTGAACCATATAAAGGATAGAATTACATTGTTGTATCTAGTTATTGCAGTTTGGTAGTCAGGGTCACGTGGCACGGAACTTAGTACAGACTTTCATGTAAATAACACTTTTTTTTCTAGCAGTACTGAGTTTTTGTTATTTACAGTATTGCAAAGAATCATAGAATCCCTACAATGTAGAAGCAGGCCACTTGGCCCAATGTGTCCACATTGTCCCTCCAAATAACAGCCCACCCCCACCCCCACAACCCTGCATTTCCCATGTCTAATCCACCTAGCTTGCATATCACTGGACACTATGGGTAATTTAGCATGGCTAATCCACCTAACCTACACGTCTTTAGACTGTGGGAAGAAACCAGAGCATCCACAGGAAACCCATGCAGACACGGGGAGAACATGCAAACTCCATGCAGACAGTCGCCTGGGAGTGGAATCGAACCTGGGTCCCTGGTGGTGTGAGGCAGCAGTGCTAACCACTGAGCCACCATGCTGCCCTGATTTTCCTTCTAGCATTCTTCATAAATATATTTTACAATTTCCAGGATTCACCTCAAGTTAAAATCACTTGAATTAGGTTTAGCAGTGGAGCTCACTTAGCATAAGTTTTTAAACGTTTGAATTCTAAAGTACTCCATGTAGCTAGGGAATGTATTTTCTTACACACTATTTGGATCAGTACTAAAGCCATGTGATGCTCCAGTTTTATTGAATAGAAGTATCTGCTTAGGGACTGTAAAGCCTGAAATGATTTGTGGTTGTGAAGCACATCCTGGGACATCCTGATCCAAATAAAGTGAAGGTATTTTGTTTGTCTTTGTATTTAATTTTGACAAACTGTATTTGACGACCATGTGGGGATTAGTGCCAACTGACTCTGTTATCCTATTTAACAAAGAAGTGTGTCTTCCAGAACTAATATGATTAATCAGTTGAAGACTTGTGTTCGTGATTAATTGTAATATGGTTATAACTCTTACTGTAAAGTCAGTAGCATTCCTGGAATTGTGAATTTTATTTCTAATGCTCTTTTAAAATTATACAAATAGAATTTATTTTTGTACAACTAGATAAAAACTGAAGATGATCAACCCCTTGCCGGAGTTCTTTTGTCTCTTAGTGGAGGACAGTTCCGTTCCAATCTGCTAACCCAAGAGAATGGCATGCTTAGTTTTGCAAACCTGGTAATGTTTAATTTAGTTTGTCAAAAAGTGAAGTTATTCAATTCTAAATATAGTTGGAGATTGTTATGTAAATTTTGTGTAAACATTTTGATGAAGGTGGGAAATGGTGTATTGTTTTACTCGTGTTGTCAGAATCAACATCAGGAGGTTTGACAACATATACAGCACGGATAAGGTGCACAGTGAAGCTCCCATTACGCTGATGCAATTTCCAGTGTGCCTTCTCTAGCCTCAGAGGAGTGTCCGTCAGTACACCTCAGCACTTCTCACACAATGCCGGTCTGACTGTCTAGTCTAATTGTGGTTGGCTGTGACCTTGAAGTTCATTAAGAGCTGAGTTGAGTCTATATGGACTAATTTCGCCTAGTATTCTAGAAGAGAGAAAATAATTATCTTACAAATCGAATTGCTCTTTTTCTTTTACAAAGTCATCTAGTGCACTTTACCACCCATTCTCTTTTACGTGTACTTGTACAAATGAATTTGTAACAGCTTTTGGCTCGTATACGATGGAACCTAATCAGTGCTGGACATAAATGCCAAGGTGTACAGCTGTTCTTTAGTTTATTCACTCAAATGTTAAATAATTGCATATTGTAATTGTATTCTATGTTGATCTTTAGAGTCCTGGTCAGTATTACTTCAAACCTATGATGAAGGAATTTCGCTTTGAACCTGCATCACAAATGATCGAAATACAAGAAGGGCAAACTCTTAAAATCAAGATTACAGGCTATCGGACTGCCTACAGGTTTGTCAGGGAAGGGAGAAATATATTCTCTATCTGAATAAGTGCTTTTGGACATGTTCTTGTATGACAGGCAAATTATTTCAGAAACAATTGCTGTGTGGTTTCTGGTACAGCAAACCTTTGTGGATGTGTTTTATAATAGGGATACGGAACAACCGGAACAATTTATAAATGCAATCTGGCATTGTGCCACACTATTGCAAATTTTCCTGTAGAATAAAATTTAAAAGAATAAAATGCTGTGGGTAGAATAAAATTTCACTACAAAAGGTCTGTAATGTTAAAGTGAATTACCTTACTGATTATAGTGAAATTTAGCTTAAAGCAATAAACTAACAATACATCTATTACAGAATTTATTTAGTGCTTTACGATTGAACTTGACCATAATCATTGCTTCTAATGTGTTAAAACCGTGAAATATGTTCCATAAAAATAATTGTCAACCTGCATTTCCTAGAGCTGAGCTGGAGTGGAACATTTTTAAATGAATGAAACTCTGTGCTTTGTCTGAGAGGCGAGTTCTGTTGTGTATGAATAGAAGTGAACGCCATATATTCCTGTGAAACACCAGAAACTAATAGGTCCATAGGCTGCTGCTCTGCACAGTGTACAGTGATTTCTGCTGTGCAGACTGGAGGTCAAGTATTATCCAGTGGGGACGAGCTGGAAAATCACTTTTGAGCTGTTGTCATGAACTGCAGAGTAGTTATCTTCAGTCGAAGCCTGGGGAAATATCTTTCATGTGGGAAAGGTTTACAGTACTCTTAAACAGGACAAGAAAATAATTTCTGAACTGTTCATCTTTGAAAGCTGAACCCATTTAGCGACAGATTAAGTAAATGAACCTCTTGTGTATCCCAGATTTTAAGTACACCTGTTGAAAGCCTTTTCTTCATCTGTCTGTGCTTTAACCTATGGAATTTCTTTCCTTAAACCTCACCTCCTTAAAGATGTTCAAAACTTATCTTCTTGCATAAGCTTTTGCACATTTGTCCTGTTAGGTTTTTATATGGCTCAGTGTCAGATTCTGATTGCTAACTCTTCCTTGGGATGTTTAACAGTGTTAAAGGCTCCATATCAAAAGAGTCACAATCCTGGAACTGTCTTCCTAAAAGCTCTGAGGGCTTATCTACACTGGATGAACTGCAGTAGTTTAAGAAGGCCCTTACAACCACCTTCCCAAGAGCAATTAGAAATGAGTAATGCTCACCTTAATGTTGTGACTCATGTCCCATAAAGGAATAAAACAAAACAAATGATTACTTTTGGGTTGAATTAAATTATCACTCTCCTGTCCATGTAGTAATGTTTGTAATGTTTATGTTGATTGCTGGTTGTTGCAATTTAAAAGACTCTTCAGTAATAAAGCACCTGGTCAAAGTACATCACCAACTAATTTAAGTCAACCCAACAAAATAGCCAGTTGCACGCCTGACTTTTATAGCAAGATGTTCAAATGCTGTGTTGATTTGCATATTGTGCACTTTTGCTCAAGATTATGTGAAAAAGCTCTGCATTTGATGATTAAATGTTCTATAAAGAATTCAAAAGAAATTGCAGAGATGGGATGCTTAATTTTTGAGATGCATAAAAACATTCTGAAAATGGTATTCAGTTCAGTGTGGCTAGTAATCTGAAATACTACCATAAAAGTCTGAAACATCTGCTTATTTTTAAAAGCTGTTATGGAACAGTATCCTCTTTAAATGGGGAGCCTGAACAAGGAGTTGCCGTGGAAGCTGTTGGCCAGAATGATTGTAGCATTTATGGAGAGGATACAGTGACTGATGAAGATGGAAAATTTCGTCTCCGTGGTCTACTGGTAAGAGTTAACAATTAACTCTTGAGTTTACTTAATGATGAAAATATTTATGTAAGAGCACTTTCTCATGCACTTGTAGTATGTATTGCCTAATTTGATAGTGTGTTGAAACGATGATAAATTAGTGTGTGTCAAAATTAACACAGTAATGTAAATCACTGCTTTCTGAATGTTCTTTGTGTGGGGAGCTGCTGTGGAACTTGACATGATCACATGGACCCCTACGATGTTGACCTATTGGGAAGGACTCTAGTGTTTGGGTCCTTACCTCTTTTTATTGAATTAACAGCCAATTGGCGTTACTATAAGAACTAAAAACGCAAAATGCTGAAAAAACACAACAGGTCAGGTAACGTTCGTGGAGAAAGGAAAAGCAGAAAAGATTTTCTTCTTGCTAATAAGTTGTTAACTGCTAGTTTCTTCCAGTTCTTAAATAAAAAATGGTCTTGAGATTTGCACATTAGATGTTTAACTTTTTTCCAGATATTTTTCTTAACCTGCTTCATTTCCAGCAATTTTTTTTAATTTCAGGTTTCAGGTTACTATAGTGTTTTGTCAGTCATTTCCAGAAACAAACCTGTGACATTTATGATTCAAAACTTAAAATCTGCAGAGAATTAATAAATACATTTTTAATCAAGTTACTTTGTCTCACTACTGTACATCTGTTCCTTTCAAAAGATGATAACAGGCAAGCAGTAAAGCTAAATCTAATAGCGAAGTTTACATGGATGTCAGCACACAGAAGAGTAATAAGCAAATCAAAAGTTCAACTTATGCATTTCTTCAAAAATTGTCTTCAAAATATGAAAATGTTCAGTTGAATTCTTTTCAGAATCATAACTTTGCCTCATAAGTGTTCTTATCTCCCTGCTAAGACTTGCTAAACATATGTGGTTAGCATGAAAGAATTAGAAAAATAGTCAAGTAGAATCACAGGATCTTCATGGCAAAATGAACCTTTAGATGCATTACTTTGTAGAGACGCTGTTGTACATGATGACTGTGCCTGCTTCCAAATTCTCATTGTTATTGACATTGTGATACCAGCTGATGTTACTGCCGGACATGTTGGATACCAGACTGATAATCTAGTTTGATAGATTTTTTTTGAAATTAAAAAAGTTTTCTCACTGAAATGTTAACATGCCATGCTGCAGATTTGGTTTTAACAAATCAAACAGAAGTTTATTATGCAAAAAAGATAAATAATAGAAGAAACCAAACTATATTTATGTATAACACACATGTAAAGATTCAGACACACAGTAAAAATGCAATTCCATTGTTCCCAACAGCATCCCACTGCAGTACTCATTCACCAGAGAAAATGATCTTCTCTGATTTAGCTGTAGCTTTAATTCCCAGTCACAAAAATCTGATAACCTCTTTCATGATTCATCATTATAACTTAGCTTAAATGTTCTCAGCTTCAAATAATCTTCCAGGCATATAAAATCATGAGGGGTACAGATAATGTTAATGGCAGGTGTCTTTTCCCTAGGGTGGGGGATTTCAAGACTAGGGGGCACATTTTTAAGGTGAGAGGAGAAAGATTTTAAAAAAGACATTGGAGCAAATTTTTTACACAGTGGATAGTTCGCATGTGGAATGAACTTCCTGGGGAAGCGCTGGATGTGGGCACAATTACAGCATTTAAAAGACATTTGGATAAGTACATGAATAGGAAGAAGGTCTGGAGGAATATAGGCTGAGAGCAGGCAGGTGGGACTAGTTTAGTTTGGGGTTATATTCAGCATGGACTGATTGGACCGAAGGGTCTGTTTCTGTGTGCTATTACTGTATGACTTCTGCTCTGGAACTTTTAAATTAAACTTCTTACATTAAGGTAACCTATTTTTGACAATTCTAAACTATTTTCTCCCTTTCTCAGGAAAAACTGCTTTACGCATCCAGTTACATCTGTAGAACCCTACAGAACTACTCAAACTGAAAAAAAAAGCCTCAATATTTTTAAGCTATAGGTGCTTCCCCTAATCAAAGGGAAATGATCAGTCCCTGACCTTCCAACTGCAGCCTAATACACAACAGTTTACCTTGTTTGTTCATAAAATTCTCCTAATGTAGCAAAATCCCATTGAGGTCCAGGAAGCCTTTCTCTCTCAATGTGTTTTTAAGAAAAATACCATGGCTACAGAAATACTCTCCAGTTAATCATTAACCCCCTTCAGACACACACAAAACCCAATGCCACTCATTCAGATTCAAGAACCCAAACTTAAGGATAAATGATGTAAAATAAATAAAAATGTAATTATAATCAGTTGCATATAAATCACGCAGGCTGGAGCTTAAATCCATTGTGGCAATGTCCCTGCATCTTTAGCATTTTAAAATTTCTTAAGTGAATTATCAATTAAATTAGTAAGTGATGTTAAAATGTATGTTTCTAATGCCTGGTTTTGAAACTTTTTTAAAAGACTATTGAACGATAGAATATTTTGTTGTCTTTCTCTGTAGCCCAGTTGTGTGTACCACATTCAGCTGAAAGTTGAAGGCAATGACCACATAGAAAGAGCACTACCGCGGTATCGTGCTGTTGAGGTTAGTGAAGCATAGAATTTCTTGTGTTTATGTTTAATGCTTCAGCTGCATTTTTGAAGTTCTACGACTGGTTTCATGCTGAGTGATTGAGTGAAAAGGATCAATGGAACCCAGAGAATTGAGCAGAGATCTGTAATGCTACATGTATTCCTGCTGTTATACATGATCCCTTTATAATGGTTCCGGACAAAATGGGTTAAAGGTTTATGAACTACTTAAATGTAACATGTCATCTTTTTAGGATGGGATTGAATTGTATATTTGGACTGGGCCTGAAGTTTTATAAACCTTTAAGCCATTTCCTTCTCTCTCAAATTTCAGGTCTTGTTTTGTCAATTAATCTTTTAAAGAACGCTAAAACAACAGTGCATATAATGTGTAATCATCTGAAGCCTAAAAGAATTGCAAATATTAATTCCCCAAAATGCTGATTAATTGCAACTTTGGACACAAATGAGAGAATATTAAAAGAAAATCCTTATTATGAAGGCTTTGGAGCTTGGGGACGTATCTGTGTTCACTCTGTTGTGTCCTGCACCACAGACCTGAATAAATTGATGGAGAGGGATTATTTATGAAACATAGTCCTGTCATACAAGATTGCAAAGCTTGTCACAGGAATTCTCAGGTATCAGATTGGGGCGTTACCTCTACCATTGTAGTACCAAAGTTATCTGCAGGTCCTGTCACAGTACCCTGGCAGTGACTGTGAAAGCTGTCTTACTGTCCATGAGCGCTATCCTACTAGGGAACCAATTAAGAAATTGTGCCGTTGGCTACAAGGACACCAACAGCCAAGCTCCAGTCCAGTGACTATGATTGCCTGTACTCCCATTTCCACTTTCCCTGAGGGGATAAGCTGCTATTATCAGCCTTTGTATTGCCCATATATATATATGACAGGTGACTAATGAATAGCCTGCACTTTTACCTACCTTCCCACTGAAAAGCAACATTAATCACGAAATATGCTGCATTTTCAAAAAGAAATGTCTGCTGATGACAACATTTGGCACCAGGTTCTTACTTCTGTAGCAATGTCACTTGTTCCTGTTCCCCAGTCTGCTGCTGATATCACTTATTAACTCACAAGCTGACTATTTGTAGCCGTGCTGTTGCTCACAAACAGTGTTGGGCGGGATGCAGAGAGTGGTGGCTTAGTGGTTAGCATTACTGCCTCACAGCACCAGGGACCCAGGTTCAGTTCCAGCCTCGGGCGACTGTCTGTGTGGAGTTTGCATGTTCTCCCCGTGTCTGTGTGGGTTTCCTCCGGGTGCCCCGGTTTCCTCCCTTCTAAACAAACAAACTGAAAGAACTGCAGATGCTGGAAATCAGAAACAAAAACAGAAATTGCTGGAAAGACTCAGCAGGTTTGGCAGCAACTGTGGAGAGAAATCAGAATTCATGTTTTGGATCCAGTGAACCTTCTTCAATTCTTCACTTCAGAACTGAATCTAAAATATTAACTCTTCTTTCTACCCACAGATGCTACCAGACCTGTTGAATTTTTCCAGCAACTTCTGTCCTTGTTTAATTTAGGTTAGGTGGATTGACCACGCTAAATTTCCCCATTGTGTCCATGAATGTGCGGGCTAGGTGGATTAGCCATGGGAGACGCACAGTTACAGGGATAGCTTGGGGGTTCTGGATAGGATGCTCTTTGGAGGGTGGGTGCAGACTCAATGGGCTAAGTGGCCTCTTTCCGCACTCTAGGGATTCTATGATTCTATATTGTTCATCTAAACTTGGAATGACCTAAAGTGAAATGTTAGAATCTGGTTTCAAGGCAAGCTCCACTAAAACTTGCATTAGTTGTATTCAGGCAACCCTGCTGCTCGCCTGAAATTAACACACATGCTGCAGCTGTATAACCAGTGGTTCTGTTGGGATCGCTGGATGCTTCTGAAGAAACTTTCGTGTTAGGTTCTTCTTGAAACACTCCTTCATGTGGAGCCAGGAGTAGCCCTCCAATCTCTACATTATTGCTGTGGATCAGTGCAATTTCTCAATTTTGTCACCTCCTACCCTTTGTGGACTTGGCTAAGGATTGGCACAGCTTGTAACCTAACCAAAATCTAAAGATCCTGGATAGGTAGTTATAAAAATCTATAGGTCTGGTAGCATCTGTGGAGAGAGAAATAGTCGATGTTTTGGTTCCAGTATAATGCAGTTCTGAAGAAGAGTCATACTGGACATGAAATGTTAACTCTGTTTCTTTCTTCACAGATCTGCTGAATTTCTCCAGCACTTTGTGTTTGTTTCAGATTTTTGGTATCCGCATTATCTTGCCCTGATTAGACGTAAAATTTAGATTTATAAATCTGTTCAACATGCTTTTTTAAAAATGTATAATGATGCCAGTCTAATTACTATCATTAATAAAATAAATATTCCACAGGAAATTACTTTCAGAATAAATATTGCCTTTATGTGCTTTTGTGGATAAAGTTTTTTTTGTTAATCATACTGCAGTTGAAAAAGCTGATCTATTTCCACTGTATTTCCTTTGTTCAGGTTGACAGCAGTGATATTGATGGTGTGAATATTCTAGCATTCCGACAGATTAATCAATTTGATTTAAGTGGCAATGTTATCACCTCACCTGAACACCTTTCTACTTTACGGGTATGTAAGATTGCTTTCTTTGCTTAAGTGTTTACTGCTGCATTTCCTTCTGATACCCCCCAGTCCGCAATCATAGAATGTGAGGGGTTAGTTAGCGCAGTGTCTGGATGGCTGGTTTGTGATGCAGAATAGCACCAACAATGTGGGCTCAATTCCCACACTGGCTGATGTTACCGTGAAGGTCTCTCCTTCTCCAACTCTCGCCTTGCCTGAGGCATGGTGACCCTCAGGTTAAACCACCACCAGCCATCTCCCTCTAACGAGAGAACAGCCCTATGGTCTGGTAAAACTGTGGCAACTTGACCCATTTACGGCACAGGAGGAGGCCTTTTGGCACATCATGTCTGTGCTGTTCCTCTGAAGAGCGAGTTCACCTGGAGACACTGCCTCACGTCTCCTCATAGGCCAGGGCAAGTCTTCCTTTCTGTATAGGATTCAACTCAGCTTGTGAAACAACCTGATCTTATCTCTTCATCAAAGGAATCTTTTTTTTAGTTTCTTAGAGTCAGGATAAAGAGAGCTTGTGATTGCTGTTTTCTAGTTTTTTGTCCTCACTTTCCAGGATGAGGGATCCAGAGGAGGTTTGCAAGAATGACACCGGGGATGAAGGGCTTGTCATTATGAGGAGCGGTTGAGAACTCTGGGTCTGAACTTGATGGAGTTTAGAAGGATGAGGGGGAATGTCATTGAAACTTACAGAATACTGAGAGGCCTGGATGGAGTGGATGTTGAGAAGATGTTTCAACCAGTAGGAGAGACTAGGACCTGAGGGCACAGCCTCAGAGTGAAGGGACAACTGCTTAAAACTGAAATGGGGAGGAATTTCTTCAGCCAGAGGGTGGAATCTGTGGAACTGATTGCTGCAGAAGGTTATGGAGATCAAGTCATTTGAGTGTATTTAAAACAGAGATAGACAGGTCCTTGGGTAGTAAGGGGATCAAAGGAGAAGGTAGGAGACTGGGGTTGAGAAACATATCAATCATGATTTAATGATGGAGCAGACTCATGGGGAGGGTGCGGAAAAGATTTACAAGGATGTTATCGGGAATGGAGGGTTTGCGTTATAAATGAGAGGCTGGATAGTCTGGGATGTTTTTCACTGGAGCATAGGAGGCTGAGGGGTGACCTTATAGAGGTATATAAAGTCATGAGGGATGTGGGTAAGATGAATACAGGAATAGGGTAAGGGAATTCAAAACTAGAGGGCATATTTTTAAGGTGAGAGGAGAAAGATTTAAAAGGGTCCTGAGAGGCAAGTTTTTCACAGAGAGGGTAGTTCATATGTGGAATGAACTGCTAGAGGAAATCGTAGATGTAAGTACAGTTACAACATTTAAAAGACATTTGGACAGATACATGAATAGGAAAGGTTAAGAGGTATTCATTTAGAGGGATTCCAGTTTTAGTTTGGGGACCTTGGTCGGCATGGATGAGTTGGACTGGAGGATCAGTTTCTGTGCTCTATGACTCTGTGCATTATGGTCTTATGATCTGTCCCATGGTCTATGATCTACAATGGTAGATGACAGAGGGTGAACTGTGTGGGTATGGAGTGAAATTTCCAATGGCATTCTGTATTGCACATCTGTTGCACTGACCTTAAATTCCTAACATTTGATAAGTCACAGTTTGTCGAACTTAATAACCTAAAGTATCTATTAGCATGATTTTTTTTTTGGTTCATTCATATGATGTGGGCATTGCTGGCTGGATCAGCACTTACTGTCCATTCCTAGTTGCTCTTGGGTATTGTAAATAATGCAAATATTTGATATCTAATCTTTTTTAACATGGACTATAATGTATATTTCTAATTTATTTAGGTGGTGCTGTATAAAAGTGAAAACCTGGATAACCCAATACAAACAGTGTCGCTGGGACAGTCCCTTTTTTTCCATTTCCCGCCGTTGTTAAGAGATGGCGAGGTAAGTTTACTTTCTGTAGAATGAACAGCGTTCAGCTAAATTGTGTAAATGAATGCAAACTTTTTTTTTGGTCTCAAAAGTTTTTCTGTCCAACGTTGTCTAGGAATGAAATTATTGCTTATGTGTTGCAGAACTATGTCGTGGCCTTGGAGTCAACATTGCCCAAGTCACTGTATGAGTACATCTTGCCTCAAATATCCTTTAGTGCAACTGGTTACCATAAACACATTACCCTTATGTTCACCCCTTCGGTAAGTCAATGCTAAAGGATAACTGTTTTTAAAAACATGTGAATAAACTTGTTTCCCTGTTGTTATCTGGTATTGTATTGAATTATGGTAGGGTGTTGTTATCCAATAGGGTATTGTATTGAATTATAGTAGGGTGCTGTTATCCAGTAGGGTATTGTATCAAATTATCTAGTAGGATGCCAGGGGTGGCACAGTGGCTCAGTCGTTACTCACAGCGCCCCAGGACCCAGGTTTGATTCTACCTTCGGGCAACTGTCTATGTGGAGTTTGCACATTCTTCCCGTGTCTGTTTGGGTTTCCTCCCACAGTCCAAAGATGTGTGGGTTAAGTAGATTGACTATGCTGAATTGTCCATAGTGTCCAGCGATGTATAGGCTAGGTGGATTAGCAATGTTAAATTCAGCGTTACAGGGATAGGGGAGGGGGACTGGTGAATCTGGTCAGGATGCCTCAGAGGGTCCGAGTGGGCTTGATGGGCCAAATGGCTTCCACACTGTAGGGGTTCTATAGTTCTATTGTTGTGTGGTATGGCAGGGTTACGAGCAGGTAATCCGTGTGGTTGGAGTTGGTGATGTGTGAGATAGAATAAAACTCTAGTGGAAAAACCTTTGCCTGGACTCTATCTAACCAATATTATTTAATATTTAATGGTAACATGCATGGCAATTCATTGTTGAAATTTGCTGCAAAGCTTTTGAGTTAACATTGACAGATGATTATACTTGTTTATCTGTTACTTTGAATCATTGCACTCTGTGGATAAAATTAATTGAATCCAAACTATTGCAACAATTACTGAGCTGTGATCTTTAACCAGGTGTACATTGTATTTCTTCAGTCTTTTAAACTTAAAACTGAAATCTGTTTCGGAGACTGTAAAGCCTAAATTGTCCTGTTTTATTTTAATTGAATCTGCTGTCACCTAATTAACTTTTACACACTGCATTGAATTTTACTAAACCCAGTAAGTGGTGCTTTTTTAGCAGAATCTGATTTCTTGTCAATAGGGCATCCTGCAAATGATTCAGTTATTGTATTGAACGATAAATGTTAGTCTCACTACAGTAGTTTTGAACAGTTTTGTGATGGCTTTATGCTGCTACTTTCTTCTTGATGATTGAAAGAAGTTCTGGATGGTGCCACCACAAAAGTAGCAGTGTAACAAAGTGACTGTTGACTGTGGTAAAGCTGTGAGTTTGTACATACTGAAGTTTAAGTCCAGGAAACTCCAAGATTAATCCTATTTCCAAGACTTGAAGAGACCAATGAGTAAACTATTCCAGTCGTGTCCCGGCCAGTTTCCCGCTTTCCATCCTCCATAAATTTTAGCTCATTTACAATGTTACTGTCTATATCCTCAAATGTGCACCAAGTCCCGATTATCCCTTTACTCATTCTGCCTGACCCACTTTGATTCTCAATTCAGCAGTGTTTCTGATTTAAATTAGTTTCCAGGAAGCTGCAGGATTGTTGTAAAAAACATGTAGTTCACTAATGTCTTGCAGAGAAAGATTAATCAGCTTTCTAGTCAGCTGTACATGTGACTGCAGCTCTAAGTTATTGCATAGTTGACTCTTAGCTACCCTCTTGAGCTGACTGAGGAAACCACTCCATTGTATTAGATTGTTTGAAAAGAAGATCCAACACCACCTTCAGCAACAGCTTGTATTCATTTAACTCCTTGATCATAGTAAAACATCCCAAAATCCTTCACAAGGTCATAAGGCACACACTGACACTGAACCAAAAGAAATTGTTGGAATATATGACTAAACCTTGGTGGGTTTTAAGGAATGTCCTGAAGGAGAGCGAGAGGGAGGTTTAGGAAGGGAATTACAGACCTTAAGGGCTAAATGTTGGGATGAAGTAAAAATGGAATGGACAAGAGGCCAGAGTTGAAGGAGCACAAACTTCTCCGAGAGTTGCAAAGATGGGGAGGTGAGGGGCTTGAGCATGAGGGTCACCATGTGCAGAAATAGACCAATCAGACTTGCTCCCAAATTATTTTACTCCTCCATCTCAACTCCATTTAACTGCCTTTGGTCAATATCCCTTGTCACTTTTGCTGAAAGCTCCAACTATGCCTTCCCATCCATTTTTATTGTAGGGGAGTGAGTTCCTAAGTTTTACAACAATTTGTGAAAAGGTGCTTATTGATTTCCCTCCTGAATGGTCTAGCTCAAATTTTGAAATTGTGTCCCCTTGTTTTCGATTTGCACGAGACAAAATGAGGTGGGTTCTGAAAAGCTACCAAAATCCTTTTGGAGTTTTAAACACTTCGATCAAATTGTCTCTTAATCTTCAGTGGTTGCTCCTGCTAGGGGATTGGGTCACAGTATAACACTTGCCTTTCCTGAATTGTCCTCACATAAGCACTGTAGCTTGTCTGCAACCACTGTGTAACATGCATCATCCAGCTATGTCAAAGTCAATCCCTCTTTTGCTGCCATCCAGAAGACATCTCTGCAAATAAAAACAGAAATTGCTGGAAAAGCTCAGCAGGTCTGGCAGCATGTGTGGAGAGAAATTGGAAGTAACTCTGATTTCTCCCTACAGATACTGCCAGACCTGCTGAGCTTTTTCAGCAATTTCTGATTATTTTCTGATTTCCAGTATCCACAGTTCTTCCGGTTTCTATTTGGGGATCTCTGCAGTTTGCCAATTCTCATCCACCGGCTGGAATATTGACATTTGCTTATTTGAATGTTAGTTTGTAAGAGTGCTTTTTGCTCTGCAATTTCAAATCGCCCTCACATTTGTCTTACAGTCTGTGTATGGCATTGTTATCATTTGTCTTATCTACATTTCAAATTAATCTTCTACAATTGAGAAAATACAAACCAATTTCAAGCAACTGTTTTCAAAATGGAAGCGTTTAGGAGACAGGAATTAATGTTGATCAGCAGCAGTAATGGTTGAACAGAAAATTTGATGATTTTGGCATCAAAGGAATTGCTAGTTTAGGGTTGTGGAGGGAGGATGATCGACCAGCTGGACAGCGTTGGAGGTAAGCAAATCCAGGATTTGAGTGTTTGAGCGGTTGAGGGACAAGCAGAGAAAATAGTATTTAAGAAGTGAGAAAGGATAGTTGTGGCAATGGAAATGATTTGGAGTTGGAATCTCAGACCCAGGTCAGGGCCAGTGGACTCGAAGTGTTAACTCTGCTTTCTCTCCACAGATGCTGCCAGACCTGCTGAGTTTATCCAGCAGTTTCTGGTTTTGTCTCAGATGGGATGCTAAGTTTGTGTACAATACAGCTTGAGTCAGTGACTAGAGAGGGAGATGGAATCAGTGGTGGGGGAAAAGTATTTTGGGGTTGGTGGATCTTGTGAAGGTACTATTGCAGGGCAACAATTGCCAGCAATACCCCTATCCTGGGAACAGATTTTTAAAAAAAATCAGCAAACTGGATTTATGTTAGGTTGAAGCCCGTAAACAGCCATGAAGTGTCATCTTTAGCTATGATTATAACTTGTTTTTATAACCATTGTCAAAATTTGTAGATTATTGCCAGTGCACGTTCCATTTTAGGGAATAATTGATGGGAGTGCAGCTATGATTTAGTTGTTAAACTTTGGAGTTTTTCTTTTTGATGGGCTGTTAAGTCTGATTCGGTTTGGAAGCAATGAGAATAGTTCTGGAGACATTTTCCACCATTGCAGTGGTGACCTGACTAAGTAATTGTGTCACTGAGGGAAAAATGCTGAATTTCTGTGGGAATTACTGAAATTCTGTGAAGGCATTGCGCTTTAATATGAGTTTATGACAGTCAAAGTAAATCAGTTTCACTGCATATTACACAAATGGATTTTTGATTTATAATGACATCTATGTAACTATACTTCCATTATCCCACTTGGGCAAGTCTCTGAGCAATTCTTAAAGCTGCTACTTTTGGTGTACATGTAGGGGAAAGATTATGAGAGTCACTTTTCTTTAGTTGGTAGTTCCATGCCTGTTTTATGGTGTGCAGCTAAATCTCACATCAATACATGAGCAAAAATGTCTTTGAGGATCACAGGCTTATAACCAGCTCTGTGTAATTTTATTTGAAACTAGAGGACATAGGTTTAAGATGTGAGGAGAAAGATTTAAAAGGGACCTGAGGGGCAACTTTTTCACGCAGAGGGTGGTGCGTGTATGGAATGAGCTGCCAGAGGAAATGGTGAAGGCCGGTACAATTACAACATTTAATAGGCATCTGGATGGGTAGGGGAATAGGAACGGTTTAGAGGGATATGGGCTAAATGCTGGCAAATGGGACTAGAATAATTTAGGATATCTGGTTGGCATGGATGAGTTGGGCTGAAGGGTCTGTTTCCGTGCTGTACATCTCTAGACTATGTTGTCCCCCCTCCATTAAGAATTTCTATCATCAATAAAATAAGTAATAATTTGGGGCAATCTTATCCCAATCTTGTCTTTATATTGCATTATAGACAGGAGGCATAATGATAATGTCGGTAGGCTAGTAATCCAGAGGCCCAGGCAAATGTTTTAGGGACATGGGTTCAGATTGCATCACGATAGGTGGGGAAATTTGAATTCAATAAAATTCTGGAATTAAAAAGCAAGTCTGATGTTGACCATATAGCCATTGATGATTGTTGTAATCCCTTCTGGTTCAGTCGAGTCCTTAGGAAATCTGTTGCCCTTACCTGGTCTGACCTACATGTGACTCCAGATTCACAACAATGTGCTCGATGTCTTCTGGAAATGGCTGAGGGAACCGCACAGTTCAGGAACAGTTAGTATTGGACAACAAATGCTGGTCTTGTCAGCAACGTCCACGTGTCATCAAAGAATAATTGATTGAGTTTTTTTTTGAAGAGCTGACAGAAAGGGTTGATGAAGGCAGTGATTATCTATATGGACTTCAAGGCATTCAACAAGGTTCTGCATGGTAGACTGGTTAACAAGGTTAGATCTGGTGGAGCTAGCCAATTGAATACAAAATTGCCTTGAAGGTAGCAGACAGAGGGTGGTGGTAGGGCATTACTTTTCGAACTGGAGGCTTGTGACCAGAGATGTGCCACAAGAATCGGTGCTGGGTCCATTGCTTTTTGTCATTTATACAAATGATTTGGATGTGAACATAGGAGGTATGGTTAGTGAGTTTGCAGATGACACCAAAGTTGGTGGTGTAGTGAACAGGGAAGAAAGTTATCTCGGAGCACAACAGGACCTTGATCAGATGGGCTGAGGAGTGGCAGATGGAATTTAATTTGGATAAATGTGAGGTGTTTCATTTTGGTAAGGCAAACCAGGGCTGGACTTATATGGTTAATGGTAGGGGCCTGAGAAGTGTTGCTGAACAAAGAGATCTTGGGGTGCAGGTGCATTGTTCTTTCAAAGTGGAGTCACAGGTAGACAGGATAGTGAGGGCAGTATTTGGTACGCTTGCCTTTATTGGTCAGTGCATTGAGTACAGGAGTTGGGAGGTCATGTTGCGGCTGTACAGGATATTGGTTAGGCCACTTTTTGGAATACTGCATGCAATTCTGGTCTCCCTGCTGTAGGAAAGATGTTGTTACCCTTGAAAGGGTTCAGAAAAGATTTACAAGGATGTTGCTGGGTTTGGAGGCTTTGAGCTATCGGGAGAGGCTGAATAGGTTGGCACTATTTTCCCTGGAGTGTCTGAAACTGAGGGTTGACCTTATAGAGGTTTACAAAATCATGAGGGGCGTGGATAGGGTGAATAGTCTTTTTCCCAGGGTAGGGGAGTCCAAAACTAGAGGGCATAGGTTTGAGGTGAGAGGGAAAAGATTTGAAAGGGACCCGAAGGGCAACTTTTTCCACACAGAAGGTGGTGTGTGTATGGAATGCACTGCCAGAGGAAGTGGTGGAGGCTGGTACAGATGCATTATTTAAAAGGCATCTGGATGGATATATGAATAGGAAGGGTTTAGAGGCATATGTTGGCAAATGTTGAAACTAGATTAATTTAGGATATCTGGTCAGCGTGGACGAATTAGATCGAATGGTCTGTTTGTGTGCTGTATAACTTTCTGACTCCGCTAAAGAAAAAGGAAGGGGCCCAGTCTCACTGTGTTACATCATCTTCTTGCAGAGAAAGCTTCCTGAGCAGGATGTTGCCCAGGGATCATATATTGCCTTGCCTCTTACTCTGCTCCTGCTTCTGGCTGGTTACAATCATGACAAGGTAAAGTTTCTTTTCAAATTATATTGGGGCTCTGTGTGGCTGGGGACAGCATATGGCCGTTTTATTCTGTATTTTCAAGACGAGAGTAATGTTTTTTGTTTTAAAAAGCCTACTTCTGAAAATTAGTAACATTTGTACACAAGATTGTTAAATGAACCATTCATGGCAAATGATGCAAATAGAATTGCAAGCTATGATGCATAAAATAATCAAATTGAATATGAATTGTCCAAACTAGTCCAGAATATTAGGACACAAACGCTTTTCACTGTAGGTTGACAAATTAGAATCAGTTGGGAGTATTTCTGTTAACTACAGCTGGAGCTTATTAGACTAAAGCTTGGGTCACAAAATAAGTATTTTAATGTTGTCATCAAATGTCAGATTCTCCTTATTTTTTTCCCATGAGTGCGGGGTGGGAGGACATGGAAAAAAAAATCCCAAGTTGGTGTGATTGTTAATTCAGTCATTCACTTGAATTATTCCAAAAAGAGTCTGTGGGAGTTGATTCTGCACAGAAGGCAGAGATATAATAATGCAAGGAGCTAACGTAATGGATTATATATTATTTTTCACAATGATATTACGTTACATTTGGACTTTCTGCCACCGACTGTTTCAAATCAAAAATGGCAAATATATTTGAACTAATTTTCACCTAGGTCTTATTGATGAAGTGAATGTCTGCTTTGTTTGGATTATGTCAGATTTCTAGAAAATTGGAAAGTTATATTTTGACAGAGATTTGGAGAAATAATAGAACAGCCTGTATATGGTATAATAAAAAAAAGTAATGCCATTGCTAGAGATCTGAAGCAGCTCTGGCAGTATCTGTGAAGAGAGAGTGGGGAGATGCTGCCAGATCTGCTGAGTTTCTCTAGCACCTACTGCTTTGAAGCCAGTATAACCTACCCGTGAAAAGAACAACAACTTCCCCGCTGTTAGTAGACTTCTGAACGGACCTCTCAAATTTTAAATTTAATGTTTATCTCGCTCTTTGTGCACCTTCTCTGCAGCTGTAACATTGTATTCCTCGCTCTGTTCTATTACCCTAATGGACTTTGTGTGGTATGATCTGCCTGTACTACAACCAAAACAAAACTTTCTGCTGCACCTAGGTACATGTGACAATAATAAATCAAATCAATCAATATTTGTGTCTTCATTAACATTGATTTATGGGACTTTCCCTTTCCCTTTGTGAATTCCATTGACAGGGTAGGATTAAGAATATATTTAGCAAGGATTTTGTTTTCAGTGGGAATCGTTCAAAGTGCAGTGACTGCATTAATAACCTTCATTGGAATTGTGGCCTATTTATTTCTCTATCAATATCGGACAACCATCTTCAAAAAAAATCCCAGAAAAACAAATGAAGTGTTGTGCTATTCCCGAATAATGCTATTAGCACAAAGATCTGGGATTTGTTAATTAAATACAGTTGCTTGGCTTGATGAGCTACTTATAAACCCTTAATGATAGTTCTGTACATTTTTTGTACAGGGATTGAGAAAGTATGTTTAGGATTGTGAAGTGATGGGGCTTTAAAATGTTTCATTATTGCAGATTTGTGGCAGAAAAGGAGATTTTGTTGTAATCTTATCTTGCACACAGTGGATGTATTTCATTTGTGCCACATTTGATCTTAAAAAAGCCATTTGTGCAGTCTAATTTCACATGGCATTAATTTCCCTGGCAAACCGTGGAGCTCTTATCTACTGTGTCATGTGCAGTCGTAAATTTATGTAGTACATTATGCTGTTTTGTTTCAGTGAGTTTTTTTTTAACCCTTCTCCATAGTTTGATGAATATTTAGGTTACACAAAAATAAATTGATGGTATTTTAATTCATTTACTCACTATTTTTGGATTATTCTGTTAGTTAGTATTGCTATAGTCACTGCAGTGAATTCCTGTAATGATTTTTTTGCAGAAACATAATTTTGTCACATGTAAGCAATCTCCAAGATCTTTCCTCTGCATTATTTTGTGGAGTCCACTACCCCAAGTGCAATGGAGTACGGGAACATTGTGTAAATTTAAGAAGAAGATAGACAGTATGGGTTGAAGTAATGGGTAGTAAATAACGTAGAACAGCACAGCACAGGAACAGGCCCTTCAGCACACTATCTCTCTGCCGACCATGATGTCATTCTAAACTAATCTCATCTACTTGCACACAATCTGTATTCCCCATCAGTTCACATGCCTGTGTAAATGCCTGTTAAATATTTGCTTTCGTATCTGCTTCTCCGCCCCCCACCCCCGGCAGCACGTTTCAAGCACCTACCATCCTCTGCCTAAAAAAATTTCATCGCACCTATCCTTTAGACTTTCACCCTCTCCTAGTATTTGACATTTTCACCCTGGGAGAGAGACTCCAACAATCCACCCTGTCCGTGCCTCTCATTATTTTATATACTTCTACCAGGTCACCTCTCAGCTTCCACTGCTTTAATGAAAACAATCCAAGTTTGTTCAACTGCTCCTTACAGCTAATACATGGTAATCCAGGTAAACTTCTTTTGCACCTTCTCAAAAACCTCCACATCCTTCAATGCACACAGTACTCCAGATGTGGCCTAATTAAAGTTTTATACAGCTCATACGGTGTGGAGCTGGAGGAACACAGCAGGTCAGGGAGCATCAGAGGAGCAGGAAAGTTGATGTTTCAGGTTGGGAACCTTCTTCAGAACTGGGGCGGGGGAAGGGAGCTGGGAAATAAATAGCGGGGTGGGGCTGGGGCTAGGTAGGTGGGATGGTGATAGATGGATGCAGGTAGGGAGTGTTGGGGATTGGTCAGTGGGAAGGGTGGGGCGGATAAGTGGGAGAGAAGACGGACAGGCTGTGTCAGGTCAAGGAGGCAGGGAGGGAGGATGGGTGGGGCTGGGGAAAGGTAGGTGGGATGGTGATAGGTGGGCATAGTGGGGATTGGTCGGTGGGAAGGGTGGGGTGGATAGGTGGGAAAGAAGATGGACAGGTTGCATCGGGTTGAGAGGGAGGGTTGGATGTGGGATGAGACCGTGGGTGGGGAGATTTTAAAGCTGGTGAATTCCACGTTTAGACCATCGGGCTGTAGGCTCCTGAGGCGGAATATGAGGTGCTGCTCCTCCAGTTTGCGGGCGGTGTCATTGTGACACTGGAGGAGACCCAGGATGAACATGTCACCCAGGGAGTGGGAGGGGGAGTTAAAATGGTTGGCGACCAGAAGGCGGTGTTGTTTGTCGCGTACAGAGCTCAGATGCTCCATGAAACGGTCCCTGAGTCTACACTTGGTCTCACAGATGTAGAGGAGGCCACATTGGGAGCAACCAATACAGTAGACCAGGTTGGAGGGCATACAGGTGAACCCCTGTCGGATGTGGAAAGTTTGTTTGGTGCCTTAAATGGAAGTGAGGGGGGAGGTGTAGGGGCAGGTGTAGCACTTCCTGCAGTTGTAGGGAAAGGTGCTGGGGGCGGTGGGGTTAGTGGGGAGTGTGGAGCTGACAAGGGAGTTGCGGAGAGAGCGGTCCCTATGAAAGGCAGATGGGGATTTGGAGGGAAATATCTCTTTGGTCATTGGGTCGGATTATAGGTGGCGGAAGTGGCGGAGAACGATACATTGGATACGGGGGTTGGTGGGGTGATATATGAGGACCAGAGGGATTCTGTCTTTATTTTTGTTGGGGAGAGGGATTTTGAGGGCAGAAGTGTGGGAAACGCAAGAGATGTGGTTAAGGGCATTTTTGATCACCGGAGGGGGGATGCTGTGGTTCTTGAAATAGGAAGACATATGGGATGTGCGGGATGGAACTCTCCCTCCCCACCCCTATCTGCCTTTCATAGGGACCGCTCACTCCACGATTCCCTCATCTGCTCCACACTTCCCATTAACCCCAACACATTTCCCTGCAACTGAAATGTCAACTTTCCTGCTCCTCTGATGCTGCCAAGCATGCCGTACTCCTCCTTTACCACTTTGTCCATTTGTGTTGCCTCTTTCAGGGAGCTATTCACTTGGACCCCAATCCCTCTGTATATATTAATGCTGCGAAGGATCCTGCCATTTACTGTGGACTTTCCTGTTGAATTTGACCTCCCAAATGCGTCACCTCACACTTCTCTGGATTAAACTTTATCTGCCACTTCTCTGCTCAACTTTCCAACTGACCTATATTGTAGAGTTACAGAGTCATACGACACGCTCCAACTAGACCATGCTGAACATAATCGCAAACTAAACTTTCCAACTGATCTACATCCTGCTGTATCCTTTGATAACCTACCTTATTATCCGTAGCTCCACCAAATTTCGTGTTGTCTGCAAACTTAGTAATTAGACCACCTACATTTTCATCCAAATCATTTATATATATTATACTACATGTATATAACAAACAGCAGGGGTCCCAGCACTGATCCTTGCAGAACACCAGTGGTGATAGACCTCCAGTCAGAAAAACACCCCTCCACAGCTGCCCTTTGTCTCCTGTGATCAAGCCTATTTTGTATCCAACTTAGCAAATTCTGGACCAGCCTACCATAAAGGACCTTGTTCGGTGTTTCGGTAAAGTCCATGGAGATGCCATCAACTGCTGTACCCTCATCAGTCATCTTCATCAGTTTCTCAAAAATTGAATCAAATTTGCGAGACAAGACCTTCCCTGCTTAAAGGCATGCTTACTATCCCTAATAAATCGATTCCTTTCCAAATTCGAGCAAACACATGGAGTTGAGGCTGAGTTCAAATCAGTAATGTTCATATTAAATGATGGAGTGGACTCAAGGGGCTGAATTGTACTTAAGTTCCTATTGAAACCTGGCTTGCCATTAGATTTTCCTGCTAATAATTAATCAGCTGTGCATTAACTCATTGCTTAATAACCTTTGCCTTTATTTGAAGTATGATTTAAGTAATAATTTCATCATTTGAATTTCATTCCCATTTATCTAGGCAGTTCACTGTAATAAGTATAATGGATGTGCTTTTCCCTTTTCCTCTGCAGCTGTTCCCATTGCTGACGCAGTTGATAAATCGCTTACAGGGTGTGCGGGCGCTCAGTCAAGGTGGTTTAGATGGTGCTAGCCAGGAGGAGGCCAAGAGACAAGCCAAAAGGCTAAAGTCAAGACGCACATGAATACATGTGAACAAACTGGCTGAGATTTACTTCAGTTCAGCACACTTACAAAGTCCATCATTCATTATCTGGTTCACTTAGTTGAACTGCCCCCATGATTGTTAAAGTCATTTATCATTATAAGTTACAGATCTAGATTTTTACTGCTAACCTCTGATTTGAACTAAAATTTGTTTTATGTTAAAATTTGGGATTACATATGTTTCAGTGATTGGAATTGGTTTAAAGATTTAAGAAACACATCAATGGGGCAGAATTTTGATCAGAAAAGATGTTAATTTATTTTCACTGTTGTTCAAACTCACTTGAAAAGCAAAGCCATGAAATCAATGATGCCTGTTTTGTAATGTACTGTATATTTGAACTGAGCCATTTTGATAATGTGGTAAAATATGAGTGTTTGACAAACAGCTGGGCTGCATTATTGAATACACTGGCAAACTGAAAGGAGTCACACCCTGCGTTTTAAAAAAAAAAAAAAAAAATTCAGTTTTTCTTCCATGGTGAACAATGAGATTCTGGATCAATTTTTCTCAATTTAGCATGGATTGTTACCTCACTTCTGTTAAAACCTTAAGAGTTATCTCACACCAACACAGGAAATCTTTTGAAATATTAATTTGTCTCTTTGGGTAATTGTAAGTGAGTAGCTTACCTTCTGGTTATTGTAAATCTGTTTTATTCTATTACACAATCTTGCGGAAGGTAGCTTTTGTTGATATTTAGTTGTGGCAACTGAGCCCATGACTGAAGACCACTTGATGTATTTTATCTTGAAATTCTTTGTATTTTGGTTTGCAGGCAAAATGCTTGAGAAAGTGGGGAGCAGGGATTTGTATTTGTATTGCATTTGTTTAACACTTTTGGTGTAAGAAACATCGTAACGTGCTTCACAGGACTGTTATAAAATAAAATACAGGGATTTACCACTCATCCAGCACCCTCAGGACTGGGCTAATGCTGGATTTTGGATATTTTGAGATTTCATGTTGGCTAGTTTAGGACAGAGTGGACAGGTGGGGGTCAAAGGTTGCTTGGTGAGGCAATACAGCAGTTTGTGACATGGCAACGACAGTAAATAGCCCGAAGACGCACTGCGCAAATGTAGTGCTGAATTGTCCAGGTAAGTTTTACTTCAAAAGAAAATTTATTTGATTAAAATTGATGCATGGATGATTGCAAATATGTCAGGTTTTCAGATGCTGTCAGTTTTTGGGTATTCTTACCTGTATGACATAAAGTCACACAGGAAGATAATCAGCCTGGCCAAGAACAAGGTCAGCATTTGTCGCTAATGTTTTAAAGAAAGTCTTGAGAGAGGTGGAGAGTATAAGGAGGGAATTGCAGAGCCTGGGGCCTAAGCAGCTGAAGGCACAGCCATTGACAGTGGGGAATTATAATTATAAATAGACAAGAGGCCAGAATTAGATGAGTGCAGATAAGTTGGAGTACTGCAGGGTTGGAGGAGATTGGAGATGAGGAGTGCCTGGATTTTTGAGGGGTTTGAGAACACAGGTGACAATTTTAAAATGAAGACTTTGCGTTATTGGTAGCCAGTGTAAGTGAGTGAACACAGACTATAGGTGAACAGAAATGTTGCGAGTTCAAACATGGGTGGCTGAGTTTTGGATTAGTACATTTGAATAAGAAAGGTGATGGCCCCGTTATATTGTTGCTAGACTCTAGAGACCCATGTTCTGGGAACCTGGGTTTGAGTCTCACTGCATCAGATGGTGTAAAAATAAAAGTAAATGAATAAAAATGTCTGTAGAATTACAAGGCTAATGATGAAACCATTTTTGATTATCGTTAAAACCTACCTAGTTCACTGGTGTCCCTCAGGAAGCCACCAGTCTCTCAGCATTGTGGTCAGCACTTAACTGTCCTCTAGAATAGCTGAACAAGCCACTCCATTGTATGGACCACGACAAAGAAGGGACTGAAACAAGATGAGCCACTTGGCACTGACTAAAACAATGGGAACCACGGCCTCTTGATCCTGCAAAATCCTCCTTATAAGCATTAGCCAAAATTTGGAGAGTTGTCTCACAGACTAGGAAAACAACAGCCTGTCGTAGTCATGCTCACAGAATCATATCTTACACACAGTCACGCTTCAGTTCCATCCCTGGATATGTCCTGGCACAGTGGGATACAGTCGGGAGGAAGTTGCTTCAACACTGACTGTGGACCTGGTGAAGTCTCATGGCATTGGGTCAATTATGAGAAAGGAAAGCTCCTGCTGATTGTCACATCCTCCCCTCAGCTGATGAAATACTGTCGACCAGGTTGAACAGCACCTTCTCTGCTATAAATGGGGCAGACTCTGACCGGTTTAACATCTCGACTGGGCATCTTCGTGGACCATCAGCAGCAGGAACACAATCTGCAACCTCGTGGCAAAGCATTTACCTGACATTGCCATCAAGCCAGGATTTAATAAAGCGTGCGGTGGTGGGGGGAGGTGGGCCATGCCAGAAACGGCAGCAGGCGTACCAGAAATAAAAGGGTCAATCTAGCGAAGCTGTAAAACAGGGGCTCTTGAGCTTGGGCCATTAAATATATTCAAGGCCAAGATTGATAGATTTTTAATCATTAAGGGAATCTAGGGTTATGGGGAAAAAGGCAGGAAAGTGGATAATCAGATCGGTCATGATCTCATTAAATGACAGAGCAGACTCGATGGTCCAAATGGCTTACTTCTGCTGTAATGTCTATGGGCACAATAATTTTCATGTAATCTTAAAGGTTGGTGTCAGATTGGCTGGTTGTACCAGAATAATTCTTTAGAATATGAGTGTAAACTATGAACGCCTGTTGGTTAAATGGAGAATAGACAACCCTGCAACCTGTTCCACTCAGTCTTAGAACATAGAACATTACAGCGCAGTACAGGCCCTTCGGCCCTCGATGTTGCGCCGACCTGTGAAACCAATCTGAAGCCCATCTCGCCTACACTATTCCATTATCATCCATTTGTTTATCCAATGACCATTTAAATGCCCTTAAAGTTGGCGAGTCTACTACTTTTGCTGGCAGGGCATTCCACGCCCTTACTACTCTCTGAGTAAAGAACCTACCTCTGACATCTGTCCTATATCTATCACCCCTCAATA
>NC_063352.1:3331574-3353891 GCF_021869965.1 Rhincodon typus | reverse complement strand
CAGGCAACATCCTGGTAAATCTCCTCTGCACCCTTTCCAATGCTTCCTGTAATGCGGCGACCAGAACTGTACGCAATACTCCAAGTGCGGCCACATCAGAGTTTTGTACAGCTGCAACATGATCTCATGGCTCCGAAACTCAATCCCTCTACCAATAAAACCTAACACACCGTACGCCTTTTTAACAACGCTATCAACCTGGGTGGCAACTTTCAGGGAGCTATGCACATGGACATCGAGATCTCTCTGCTCATCCACACTACCAAGAATCTTACCATTAGCCCAGTGCTCTGTATTCCTGCCATTAGCCCAGTACTCTGTATTCCTGTCTTCCTCCCCCTCTGCAGCATGAATAATAAAAAAACATCTTCCAGCTCCTTTCACTTCTGAAGGAGAGTCACACTAGACTTGAAACATTGACTCTGTTTCTCTCCGCTGATGCTGCCAGACCTGCTGAGTTTCTCTCGTGTTTTTATTTCAGATTTTCAGCATTCGCAGTATTTTTTATTTATTTTAATGGAATAGTCTTGGTGCTGCAAGGACAGAGAGATTTGGTTATAGAGGATTACAGGACTTTAAAGGCAGTACTCAACTTTGAAGAGGTCATAAAAGGCCAATGGCATGCCAGGTTTTAAGTGAGAACTGTGGAAAATAAAGACCAAGATTTTAGTGACTTTAATAAGTCCCTTATAGTCCTTAATGCCATTGGAAGATTTGAGAAGGTGTCATGCAGATTCGCTAGTATGCTGCCCTGGTATCAGGAAATAGACTGGAAAACATTGCTGCTTTGATATGAGAGAAATGTAGATTCCAAAATGGACATGATACAAATGGATATTTTTCAATTGGTTGAATGGCGTCAGTACAAGGTTAAATGGAAGAGATTTGGCACAAAAGGCCGGAGAAACTTCTGTCAGAAAGTTGAGGGTGTGCAATCCACTTCTGTAGTTATCAGTTAAAACACAAGCAATATTTTAGGTTACACTGAATAATGTAGGTGGATGAAGGAAGAGGAGTTGAAGGGCTGTTGGGAATGGAATGTGTAAATGTGACTAGAAATGTTTGTTTATGTGGAATATAAGTGCTGACATAAACTTGCTGTTGCTGTGTTATAACTTCACTGTATTTCTGTGTACAGTTATATCTTCCAGCAAAGATGACAAATTATATGTGGGATTTAATTATCATTCAGATACCAGAAATAAATTTGAGAGATATCTGGTGCTGGCAATAATGTTCAATTCGTCTCTGGCCGTGGGTTGGGGGAGGGGGAGGGGGATGTGTGGGGGGTGGGTGTATGCCAGAGGACTGTTGGGCAGCTCCATGTGGTACTATTATTTAATAAGAGAACAGGAAATTACAGGCAGTCCAGTCTAACCTCAGTGGTGAAAAGACTATTGGAAGCAATTCTAAGGTACAGAATTAATCTGCATTAGAATAGGCAAAGATTAATCAAGGACAGTCAGCATGGGTTGGTTACGGGGAGGTCATGTCTGACCAACTTAATTGAATTTTTTGAAAAGGTAGCCAAGTGTGGGGATGAGGGCAGTGCATTCAAAGCAGTCTGCTCAGACCTCTGCAAGGCTTTTAGCAAAGGTAACAGCCCATGAGTTCCAAGGAAATTTGGCAAATTGGATCTACAATTCTGAGAGGCAGGAATCAGAGTCTGAGATAACACAGTGTGGAGCTGGAGGAACACAGCAGGCCAGGCAGCATCAGCAGAGCAGGAAAACTGATGTTTCGGGTTCGGATCTTTCTTCGGAAAGGGTGCCTGAAGAGTCCCGACCCAAAACGTCTGCTTTCCTGTGGGTATTGCTTTCTTAAGCCACTGTTTATTGCCCTTGAGAAGGTGGTGCTGAGCTGCCTTCCTGAGCCGCTGTAGTCTGTGTGCTGTAGGTAGATCCACAATGCCCTTAGAGTGGGAAATGGGATCAGAAGAGCCATAATCTACTTATCAAATGGCCAAATTGAAGTCGCTTTCAGCTGATGATCAAGAAATTTGATGTCATGAGACTTGCAAATTCTGATATATTAGCAACTGCCGTATATGTGGCCATTTAAGAATGTGATGAAGACACTGCATGATGGAGCTGCAGATCCTTTTAGTGTGTATGGTGTAACCACTCTGCAGCAGAGATCCCTTATCCAACGTTTTGGGTCCAGAATAGCTTCCAAATGAATGCAGGACTCCAAAAGAAACCTGCCATCAGATCACTGACCATGTTGAGGACAGACGTACAGGAATAGAATGAGAAAGTGTAGATTTATGGTGATGAAGTGGGCAGAGTTATACCTGTACAACCCAGCAGTCCTGCTGCAATGATTACAGGGGTTTTGGATAGTGTTACTGATCTAGGCAGCTGTTCATTGCATCAGTACCTTGGAAGTGTGTTTACTGACCTAGCACAAACCACAACTACACCCACCTTTTTCCTTGGATGTAGACACTGGAATTCAACAGTCAACCAGTGGGGAAACACTTTGTTCACATTTGGCCTAGAGATAGTTGGCACAATACGCTGATGTAAAACTCAGCACGCCATGCACTGGAAGAGTTGATAATATTTGAGTTCATCAGTTCTTTAACCTGCCAATTTTGGATTCCTGGGACCAGGCTGTTAAAACAAAGGTTCAGGAGCATTGACAGGTGGAGGCGATCCTGTAGTCCATGAGGGTAGCATTAAATGCTTATCATAGAATCCCCAAAGTGTGGAAGCAGGCCGCTCAGCCCATTGAGTCCACACTGACCCCCTGAAGAGCATCCCACCCAGATCTATCCCCCCTACCCTATTGCTGTAACCCTGCATTTCCCATGGCCAATCCACCTAACCTGCACATCTTTGGCCTGAGGGAGGAAACTGGAACACCCGGAGGGAGCCTGTGCCGACATGGGGAGAATGTACGAACTCCACACAGACAGTCATCCACTGTAATGCAGTAATGCTAACAACTGAGCCACCATGCTGCCCATAATTGTGTGGTCAAATAGGTTTTTTTTTCTTTTATTCATTCACAAGATGACAGTGTTGCTGGCTAGGCAGCATTTATTGCCCATCCCAAATTGCCCAGAGGGCAGTTAGAGTCAACCACATTGCTGTGGATCTGGAGCCACATGTAGGCTAGACCAGGTAAGGATGGCAGATTTCCCTCCCTAAAGGACATTAGTGAACCAGATGGGTTTTTTTTTCCCCTACAATTGACAATGGATTCGTGGTCATCATTAGACACTTAATTCCAGATTTTTGTTGAATTAACTTCTACCGTCTGCCATGGCGGGATTTGAACCCGGGTCCTCAGAACTTGGGTCTCTGGATTAGTAGTCCATCGATAATGCCCTGCCTTTGGGGAATCTGGGCAGATGGCAAATGTGCAGAACTCCTCTGTTCTGCTGACCATTTAGCAGTGGGAAATCTGTAAAGTGACATGCCTGGACAAACAAGGCATCTGTTGTTATGTAACTGAGGTGGACAGAAATTGGACCAAATGTGGTTCGATGAGGCTACCATGCAGTGCTGGTTTTGTAATGGCACTGAGTGTTTGCATTGTCGCAATATTATTGGACTGTCAAGATATTTACATACTTTGGAACCTTAATGATCCTGTGTGTGTCTGGGTCACAGGCACTGTATTAGTCGATTCTGACATGCACATAATGAGTGTGCAGGATTTTGAACCTGTTGGTTTAAATTATCTGCATCCAGTGTACATTATTGTTGCAGTTACATCACGTCTCTGTACAAGTTTCATAATTTACAACTTATACTCACCAAAGCTCTACTGTAAAGATACATTTTGCAGCCTCTAGACACTTCATTTTCTGGGCAGTGTTGCTGGGCTGCGTGTAGGTACCAACAAACAGTGCAGAATGAAAACCATGATTAGAATTTTTTGGAACAAGTGTTACTTTAAACTGAATTAATTTCCATGATAAATGCAATCTAGCTTGCAAAAATGTTTGGCATTTTGTCAAATGTTAAAAGTAGCGGTAATTTAAAGGGTTGATAAAATTTGAGTTCACTAGTTCTTGAATCTATAATACTAACTATAGTCCAACCAGTCAGTACTCTCTTCTCATTTTTAGCCCCTTTCCAAGTTGGTTTTCTTGCATGTCTGTTCTGATGAAACAAGATGGAAGCTTCAAGTTTATGCCCCTTTGTTGTGCTTAAATTCTGTACTTTCAAGCAATTATTTATTTTTACTTTGCATACGGATTGGCTGTACAAATATATTACCAAGTGGAATGTAAATGAAGATAGATATGTTTGATAGAATATTTGCCCTATTTTTCCTCATGTCGTTTTCCTGAAATCACCAGACCCTCTGCCCCCTACAGTGAAGAGTGCTACTGGTCAATATGCTGCATGTATTTCCATCAATCTGCTGAGGACAACAGGATTGAGGGCTGGCACAAGACTGCAGAAAAACCCTTCTCTTGTGGTTTCTCCCTTGTCTGGTTGCTGCTAGTGCCTTCTTAAATTAACGTAACAGACTTTTAAAAAGTTACTTTGTGGGACAGAGCTTGGTTATGGCTGAATAAAGAGACATAATTGTGAAACTTTTACTTTGTACTCATTAAGACAGATGCCAAAATGGCAGTATTAAAAATCAGCAACGATTTATACTGCACAGAACAAGAAGAATTTTAAAAATTGTAACATTAAGTAATGCAATTTTTGTTGATTTTACTTCATTCTTACAGGAACGCAGCAATGTATATTTTTTTTTTAAAAAGGATTATGAGTTTGATATGAGGATGATAAAATATTAGAGTGAGTAAGATGATGAAATATTGTAATTTAACCCTAAAGTATTGCCTTAAATGCTTTCAGATCTTGTCTACAACATTCGCTCTGATTATTTTCTTGGCTGTGCAGATCTCCAAGATCTGTGCATGGCAGTGGATTCCAAAAGCACATTGGCATGCCGGGTGTGCATGCATCTCCTGAGCAGCCACGTGACTGTGTAGTTTAGAGGGAACCTTGCTCACCTCTTGTTTAACCACTGGTGTATCCTATTATTGGGTGCAGCAATACGGGATGGTCACTAAACACCCTGACAGGATATTTGAACATAAGAACAAGGAGCAGGCCATTTAGCCTCTTTTCAAATGATCATGGGTGATCTCATCTTGGCCTCAACTCCACTTTCCTGCCTGCTCTGCATAACCTTTTAACTCATTATTGATTAGAAAATTATCTCCTCTTCAAATTTATTTATCGTCCTGGTGTCCACCACACTCTGGGTTGTGAAATCTCCAGATTCATGACCCTTTAAGAGAAGTGATTTAAGACTATAAGACATAGGAGCAGAAATTATACCATTCAGCCCATCGAGTCTGCTCCACCATTGAACCATGGATGATAAGTTCCTCAACCCCATTCTCTTGCTTTTTCCCTGTAACCCTCGATCCCCTTGATAATCAAGAACCTATCTATCTCAGTCTTAAATATACTCAATGACTGGCCTCCACAGCCTTTTGTGGCAGTGAATTCCATAGACTCACCACTCTCTGGCTGAAGAAGTTTCTCCTTATTTCCGTTCTAAAAGGTCTTCCCTTTACTCTAAGGCTGTGGCCTCGGGTTCTAGTCTCCCCTCCAAATGAAAACATCTTCCCAACATCCACTCTGTCCAGGCCATTCAGTATTCTGTAAGTTTCAATTAGATTCCCTCTCATCCTTCTAAACTCCAATGAGCATAGTCCCAGAGTCCTCAAACATTCTTCATATGTTAAACTTTCCATTCCTGGGACCATTCTCGTGAACCGTCTCCAGGGCCAGTACATCCTTCCTGAGATATGGGGCCTAAAACTGCACACAATACTCTAAATGTGGCCTGACCAGAGCCTTATAAAGCTTCAGTAGTACATTCCTGCTTTTATATTCAAGTCCTCTCAAAGTAAATGCCAACATTGCATTTGCCTTCCTGACTACTGACTCAACCTGCAAGTTTACCTTAAGCGAATCCTGGACTAGAACTCCCAAGTCTCTTTGCACTTCAGACTTCTGAATTTTCTCCCCATTTAGAAAATAGTCCATGCTCTTACTGTTCTTAACAAAGTGCATGCCCTCACACATTTCTCTTCGTCTTTGTTTTAAATCTGCCACCCTATTCCTAAAACAATGACCTCTCATTCTAGATTGCCCCACATGAAGGAACGTCCTCTCTACATCTGCTTTATTAATTCCCTTTAGCATCTTATATACCTCCATTAGCTCTCCTCTTAGTCTTCTAAACTCTACCGAGTATAGGACTAACCTGCTCAACATCTCCTCATAAGACAAGCCTTTCATCCTGAAATTAATGTAGTGAACCTTGTAATCACACACCCTGGTATTAGAAGTACAAATGTTTTGGACACTTTCAAAATAGATTGCAGAGGGCAAGCGAAGCAACTCTTGTGACTGCCATATAAAAATATGATTTAATTCAGACCTGTTAATCGTTTCATGGAGGATAAGACATAAACATTGAGTAGACATAGATAAATATTGGGAAACTTAATCATTTAAAATGTCTGTACACATGCTGTTGCATGGTAAAACAGAAAGAAAGGTCTTGTCATTAATAATCAAATTTGATGAGTTAACTGAAGATCATTATAATTTCTAAAATGAGTAAGTTGCCAATCTGAAGCCTCGTAGTTTAATTAGCATCTTCATGCAAATACTGAAATACTTTTAGACAAACCGTCAGGAGGTGTTTCAAAGTGATGGTGGGGGTCAAATAGCTTTTGAAGCAGTTACCCTACTTGGTGCATTATTTCATGTTTTCGTGATACTATAATTATTGCAGTGTTTAACTTTTAACTTTGTTCTTTCTTTCTACCTTGTTCTTAAGAATCCTTACCTAGGTACTTGTGCCTAAGATGGTGCCTTGTGTGGCAGCATCATACACTTTTTGCTGTACTCCTGTCCTTCTGTATTTGAGTGCACGTGACAATAGAAATCAAATCAAGTCAAAGTCAGAAGTCACACGACACGAAGTCTTCACCTGATGAAGGAGCAGCGCTCTGAAAGCTTGTGATTTCAAATAAACCTGTTGGACTATAGCCTCATGTTGTGTGTCTTCCGACTTCGTCCATCCCAGTCCAACACTGATGCCTCCACATCATGGCAAATCAAATTTGAGCCATGGTATTATCACATCTAGCAATAATTCAGTTCTCCCTGGTGCCTTGACAAGTACTTACCACATAATCAGATAATCTGGTCATTATTGCAGCCCCGTCTGTGAGAGCGTATCATTTAGCAATTGGCTGATTTATTTCTTTAATGACAGCAGCTATCAGACCCAAAAATGGCTTCATTGCTTCTCAAGAGGTTTTGCAATTCTTGAAGTCATGAATGGTGCTATATAAATGCAAGAATGTCTTCTTTTCCATAACAACAAGAACCCAGGAACAGGCTCACTGCTATTAGGTCAGAGGTCACCCTGTACCATAGAGAAGTCCATCGCAGATACCAACTGAAGATTTCAGAGTCGATTAAAGCCAAAGGTTCCTTACAGTTGTATGGATAGTTTTTCAATAATAAGGCAGGGTCACAGTCATCCTTTTAAAGTACAGAAATTTAATTCAGATAGGAACAGATTGGATAGAATTGATTAGATGCTTGTCTCCTACCACTGTTAGAATTCTGTACAAGCAAACAGCAGGAGGATGTTTGTTGAAATGTCATATTTGTCTCTCGCTAAACCTTATCCGATCTTCTATAATTGAATTATTTGTGATTTTAAGAAATTAAGAAATATTTACAAAATATTTTTCAATACATTTTATGTGTAGTTACAGCAATTCAAGGCCCAATGGGAATGTTATTTTGATTTCCTAAAGAAACTTAAATGGAAGTTTTAAAATGCCAGTTTTCTTTCTGTGGAAGACAAAAACTGCGGAAGTAGTCAAAATGTCGTTCACAGCACCAGGGACCCAGGTTCAATCCCAGCCTCGGGTGACGGTCTGTGCGGATTTCCTCTGGGTGCTCCAGTTTCCTCCCACAGTCCAAAGATGTTCAGGTTAAGTGGATTGACCGTGCTAAATTGCCCATAATGTCCAGGTATATGCAGGCTAGGTGGACTAACCATGGGAAATGCAGGATTACATGGTGGGAGTGTAGGTCTGGGTGGAATGCTGTATGGGCCAAGTGGCCTCTTCTGCACTATAGGGATTCTGTGATTCCAAAAAAATCAGGAGTACCAGCCAGGTTACAACACGGTCAGACACAAATCAATGGACAAAAACCCAACACTAAATCAATGATCGGGAAAACACAAATAATAACCAGTTTAGAAAGAAAAACAGGCAAGAGAAAAGAAATAATCTAAGAATTGAAAGTAAAAGAAATGAAAAAGTGTTGGCACCTAACTTGATTTATGGGTCAGTGGATCTTTGACTCTGACAAACAATAATTTGTATTTATAAAATGCTTTCATCCGGACTGTTTAAATAAAAGAGCATGTGTTTAGAGGGTCAAAGAGAGATTTTGATTCAGGGTTCTGGATTTTTAAAAAGAATTAATTGGTGTGAACGTGCCGAGATGAGGTTTGATGATGATGATGTCGATGACCTTGAGTGAAGCCATATTGTTACTATGACTTTGGGAGTTTGTAGTGCTGAGGGGCCGCACTGTGTACAGCCTGGAGCAGGCTGTTCTGTGGTCTCACCAACATGCACAGAGTAACAATAAACACAACTTAACAGATACGGAGAATTCTCGCCTGCTGGTTTGCAATGCCAACAGCCTGGGTTCAATTCTCACACTGGCTGAGGTTACCATGAAGGACTGTCCTTCTCAATTTTCCTCTCACCTGAGGTTAAACCCCCATCAGTCGTCTCTCTCTAATGAGAGAACAACCCTATGGCCTGGTAAGATTATGGTGAATTTACCTTTAAACAAGGGATCACCATTAGAACCAGATCAAACAGCTGGTTTTTAGAACAAAGAGCATAAGAACCTGATCTGGAACATTCTGGACAACATGAATGATTGTAGAAGCCTAGGAATCTCTCCATGAAAAGTGTAGATGCTAGCTCTATTGCTAATCTTCAGTCTAAGGTCAATAGTTTTTTTTACTAGTTGAGAGTATGAATGGATACAGAGCTCAGGTGAGTAGATGTAGTTAGGATGAATACTATCCATGAATAAAGATAAAATTTTGCAGATGCTGGAAATCTGAAACAAACAGAAAATGCTGGAGAAACTCAGCCAGTCTGGCAGCACCTGTGGAGAGAGTAAAACAGAGTTAAATGTTTCAGGTCCAGTGACGCTTCTTGAGAACTATGTGTGACCTCAGTGAATGTGGAACAGGCTCAATGGGCAGAATGACTTTCCCTTTTCCAAATGTTTCAATAAGCCATTGTGGGCGAGTTGTGTCTGTGGGCTTTGTCAAAACTAAGGGTTTCAAGAAGACTTTTCCAAGTGGACAAAGGCAAAGTGAGACAATGAGGTTCAGAGAGAGAGTGAGTTCCTGAAGGTAGGGCTGAAAAGGAGTGAAGAAATGAGTATGGGCTGAAGGGAGGAGGAGATTGACACACTAGAGTGAAAAATGCAAAACATGGGATCATTAGGCTGAAAACCTTGCAGAGTTAGGGAGAGGTAAACTGTATATGACCATGGGAATTCTCAATTTACTTAGCTGCTGGAAAGGATGCTATTAATGAACTTGACAAGCGTGCAAGGTAAGTATCAACCATTGAGTATTTGAGGGTTGAGTAAAGTGAGGGTGGATGGCGAGGAACAGGTAGGTATTCCAAAGGAGGAGATGATGGTGGAGCAGATGGGAGAGAGCATGGAGTGAGAGAATCAGTGTTGGATGAATGAGCGGATATGGAGCATGGGAGGATTGAGGGATAGTGACTGATCTGGCTCCTCAATCTTGGAGCAGAGAATTCTCCTAGTTTCTCAGACTTGGGGCAGAGATGATTTTGAGAGGATGCATTGCAGAACCTTGCCCTCCAGGGTAACTCTAGAAAAGTGGAATGAGGAGATGGACATTGTAGAGTTTTAGACAATGGAATCGATTCTCACAATCAGTAATACACTAGATACACTTTTCCAGTTTAAGAGAGTGAAGGGTTGGAATGGGAAATGGTTACGAATTTGAGTTGCCAAAACTGAGGAACAGTCAATGAGAATAACAATAGCAGCGTTGTGGTGGTGATAGAGAGAGTTATGACTCTCTTTAGAGTTTGCTCAATAGTTTAGTTTGAAGTTGTTTGCTTGATACAAGAGAATGGGTCTCAAATGAGCCAAAGTTTATTTACTCTAATTATGCAATAAATAAAATAGCTTTCATGCTTTGGTTTGGACAACAAAGATTGAACATTAACAGAAGTTGCTGAAAAAGCTCAGCAGGTCTGGCAGCATTGGTGAAGAAAAAAAATCAGAGTTAATGCTTCAGATCCAGTGACCCTTCCTCAGAACTTTTTGGGTCATCGAACCCGAAACGTTAACTCTGATTTTTTCTTCCCACATGCTGCCAGACCTGCTGAGCTTTTCCAGCAACTTCTGTTTTTGTCCCTGATTTACAGCATCCGCAGCTCTTTCAGTTTTTAGTTAGAGACTGAACATTGCCCTTCTGTTATTCAAGTTTGAGTTCCAATGATATATTTTCTTTTGATTTCTTTTCTTCACTGGTTCTGTAACTTCAGCCAGGAAGAAACATTATAAATGTGATTATGTTCCCATGATGGGTGTGCTCAAAGCTTCAGTGCTTTTTTGGTGCTGAGTATAACACTCCGAATGTGAATGTTTATCCTATGTGCACACTGGAACGACTATTACCTATCCAGCTTCTTCACAACAGGAATTCCATGATGAACTGGGATAACGGAAAGCTCAATTATTCCACAGTGCAATTCATCAAACCCTTTCATTGTGTCAAAATGGAGATGTTCCTTTTAGACTTGTAAAATACTCAGTCGACTTTTTAAGTTGTTTAAAATCAAAAGGAATGAACTTTTCTCAACTTCTCCAGTTGTCAAACATTGCATTTCAAGCAGAGAAAAGAGAAGGAACTTGCACCTAGGCAATACCTTTGACATCTTCAGAGTGTTTCAAAATGACTTGCAGCTAATTAATCGCACAAGTATAACCTCTGTTTATGTAGAATAGTGTGATAGCTAATTTGCAGGCAGCATAGTCGGTAAAACTACGAAAGATAAATGGACAATTTATCAGCTTTATTGGTATTGCCTGTGGGATAAATGTTCACCAGGACACAGAGAGAAAGAACTTGGTCCTTCTTCTTCGAATAGCCATTTCTTCTTTTCCCATCTATGCTGGAAAAGAATATCATCTGAAAAACATGATGTGGAGGTGCTGGTGTTGGACTGGGGTGAACAAAGTCAGAAATCACACGACACCAGGTTATAGCCCAACAAGCTTATTTAAAATTGCAAGCTTTCGGAGCATCGCAATTGAATGATGAAGAGTCACAGAATAAACATCAATAGAATTGAGGTGTTGATCTGTCAGACATGATAGAAGTTGCCCTGTCCACAGATATTTATTTCCCCCGGTCTTTTGTTACATTTTATGGTTTTAGAATCGTAGAATCCCAACAGTACAGATAGAGGCCATTCGGGCCATCGAACCTGCACTGAACCTCCAAAAGCACACCACCCTATCCCCATAACCCTGCATTTCCCATGGCTAATCCACCTAGCCCTAACCTGCACATCCTTGGACAATTTCCCACGGCCAATCCACCTAACCTATACAGTTTTGGACTGTGGGAGGAAACCGGAGCACCCGGAGGAAACCCACGCAGACACGGGGAGAATGTGCAAACTCCACACAGACAGTCACATGAGGCAGGAATCAAATCCAAGTCACTGGTGCTGTGAGGCTGTGATTTTAATTGCTAGGATTTGATTTGCTTGCTCCTATTTGATGCTAATCAGATTCTGACATTCTCTAATCATTAATCATGGTGCAACCAGTTGTCTGTCAAAGGACATTGAAATTGTATATTGCATTGGAAATGGAAATCTGAAATATAATTTGATGTTCCTTCTAAAATCTGCAAATTAATTGTGGATAAGAAAATTTCAAGCTGATTCTTTGAAAGTGTTTCAGGAATCTTTCATGTTGCTTGGCAATTACAGTATTTAACAGCTTGCCGATGTAATTGGAATTGTGTTGAATCTAATCTTCAGAAATACAATGTGGTTAGATGTAAAAATGTCAAATGTTATAGTGGATGTCATATTAGCTGCTGTTAAGCATGTGCCCGGGGGAGTTTTTTTTAATGGGATGTAGACACTACTGAGCGCGTTTATTGCCTTTCCTTAACTGCCGAGAAAATAGTTGAGTCAACTGTATTGCTGCATGTTTGGAGTCACATGTAGGCCAGACCAGAAAAGGAAAACACTTTCCAATGGGTTTTTCCTGACGTTGCAAATGATTTCATTATCATCATTAGACTTTCAATTCCAGATTTTTATTGAATTCGAATTCCATCATCTGCCACTGTGGAATTTGAACCTGAGACCCAGGAAACATGACCTGGGTCTCTGGGTTAATCGTCCAGCAATAATACCATTGGGCCATCACCTCCCCTAATCACTCAGATATTCACTCGTCTTTTTTAAGTTGTTTGAAATCAAAAGGAATGAGCTTTTTCAAATTCTTCACTTGTCAAATATCAAATTTCAAGCAGATTGCACAAAATTAGACAAAATATTGTCTTGAACAATGCTGTACCATTGTAATTGATCAAGAAACTGAGATTAGAATTCCGAGTTTCTCAAGTTCTCTCTGGTTCTGAAGAAGAATAATACTGGACTCTGTTTCTCTCTCCACAGATGTGCCAGACCAGCTGAGTTTCCTCAACAATTTCAATTTGGTTTAATGTAAGACATGCAATGGATTGGTTGTGAATAGTGTGGGTGGAAAATCCAGGTGATTATTTTACAAGCAGGAGAAGACAATTATGTCAAGTAGAATTCTAATATGCCATTTCACCATATACCTCAACCTTTCCTTTATCCAGATTAGCATCTAACTGTCTAGAGATTGAATCAGATGTCAGTTGGGCAAAGGGAACTACAAAGACATGAGGGAGGATCTGGCCAGAGTTGGTTGGAATGGGAGCCTTGCAGGGAAGATGGTGGAGCAGTGATGGTGGGTGTTTCTGGGGGTAATTTGGGAGGCACAGCAGAAATTCATCCCAAGTAAGAAGAAACATACCAAGGGGAGGATGAGGCGACCACGGCTGACAAGGAAAGTCAGGAACAGCATAAAAGCAAAAGAAAAAACACACAATGTGGTGAGCATTAGTGGGAAGGCAGAGGATAACTAAAACAGCAATAAGGGGGGAGAAGATGAAATATGACAAGCTAGTAATATAAAGAGAAGATTGCAGGATTTTTTAAAAAAGACATCTAAAAGGTAAGAGAGTGGCAGAAGTGTACATTTTACTGCTGGAAAATGAGGCTGGAGAAGCAGTAATGGGGAACAAAGAAGTGGCAGAGGAACTGAACAGGAACTTTGCATCAGTTTACACGGTAGAAAATACGAGCAGCAAACCAGAACTTCACAACAGTCAGAGGCAAGAGGTGAGTGTAATGGCCATCACTAAGGAGAAGGTGCTGGGGAAACTGAAAGGCCTGAAGGTGGATAAATCACCAGGACCAGATGGACTATACCCCAGAGTTCTGAAGGAGATAGCTGAGGAGATTATGGAGGCATTGATGGTGATCTTTCAGGAATCACTGGAGTCAGGGAGGGTCCCAAAGGACTGAAATGGCTAATGTAACCCCCCTGTTTAAGAAGGGAGGGAGGCAGAAGACAGGAAACTATACGCTGGTTAGCCTGATCCCAGTCATTCGTAAGATTTTAGAGCCTATTATTAAGCATGAGATTGGGGAGTACTTGGAAGTGCATGGTAAAACAGGGCTGAGTCAGCACGGGTTTGTAAAGGGGAGTTCATGCCTGACAAGTCTGTTAGAATTCTTTGAGGAGGTAATAAGCATGTTAGACAGAGGAGAGCCAGTGGGCATGATCTATTTGGATTTCCAGAAGGCCTTTGACAAGGTGCTGTGCAGGAGGCAGCTAAATAAGATAAGGGCCCATGGTGTTGGGGGAAGGTACTGGCATGGATGGAGGGATGGCTGACTGGCAGAAGGCAGAGAGTGGGGGTAAAGGAGCCTGTTTCAAAATGGCAGCTGGTGACTAGTGTAGTTCTGCAGGGGTTAGTGTTGGGACCACAACTATTCACGTTATACATTAATGATCTAGAATAAGGAATTGAGGGCATTGTTGCTAAGTTGCAAATAACACAAAGATAGGTGCAGAGAGCGAGGTAGTGTTGAGGAAGGACCTGATCAAATGTATCCCAGAATGTTGTGGGAAGAAAGGGAGGAAATTACGAGACTCCTTGCAGAAATATTTGCATCATCTATAACCACAGGTGAGGTGCCTGATGACTGGAAGGTGGCTGCTGTTGTGTTTTTGTTTAACAAAGGCTGTAAGGAGAAACCAGGGAACTCTAGACCTGTGAGTCTGACTTTGATTGTGGATAAATTAGAATCACAGGATCCCTGCACTGTGGACACAGGCTATTCAGTCCAATGAGTCCATACACACTCTCTGAAGAGCATCCCACACAGATCATCCCCCTACCTTATCCCGGCATTTCCCATGGTTGCTCCATGAACACTACAGGTAATTTAGCACGGCCAAGCCATCTAACTTCTACATCTTTGGACAGTGGGAGGAAACCAGAGCATCTGGCAGAAACCCACACAGACACGGGGAGAATGTGCAAACGCCACACAGACAGTCGCCCGAGGGTGGAATCAAACCCAGGTCCCTGGCGCTGTGAGGCAACAGTGCTAACCACTGAGCCACCGTGCTGCCCTAATTGCGATTATAACAGATAGGATTTATGGACATTTAAAGAGGCAAAAATTGATTAGGGATAGTCAGCATGGTTTTGTGCAAGGAAAATCATGTCTCACAAACTTGATTGATATTTTTAAAGAAGTCAGCAAAAAGGTTGATGATGGCAGAGCAGTAGACGTTGTTTATTTGGATTTTAGTAAAGCCTTCGACAAGGTTTCGCATGGCAAACTAAGTGGTAAAGTTAGGTCACATGGGATTCAGGGTGAGCTTGCCAATTGGATACAGAATTGGCTTAAAAGCAGGAGACAGAGAGTAATGGTGGACGGTTGCTTTTCGGACTGGAGGCCTGTCCCCAGTGGTGCTCCAGATGGATCAGCTTTTTTGTTTGTCATTTATATAAATGATTTGGATGAGAATATAGAAGGCGTGGTTAGTAAGTTTGCAGACGATACCAAAATTGGTGGCATTGTAGACAATAAAGAAGGTTTTCTATGATTACAAAGGGATCTTGATCAAATGGGTCAATGGGCTGAAAGATGGTAGATGGAGTTCAATCTGGATAAATGTGAGGCATTGCATTTTGGTACAACAAACAAGGGTAGGGCTTATACAATTAATGTTAGAGTCTTGGGTAGTGTGGTAGAGCAGAGGGACCTCGGGAAGCAGCTACAAAATTCTTTGAAGTTTGCGTCACATGCAGGCAGGGAGGTTAAAAAGGTGGTTAGCACGCTTGCCTTCGTTGCTCAGTCCTTTGAGTCTAGGAGTTGGAACGTGACGTTGAAAGTGTACAGGACATTGGTGAAGCCTCTTCTGGAGTACTGTGTCCAGTTCTGGCCACCCAGTTATAGGAAGGATATTATCAAGCTGGAGAGGGTTCAGAAGAGATTCACCAGGATGTTGCTGGATATGGAAGGTTTGAGTTGTAAGGAAAGGCTGGATAAACTGAGACTTTTTCCACTGGAGCGTAGGAGGTTGAGCGGCAACCTGGTAGAAGTTTATAAAATAGTGAGAGGTATAGGAAGAGTTGATGGTAGTTGTCTTTTCTCAAGGTTAGGGAATTTCAAGACTAGGGGGCACATTTTTAAAGTGAGAGGAGACAGAAGGGTGGTTCACACGTGGAATGAGCTTCCTGAGGAAATGGTGGGTGCAATTACAACATTGAAAGACATTTAGATGGACGTATGAATGGGAAAGGTTTGGAGGGATATGGGCCAGGAGCAGGCAGGTGGGGCTAGTTTAGATTGGGGATTATGTTCAGCATGGACTGGTTGGGCCGAAGGGTCTGTTTCTGTGCTGTGTGACTCTATGACTAGGTGGGGAGACTGCAGAAGGACTTGGACAGGCTAGAAGTGGCAAATGAAATACAATATGTGAAAGTGTGATGTGATGAATTTTGGAAAGAAGAATAGAGACATGGACTATTTTCTAAATGGGGAAAGATTTTGGAAATCTGAAGCACAAAGGGACTTGGGAATCCTAGTTCAGGATTCTCTTAAGGTTAACTTGCAAAGTTCAGTTGGTGGTTAGAAAGGCAAATGCAACGTTTGCGTTCATTTCAAAGGGCTAGAATACAAGAGCAAAGACATACTGCTGAGGCTGTATAAGGGCTCTGGTCAGACTGCATTTGGAATATTGTGAGCAGTTTTGGGCCCCATATCTAAGGAAGAATGTGCTGATGTTGGAGGGGGTCCAAAGTAGGTTTACAAGAATAATCCTGGGGATGGAGAGCATGTCAGATGAGCAGTGGTTGAGGATGCTGGGACTGTATTCGATGGAGTTTAGAAGGATGAGGGGAGATATTATCGAAACTTACAGAATACTGATAGAGTGGATGTGGAGAAAGTGTTTCTGTCAATTAGAGAGACTAAATCTCCAGGGCACAGCGTCAGAGTGAAGAGACAACACTTTAGAACTGAGATGAGGAGGAATTTCTTCAGCCACAGGGTGGGGAATTTATGGAACTCATTGCCACAGAAGGCTGTGGAAACCAAGTCATTGAGTTTATTTTAAGACAGAGATAGGTAGGTTCTTGATTAGTAAGAGGGTCAAGGGTTACAGAGAGAAGGCAGAAGAAGGGGGTTGAGGAGCATATCAGCCATGGTTGAATGGCAGAACAGACCCAATGAGCCAAACAGCCTAATTTTGTTCCTGTATGTTTTGGTCTTATGGTCTTCCAAATTCATTAATTAGGATAGTGTTGCAAAGCTGTGTTCCCAGAGGAAGGTCTCGCTAGACTATGTATCAGTAACAAGTCAAAGGTTCAAGAACAAGGAGGCAGACTTTTAAAGTGCAAGGCAGGAAATTTCGAGAGGATTTGAGGTAAAGGGTTTCACCCAATGGGTGGTGGGGGGCCTGGAATGCATTGCCTGGGAGGGGGGTTGATGTGGGAAACTTCGTAACTTTTAAACAGTACTTGGAAGGGCACTTGAAATGTCAAACCATTCAAGGCTCTGTGTCTAGGGTAGAAAAGTGGGACTAATGTATGTCGGAGTGTATGTTTTGTGCAGTATAGACTTAAAGGGCAGATTGGCCTCTTCTGTACTGTCTCATTCTATGACTGTAAGTAATTAGCCACTGTCCACTCAGGAATATAGACTTTTCCCTCCACTAGAAAGAGCTGGTTGGTTTTATGACTTGCACATGTGTCTAGCAATGTTCCACGTCGATGGTTGCAATTATTTGTGTTTTTGTTATCTTCACTGTGGAAGTTACCTTTGTTTCCCTTCTCACTTCCCCATTTTTATTGTGTCTGTCTGCATTTAAACACTTCACCAACTGGTTTTATTTTGAACCAAAGAAATCAATCCATCCCCAGCCCTGCACCTTTCTCGAATGTTGGAAACTATGAATGAGGTAATCTTAAAGTCACCTCTTTTCCAAACAAACCAAGATCATTTGCATTTGATCTTCCCTGGGGACAGATTTCTTCATTCTCTGTGGATTGAGTGGCAAATTGGCCGAGGAGAAATGTTGAGTGTGTGTGAAAATGTGTTTGCTCTCGAATGATGAGGATGGCCAGAGGCGATGTGAAAGTAGGTTAACCTTTTTTGTCTTAGCCTACTGAAAGAACTTTTCTTTTCCCAGCTAGGATTCTGCATTTGTGTTGGAACCCCTTGCACTGAAAAGTGGTTTACTCATCAACAAACTATTCTCGATTCCAATTTTGCAAATCGTTTGTTGTTCCTTCATCAGGGATAAGACAGAATGAAAAGAAAATTACAATTATCTCTGATTAATTATTCTGAATATTCTCGTGTAATTTTGTATATATTCAAATAAATGCATCCTGTTCTGTTAATGTCCATTTCCCAATCTACATCCTGCAACCCTTTACAATGCTTTCCAGTCACTACCAACAACAACTTGTATTTATATAGCACATTTGGTGTAATGAACTATCCTGAGGTGTTACACAGTCGTGTAAAAAAATAGAGTATGAGAATGAGTTACTTGAGGAGATTTCAGATCAGATGACCAGCAACTTAAAATCGTAGAATCCCTACAGCGTGGAAGCAGGCCATTCAGCCCATTAAGTCCACAATGACCCTCTGAAGATCATCTCACCCAGACCCACTCCCTACCTTATCCCTGCAACCCTGCATTTCCCATGGCTAACCCACCTAGCCTGCACATCTTTGGACACAATTGGACAATTTAGCATGGCCAATCCACCTAACCTGCACATCTTCAGACTGTGGGAGGAAACCGGAGCACCCAGAGGAAACCCACGCAGACACGGGGAGAATGTACAAACACCACACAGACAGTCGCCCGAGGGTGGGATCGAACCCGGGTCCCTGGCGCTGTGAGGCAGCTGCCCAAGGGAGTAGGCTTTAAGCAGTGTCCTCAAAGAGGAGAGTGACTGTGAGGTAGTGAGGTGGCGGAGGGGTGGTGGGTAGGTACAGATCTTGGGGTGCAGGCAACTAGAGGCATTTCCACCACTGGCAGAGTGATTATGTTTGGGAACATTTGAGAAGCCCAGATTAGAGTTGAGTTGACTCTAGAGGTAAAAAGGTTAAGGATGAGACACGTACTTGATTTTCCGGAGGTGGGAATAGGGAAGCAGTCATGTGGTGATAATATCACTGCACTACTAATCCAGAGGGCCAGGCTAAATGTTCTGGGCACATAGCCTTTGGGCGATGGAGACATTTGGACTCAATCTGGAATAAAAAAACTTTTTTTTTGTAGAAATCCTTAAACTGTTCATGTATGTCCTTTAGAGAAGGACATCCTGACCTGGTCTAGTCTGCATGTGACTCCAGACCCACAGTGACACAGTTAACTCTTAACTGCCCTCAGAAGTGGCCTTGAGAGCCACAATGTTCAAGGGAAACCAGGGGATGGACAATGCCAGCCTTGCCAGTGATGCCCACATCCCAAACGAGAATAAAGAAAGAAAGCGGTGGTTTTGGTGATGGCATGGATCCGAAGTTGGAAGCTCATCTCAGAGTCAGATGTGCCGTCAAAGTTGTGAATGGTCTGCTTTAATCTCACACTGTTACCATGGAGAGGGATGGAGTCAGTAGCCGAGGAACAGAGATTGGAGGTGTGTGACTGAAAATAATTTTAGATAAATAGGCGTTCAATTTAACCACACATTGTTCGGTTTCTTACTTTCTCTTGTTGAGCAGATACAATAAATGAAGATTACCATAGCCAGAGCTTTCCATTTGGTTTATCTTGATCGGTTTTGTACATCATATTTGCAATCAATAAAGTTCATTGCAAACCTGCTGTGGATCTTTCTGAACGTTCTTTTCTCAAGGGCAGGAGAACCCTTTTCCATCCGGTAGAAGATATAAAAATTTGAATATACGTACGAATAGATTCAAGAACACGGATCGGTGCTGGGTCCACTGCTTTTCGTGATTTATATGAATGATTTGGATGTGAATATAGGAGGTATGGTTAGTAAGTTTGCAGATGACACCAAACTTGAAGGTGCAGTGTACAGCGAAGAAGGTTACTTCAGAGTACATTGGGATCTTGATCAGATGGACCAATGGGCTGAGGAGTGGTAGATGGAGTTTAATTTAGATAAATGTGAGGTGCTGCATTTTGGAAAGGCAAATCAGGGCAGGACTTCTCCACTTAATGGTAAGGTCCTGGGGAGTGTTACTGAACAACGAGACCTTGGAGTGCAGGTTCATAGTTCCTTGAAAGTTGAATCGCAGGTAGATGGGATAGTAAAGAAGGCGTTTAATATACTTTCCTTTTGATAGGAGTTGGGAGGTCATGTTGTGGCTGTACAGGACATTGGTTAGGCCACTTTTGGAATACTGCGTTCAGTTCTGGTCTCCCTGCTATAGGAAGGATGTTGTGAAACATGAAAGGATTCAGAAAAGATTGACAAGGATGTTGCCAGTGTTGGAGAGTCTGAGCTATAGGGAGAGGCTGAATAGACTGGGACTATTTTCCCTGGAGTGTCAGAGGCTGAGGGGTGACCTTATAGAAGTTTATAAAATCATGAGGGGCATGGATAGGGTAAATAGTCAAGGTCTTTCCCCAGGATGGGAGAGTCCAAAACCTAGGGGCATAGGTTTAAGGTGAGAGAGGAAAGATATAAAATGGACTTAAGGGGCAACTTTTTCACGCAGAGGGTGGTGTGTGTGGAATGAGCTGCCAGAGGAAGTGGTGGAGGCTGGTACAATTAGAACATTTAGAAGGTATCTGGATGGGTACATGAATAGGAAGGATTTAGAGGGATATGGGCCAAATGCTGGCAAGTGGGAGTAGAAGAATTTAGGATATTTGGTCAGCATGGATGAGTTGGACTGAAGGGTCTGTTTCTGTGCTGTAAAGTTCTATGACGCTGTAACATGTTCAAACATTTCTCAATAAAATTAACTTCCACAGCAGTTTGATGTTCTTCAAGTAGTATCAGTCTGTGATGTAACTCCAGTTTGGTAAAAAGTTGCATTTTTTTTAAAAACAAAATCAGAAATTGCTGGTGAAACTCAGCAGGTCTGGCAGCATCCTTGGGAAGAAAGCAGAGTTAACGTTTTGAGTCGGTGACTCTTCATCAGAACTGTTAGCAATTAGGGAAAGATGAAGTTGGGTAAGGGGGGGAGGTGAGTGATGGGTGAAGACAGAACCCAGGTGGCGGTAAGTAAACAAGGAGATTATGGATAACAGGCCAATACAGAAGAAAAGCTGAATTAGTGATAGGAGTTAGGAGTAGAACAGAATGAGTGAGCTGTACTGAAAATAACTCATAGAATGGGCTCAAGAGTAGGTGACAATGTGTGACTGTACAAAAAGCAACTTATATCATGACAGGACTGGATGTGGAGAGGGTAAAAATCATGGAAGGATGGAATCAGGCTCTAAAGTTATTGAACTCGATGTAGGCTCCCCAAATGGAAATGAGGTGTTGTTCTTCCAGCTTGCGCTGAGCTTCGCTGGAACACTGCAGCAAGCCCTGAGACAGAGATGTTGGCCAGGGAACAGGGTGGTGCATTTAAGTGGCAGGCAACAGGAAGCTCAGGGTCTTTTTTGCGAGCAGAACGTGGATGTTCTGCAAAGCGGTTGCCAAGTCTACACTTCATTTCCCCAGTGTAGAGGAGACCACATTGTGAGCAGCGAATGCAGTAGACTAGATTCTGGGAAGTGCAGGTGAAGTGTTGCTTCACCTGGAAGGTATGTTTGGGCCCTTGGTTAGTGACACCTTCTGCAGTTGCAGGGGAAGGTGCTGTGGGCCTTGGGGGTGCTGGGATATGGGTGCGTTGGGAGTAAAGGAGGAGTGGACCAGGGTGTCCTGGAGGGAACAGATCCAATGGAAGGCTGATAAGGGAGGGAAAGGAAATGTGTGTCTTGTGCTGGTCTCCACAGGAAGTGGTAGAACTGGTGCTTAATGATTGCCTGGATGTGGATGCTGGTGGAATGGTAGGTGAGGGGAAGTGGGACAGTATCAGGAACAAAAATAGAAGTTGCTGGAAAAGCAGAGTTAACATTTCAGGTCCAGTGACGCTTCCTCAGAACCCTTCCTCTGAGGAAGGGTCACCGGACCTGAAACGTTAACTGTGATTTTGTCTTCACAAATGCTGTCAAACCTGCTGAGCTTTTCCAGCAACTCCTGGTTTTGTTTGTGAAAAGGGACTATTGTTTGTTAATGACGTTATTAACTGCGCCCCTCACCTCATTAATATGCAGCTTCCTATCACATCTCCCACTGCGAGCAAACAAAACGCTGAGAATTCGCGACATGGGAGTAGAGCGGGAACCTGGTGATTTCAGCTCACTGCTGGCTGTGAGGGGTATCCATGTCGATCAGCATCAAACAGCATCTCGGGCACAGTCCATGGGCATCTGTCCGATTGCCATCCAATAACCACCAGCCCCTTGGGATGCTCCTGGCACCTGTCTGCTCCCCCTGCAGGATGTCGAGGAAGCTGACTGTCAGGGGGGTCCCAGTATTGTCAGTAAGGGGCACGGCCCTCAGTCCTGGGGCACGGCCCTCGGTCCTGGGGCA
>NC_063352.1:3329703-3331564 GCF_021869965.1 Rhincodon typus | reverse complement strand
ACGGCCCTCGGTCCTGGGGCACGGCCCACAGCCCAGGGGCACGGCCCTCGGCCCAGGGACATGGCTGAGGTCAGTAGCCCATTCAGAACGGTCGTGTTGAGGGGCTGGATCTGATTACGGTGCAGGGACTGAGTAACAGTCAGCCCTTTAGGGCTAGCAGCAGCACTTTAGGAATTGGGCAGCGTTAGACAGGGGGTTGCAGTGTCAGGGGTCAGGGGTTTACCCTGTCATGCCCAGGGTCTGCTTGTCGAGGTCTGTCAGAGGTCGAGGTGAATACAGGCTTGGGGTGGAGGGGGGAACCACCTGTCAATCAGGGAGGAGGGTATAAGGGAGGCTGGTAGTGGCTGGAGCAGAGAAACATGTTGAGGTGGTGACAGTGATGGGGGAAAGTCAGGGTCGAAAGATAGAGAGAGGGTGGCAGGCTATGGAAGGGAGCACAGGGGGGTTGTGTACAGAAGCAGGATAGGCATCAGCAAGATAAAACTGGGGCTTTTAGGGGGCACAGAGGACAACTACAGATAAAGTGTGATGTGGGTGGGTCACTACACGCTGGGAGGATGGGAGAAAGGGGCTGTTGAGGTAGTGTGAGATAAACGAGGACAAGGAGGGCTACCCAATGAGGCCCAGTGCTGATGGTGCCCACTCTGTTCTCTGCCTTTCCCTTGCCATTCTCTGGTTGTGTGGGATCTCTTGGCCGTGCTCCCAGGATCCATCAGTGCAGTGCCCAGTGACATCGGGGTAAGATCACACCGGGTCATTTCATTCCCCAATGACGTGGTCAGTGCTGCAGCCTGGGGGTGTTGGGGAGGGGGTGGGTGGTGTGGGGGGGGGGGGGGGGGGAGGTGGGGTTAAGGATTCAGGAACAGAGCTGGTTTCCCCCTGGTACAGAGGGCCATTGACTGTCCACATGTGGCACTGCAAAGGCTCGATCACACCACGGCAGAATTCATCAACAGGGCATTAATATCTGGGTGGTCTGTGATCCCTGCTACCACTTTGTGTGGGGGGTGGGGGCGGGGTGTGGCCGCTACCCTGGCAGCTGCCATGACCCTATGCCCTGGGGCACTCCAATGTACCTGGTGTGGGTGAGGGTGATACCAGGCTGGTTACTGGGAAATGAGGGCTACCCACTGTGACCATGGCCCAGGACACCATTGCAAAACACCCCCTGTCTGATGTGGGGCACTGATACAGTGCTGCCCAGGATAGGGACAGGGCAGGAGGTGGGGTTGCTGAAGGTGTGGTGCCACTGCTCAGGGTAGGGGGACAGCCTCTAGACAATGGGATGGGGTGGAAGACACCATCCTGGTGAGCTGTGCTCTTCACCATCGTAGTAGGCAACATGAGAGGCACTGAGAAACTGGGCGGCGAGTGGGAACAGTCTTCCGGGAAGGGGGCTGAGGGCACGGGGGAGGGGTGTGAGGACATTGAGGGGGCTGGTGAGGGCACTAGGGACCAGGAAAGAGCTGAGCTGTATCAGGCACTACGAACCAGACAGGAGCTGAGTGCCACACAGTTCAGGTGGAGGAGAGCTGGATGTGACAGATCACCATGGAGTGTAAAATGGTCAATGGGGACAATGGTGCTCACAGGGAGGGGGTGAATGTCAGTCTATGGTCACTGTGTGCTCACTTACTGTATTGTAGTGAATAAAAGCTGGTGCTTGGGATGGTCTGATTTTCCTGCCTCTCTGTGATATCCCCCCCTGACAGACAGTGACAGGATTCAGTCTCCAGTGGGGACTGGGGACAGAGCAGCTATGACTTACTCAGGGTGTTCAGACAGGAGAGCAAAATGTTCTGAAGAAGAGCCGTATCAGACTCAAAACATTAATTCTGTTTCTCTCTCCACAGAGGCTTCT
>NC_063352.1:3258133-3304703 GCF_021869965.1 Rhincodon typus | reverse complement strand
GATGTTGCCTGGTATGGAGGGAAGGTCTTATGAGGAAAGGCTGAGGGACTTGAGGCTGTTTTCGTTAGAGAGAAGAAGGTTAAGAGGTGACTTAATAGAGACATACAAGATGATCAGAGGAGTAGATAGGGTGGACAGTGGGAGCCTTTTTCCTCGGATGGTGATGGCTAGCACGAGGGGACATAGCTTTAAATTGAGGGGTGATAGATATAGGACAGATGGTAGGTTCTTTACTCGCTTTACTTACTTAAGGGCGTGGAATGCCCTGCCAGCAAAAGTAGTAGACTCGCCAACTTTAAGGGCATTTAAATGGTCATTGGATAAACATATGGATGATAATGGAATAGTTTAGGTTAGATGGGCTTCAGATTGGTTTCACAGGTTGGTGCAACATCGAGGGCTGAAGGGCCTGTACTGCGCAGTAATGTTCTATGTTCTATGAAGAGAACATCTGATCGAAGGGAAGACGTTGCTAAGATAAGATTTGATTGTCAGTGGAAGGGCTGATCATAAGTAAGTCAGTGCGCTCATTTGGCTGGGGAAGATGGAATTTGAAGAAATCAGTTTACAGTATTACACTGAGGCAGTTGAGTGTATCAAATGGTGATGGGTCAATGGGGATTTGAAACTGATAACAGAAAAAAAATAGGATCGTGGAGGAGCTGAGTGCAAAGGGATTACGAAGGAGTTGGACCTGGTGGAGTTGGAAGTGTGGTGTATTGTATGTGAAACAGTATGTGGTAAAGTGACTGTGTCAAAAAGAAAATTATAATAATTTGTACACAGCTGAACTTGCAAATGGATTTGTGTTCAGTTTCAATTTTCTGCTCATTGATGAGTAAAAATTAGGAGAGAATAACTGGCAGTTGAGTTGAAATCGAATTGAGAGTTCAGCTCTGTTTGGGTAATTCTGAGCTTTGCTAATATTCATCAGGAAGACAAAGTTTCAATGTTTTGTCTCTTGAGCATCAATGATGAATCTGTGGTGGGGATTTCCTGTGCTTGATAAATATTGGAAACAGTGACTGGGATTTTATGGTCAACAGTGAGGAAATAGCCCTTCAGCATTCTGATAGCTAGCTCCTGCAGTCTAGCATGGCATCCTGGGCAGGGAGCCTGTGAGAGTGCGAGCAGTGCAAGACACATCGAGATTCTCCAACCTAAGAGCTTGGGAGCACCATTGCTGCTAGTTTCCTCACTAAAGCCTCATCCTGATACAGACATGTGGGCAGGATGCTTTAGATGGTGGGCTTTCCCATCTTCCCAACCAAACACCTGGCAGAGAACATGCCTGTGCCAATCACAGCAGATCCATTTCATACAACCATAGAATCTTAGAATCATACAGTACAGAAGAGGACCTTTGGCCCATCAAGTCTATACTGCCAGATAGCACTATCTCACTTTTCAGCACTGAGCCCATAGCCTTGAGTGTTATTACACTTTGAATGCTCATCCAAATATTTATTAAAGGTTATGAGGTTTTCCTACCTCAGCTACCCTCCCAGGCAGTGAGTTCCACACCCCACCGACCTCTGGTCTTCCTCAAATCTCCCGCAAACCTCTTGCCTTTCACCTTAAAATCACATCCTCTGTTACTGACGTTTATTACTCCCAGGGGATTGTTAAGCGGAGGGGGATGGGGTTACTTGAGTGGAAGTCCTGCCTCTGAGACTCATCTTTCGATTTGATTGGCCTGTGACTTTGGTGGTGTCAGCAGCGCCACTGTCAGCAATGGCCAAGACGGGAACTACAAGCAGAATCCTGGGACTGCATCCTGGTGGTTAAGGCTGAGTCCATGCGCCAGTGGGCTATCATCAGTGAGCGGAGGGGGTTTGAGTGTAGAGGGGGAACCAAGAGGGCATTAGGGGTCTCGACGGAGAAGGGAGCTGAGGTCCAGTGTTCACGCGCAGGAGGGACAGGCAGCAGAGCTTTAATGGTAAAGGAGGTCAGGGTTCCTGCTGGTGAAAGGAGGAACTCAAAACAGAAGGTGTTGGAGAAATTCAGCAGGTCTGGCAGCTTCCGGGGAGAGAGAAACAGAGTTAACATTTCATTTTAAGTCCAGTATGACCCTTCTTTGGAACTGACAGGGGCTGGAAAATGGTGGTCTCTATGTGGGAGAAGGGAACCCATCAGAGATGCACAGAGCTGTTTCCCCTTGAGTACTGTCTGACATAAACTCCCTCTACATTGCGCCACTTCACCCCCCAATCTTTGAGCCCCTCTAGCTGGGTAGAAAGCACACGTTAACTAGGGTGAAGCAGAGAAGGTTGTCCTAGATTTTGTTAACTAGCCAAGAAATTCCAGAGTGGCCACGGAGGTACTGGGACAGTACCTGGGATGGGATACCCCCAAACCACTGCTTCCTCCAGCAGAGGACCCTGGGGGTCTGTACCTTCATTGTTGGTGGGGGAAGGGTTTGGATACACCCATTAGGGAGGGAGTTACTTTATAAGGCTTAAACACCGAAGACAGCAGGGCTAAGTCATCTACAGCCAATGGACCCCAGCAATCTTAAGGGATCTATGGATGGTAAATTGGTCCAAATGGTGCCTGTGTTTTTGTTCTACCTGGTCTGCTAGCTAAGCTACAACAGAGTGGAGCAGTGTGGAGCGTGTCTGTGTGTCTGTGTGTGTGTGTGAGTGTGTTTGGGTGTGCCTGTACAAGTGTGTATGTGTCTCTGTGTGTGTTTGTAGGTATGTGTGTGTGTCTGTGTTTGTATGTATGTATGCGTGTGTGTTTGTGTCTGTGTGTGTGTTTGTATGTATGTGTGTGTGCTGGTGTGTGTGTCTGTGTGTGTGTGTATGCCTGTATGAGTATGTGTGTGAGTCTATGTTTGTGTGTGTCTGTGTGTGTGAATGAGTGTGTTTGTCTGTGTGTGAGAGTATGTGTGTCTGTGAGTGTTTGTGTCTGTGCGTGTGTGTTTGTCTGTGTAAGTTTGTGTGTGTGTGTGTGTGTGTGTGTGTGTGTGTGTGTGTGTGTGTGTCTGAGAGAGAGAGTGTGTTTGGAAGAGTGTAACGTGCCCTGTTGTTTGAACGGGATTTGGGGCTGAGTGTCTGGGAAGTGTTAAAATCCCAAGTCAAACAGAAAGAAAGCGCTCCCACCCACCCCACCATCTCCCCTCTTCCATTCCAACAATGGTGGATGTTTCTAGATTTCTCGGCCATTGCTCTTCAGATATTTTCACAAAAAAGAAAACTTCAACAAATGCAAAATACTGGCAGTGTTCCGAGATGTGAAGGTTTTGTTTCCAGGTTCGAGAGAAGCAGTAATGAAGGGGAGGCATGATTATCATGAGCCTGGACCTTATCGAAGAGGAACAGATGTTGGAGCTTAAATGGACAGGATTTGCAATGGAATACATTGAGAAAGCAACTCAGATTGTGAAGATGACACATTCACACTGCTCCAGCACAAATAGCTGCGCAAATCTCTGTTAGGCCATGAATGAAACCAACTCCTGCCATTAGAAAGTCATCTGGACTTTGTTATGGATTTGTCACGGTGTAAAATAAAGCACTTTCAGATCCCTAGAGACAATCGGAATCCTCAAACATGACTGATAACTTTTCTAAAATAACTTTAAAACTCCAGCAATGGGTTTAGGTCTGGGGCAGACAATTAGTTCTGAGGAACAGTCACCAGACCGTTAACTGGGATTTCTCTCCCCAGGTGCTGCCAGACCTGCTGAGCTTTTCCAGCAATTTCTGTTTTTGTATTCACAGTGTGCTGCCTTTCCTAACTCCGCGGCTCATTCCCTCCTTCTGAACTGAAAGTAAAGCTTGCTCCCTCCTACAGAAGAACCAGAAGGTTATCTGGTCACTTGCATATCAATGCTTCTGGGATCTTGCTGTGCGCACAACCCATTGCCACGTTTCTTTCATTACGACAGTGGCTATAATTCGAAAAGAACTTCATTGGCTGTTAAGTCCTTGGAAGTGTCCAGTAGGTGTGAAAAAAAAAGGTTAAGAAATGCGAGTCTTCAATTCAAATAGAGTGACCTCAGTCAGTGATGAGCTTTGAGGGTACCAGGGAGTCTATAGCTGAGCTACGGTTTCGAAGCATCATTCTTGTGGTCTAGAAACAGAGAAAATAGGAGCAGGAGTAGACCATTCAGCCCTTCGAGCCTGTTCTGCCATTCAATATGATCGTGGCTGATCATCCAACTCAGTCCCCTGTTCCTACTTTCTCCCCATACTCTTTAGCCCTGAGAACTATATTTAACTCCTTCTTGAAAACATTCAATGTTTTGGCCTCAACCACTTTCTGTGGCAGAGAATTCCACAGGCTCCCCACTCTCTGGGTGAAGACATTTCTCCTCATCTCAGTCCTAATGGTCTACCCCATATCCTTAGACTGTGACCTCTGGTTCTAGACTCCCTGGTGATCAGGAATATCCTTCATGTGTTGATCCTGTCTAGACCTGTGAGAATTTTATAGGTTTCTCATTCTTTTAAACTCTAGTGAATATAATCATAACTGATCCAGTCTCCCTTCGAATGTCAGTCCTACCATCCCAGAAATCAGTCTGGTAAATCTTCGCTGCACTCCCTCCATCTCCAGAACATCCTTCAAGACCAAAACTGCCCACTATACAGCAGATGGTGAGGCTTGATTGTGGTGTAGGTCTCTTCCCATGCGTTGGAGCTAGTGGGGTGCTGGATTTCCCAACCACTTCAACAACACCTTGCAGAAGGAACGGTACAACTTGCTAATCACTTCTGAGGATGTCAGAATTGCAGAGATTCCTGTGACAACAGGAAGGGCGTCTCAAGTTCCAGCAGAGCTGTGGGCATGGACGGGTGAACGTGTGAGTGAGATGACATCGGGACCAGGCCCTGCAAGAACACTAACCTCCCTGAGCTGAGAGCTTTCTTTGCTGGGCATCATGGGCAGCATCAGGAGGCTTCCAGCTGCAAATCTGTCAACCACTTGACATAGTGAGACGGGCAGAGGAGATTTACCAGGATGTTGCCTGACGTGGAGAGATTCAGTTATGAAGAGAGATTGGACAGACTGGGATTGTTTTCCTTCAAGTAGAAGAGATTGAGAGAAGATGTGATTGAGGTGTACAAAATTATGAGGGACATAGATAAGATAGCCAGGAAGGAACATTTCCCCTCGGTGAGGGGATTAATGATCAACGGGCATAGATCTAAGGAAAGGGACAGAGATTTAGATGGGGAGATGTGAGGAAAATCATCTTCACCCAGAAGGTGGTGGGGTATCTGGAACTCCGTGCCTGTAAGGGTGAGAGAGGCAGAAACCCCCATCACATGGAAGAAGGATTTAAATGTGCACTTGCAATACCAAAGCATACAAGGCAATCGAAAAGTGCTGGAGGATGGGATCAGAACAGTTAGGTGATTGTTTTTGACCAGCATAGACTCAATGGGCTGAAGGGCCTTTTTCTGTAGATAGAACTCTATGACCATGAGAGTGAGGGAACAGTAAAATAACATAATAAAGTAGTGACCAGTCAGTCTGAATCTTTAGCGAATAAGCATGTTTGTGGGTTACCTTTCTAGAGGTTTAAATGACTGTGTCATCTCTCTCAGAGCTGTGACAGTGGTGTGACCAGGACACGGCTAAATGGACACGGCTCAGGTTTCCAAGCAACCATCTTGTCACATGACACTGGTAATGAACCTACCTGATTGCTAGGAAATCAAAATGGACTGTGGGCCAATGGAAGAAACTTCAAAATAGCTAAAGTTATAGAGAACAACAGGGGAGAGAAAGTGAGTGAGAATATGGAACAATGTCAAACAATTCACTTTAACGTAGGGTGTTTGTGTTTAATATACTGAAATATAGGTCATCCTTTCACTCGCCTGTTGACACTCTTAATTACCTGGAATTATCTTGCCATTATCTCTCTGCCTATAAATTCTGTGCCTGTGTGCTTACTTCCACTTCACCTGATGAAGGAGCAGCGTTCTGAAACCTTGTGATTTCAAATAAACCTGTTGGACTATAACCCAGTGTGGTGTGACTTCTGACCTTGTCTAATATCTACCAGGTTGGACAACAATTGCCTGTGTGGAATCTGACGGAGAGCCGACTGGAACAAAGAGACTCCACACAAACCTGAGGAAATCCTTCCCCGCGTGCCATATTGAGCATTACTGGTGGGAAGTGAAGACCCTAGACCGTGATACCCAGAGACTGAGTGAAGAGGCAGCATGGAGAGAGAGAAGGTGGATCCAAACATTCGAACTGCGTCCACACCTTACCCCAACACCCACTGGGATGGCATCTACCAGTCACAGATGGGGCAGAATCGTCACCCATTGGCCTGCAACCCCATAAAGAAACTCTGTCTGAAATCATCGTTCCTGAAAAGATGCTGAGATTATCTCAGTGATTTAGTCCCATACTCGTAAGGAATCCTTCTCCCTAAGGTTAAAGGTTATTGCAGACAGTAATAGCTCATGGTGTGTGGGTATTTTATTGGAATGGAAAGAGGATTGACAAATCTAATAGGAAGCAGAAAGTAGGCATAAATGGGCTGTTTCTTTGAATATAATGAGTGCTGTGTCACAGGGATCAATGCTGAGACCTCATCTGTTTAGATTTCATATAAATGATATAGACAAAGGCAGCAAGTTATGATTACTGAGTTTGCTGATGACACAAAGATAGTAAGTTGCAGAGGGGACATGAGGAGGTTACAAGGAGACATTGATTTATTACATGTGGGCAAAGACTTGGCAAATGTGGGAAAATGTGAACTTGTCCATTTTTTGGCAGGAAGAATAAAAGAAAAAGCATATTGCCTAAATGGGGAGAGAATACAGAATTCTGACAGATCTGAATGTTTCTGTCAAGTTATTAGGAAAACCCATGGAATGTTCTGATTTATAGAGAAGGAATTGCATGCAAAGGCAGAGTGTTTATGTTCTACAGGGCACACATCTGGAGTATTGTGCTCAATGTTGGTCACCTTAGTGAAGGAAGGATGTAGCTACAATGGAAGTAGCTCAGAGAAGATTTGTGAGAATGTTACCTGGAATGGGTCAGTCGTGTTTGGTGGTGAAGTTGGACAGACTGCGCTCATATCCAGTGGAGTTTAGAAGAGTAAGGGGCAACATCATTGAAACCTGAGGGGTCTTGGCAGGATGGATGTGAAGAGGAAGCTCCTCTTTTGGAAGAACCAAGCTCCGGGTTCGCTGTTTAAAAATAAATACTTCTTCGTGGGTATTTAAGGCTGAGACAGACAGATTCCTGATCAGTCGGGGAATCAAAGATTGGGGGCAACACACGAAAGTGAGGAATGTCAGGTCAGCCATGATCCTATTGAATGGTCAAGCAGGCTCGAGGGGCCAGATGGCCTACTCCTGTTCCTGTTTCTTCTGGTTTGCTGGTCATCCAATGCAAAAATAAGGCAAATATTTTTCTCTCAGAGCATCATTTGTCTTTGAAACACTTTTCCTGAAAAGGCTATGGAAAGAGAGCCTTTGAATATTGTCTTTGAATATTTTTCAGGTGGATTCTTTTCACCTTTAAAAGGGGTGAAAGTTATTGGCGGTAGGTGGAAATATGGATCTGAGTTGCAAACAGATCATCCATGATCTGATTAAAGGCAGAGCCAGAAGGAGAGGGTGACCGGCCTCCTGCTCCTTATCTGTTAACGTTGGTGGGTGATTTCTTACAAAATAGCTGCTTCATTGCTCGAGCTCTACAGAATGATCCAGAAAGGGCAGCAATATTAAAAGGTCTGCAGCAAGTTCACCAACAATCAGTTAGAAAAAGCTTGATGTCCACAAGTCAAAATACTGAGGTAGAGAATAAACCTTCACTCTATCACATTTGCCAAGCTGGGTTTTTTTTAAAACATAAAGGCTATAATTTCATTCACTATGACTTCACTTTCAATTTCGAGGCACTGGGTGGGAGAGAAAATTGTGCTTATTGCCAATGGACAGTGCAAACTTCATAGATTTGGTACAATCTTCAGAGTCACAGTTGGATTAATAGCCACTAAGGGCTGGGGCCAAGTGACAACTGTATTTCAACGTGTCTAAAAATTAGACCCATCTAAACAAAGTGTATTTTACAGATTGATCAGAGAGAAGCAAAGAACGGTGTAATTAACTGAACTCTGGTTTCCGATGGGTGTACAAGCTCACAGAGTGATTCCACGAGTTAGTGCCTTCAGGAAAGGACAGGGGGAGAATATTGCCCAAAGGTGAGGGCAGCTCCTGCTAACACAATAGCTGACGGTGAGGTCTATTATCAGGAAGCAAGTGGTGTTGGTCACCAGGAATATCTCAGCTGTTCCTTGCAAGGAGAGAAAAAGACTTATGCATGGCCTCTACCAAGTTTAAGTGTATGTAAGAGCCAGGTATTGCAGATGATGGAGGATTCTGAAATAAAAACAGCAAGTGCTGGAGAATCTCGGCAGGTCTGGCAGCATCTGTGCAGAGAGAGAGAATTTATAGATTAGATTTTTAGAAGATTGACAGGGTTCAAAGATTCATACAGTGCAGAAAAGACCCTTCAGCCCATTGAGTCTGCACCAACGTAACTACAACTGAACTGGTCTCCGGTCACTCAAAAGGCCTTCTACCACTACCCTTTCTGTCCTGTTACTAGGCCAGTTTCTAATCCATCTCACCAAGTTTCCCTCAATTCCATGTGCTTTACTTTTCCCAATCGGTCTCCCATGTGGGTCGTTGTGAAAAGCTTTGCTAAAATCCATATAAATGACATCAACTGAACTTCCCTCAGCCACACACTTGAGCACATTTTCAAAAAAATTCTAACTAATTTGTTAGGGATGACCTCCCTCTGGCAAAGCCATGCTGACTATCCCTAATTAACCTATGCCTTTTCAAGTGGGTATTAATTTGCTCCTTTAAAATTTTCTCCAATAGTTTCCCTACCACTGAAAATGAGACTCACTGGTCTGTAAATTCCTGGTTCACCTCTACCACTCCCTTAAAAAGTGGAACCGCATTTACCATCCTCCAGTCCTCTGGCACTTCCCCTGTGGCCAGAGAGGAATTAAACATTTGTGTCAGAACCCCTGCAATTTCCTGCCTCACCTCCCACAGCATCCTGGGATGCAATTCCTCTGGGCCAGGAGATTTGTCTGCTTTTAAGCCCGATGGTGCCTCCAATACATCCCCATTTCCTATGTCAGACTGTGCACGTTCCTCACAGTCCCTTTTCCTGAATTCCATACTCTGGTGTTCTCCTTTTCCAGAGTGAAGACCGACGAGTGTCATTCAACACCCTTCCAATATCCTGTGTCTTCACACACAGATTGTCACCCTGGTCCCTACTGGCCCGTAATCTTTCCCTGGCTAACCCCCTGTTCCCTTCGAAGTGTTAAGGGTGTATTAAGGATAGGTTTTTCCTTGTGGGAGAGTCTAGGACCAGAGCACATAATCTCAGAGTAAAGAGGTCGCCCATTTAAGACAAATAGAATATAGAACAGTACAGCACAGTACAGGCTCTTTGGCCCACGATGTTGTGCCGACCTATTATCCTACTAAGATCAAACTACCCTGCATACCCTATACTTTACTGCCCTCCATGTGCCGATCCAAGAGTCGTTTAAAAGTCTGTAAAGTATCTGACTCCACTACCACTGCCGGCAGCGCATTCCACGCACCCACCACTCTCTGTGTAAAGAGCCTACCTCTGACATCTCCCCTATACCTTCCTCCAATCACCTTAAAATTATGCCCCAATTTTAAGATCAGTCACTATCTCATTGAATGATAGAACAGACTCGTTGGACTGAATGGCCTGCATCTGCTCTTATGTCTTGGATTTTAGATTTAGATATAAGATTTTATTGTCAAGTTTATTCACGTACAGGAGTGCAGGAGTACAATGAAAAGTATATAATGTCGCCACACATGATGCCATCTTAGGTACCAAGGTACCTCGGGACAAAAAAACTTAGGGACAAAGTAGGAAGAGAAACATATGGATAAACATATGGATGATAATGGAACAGTTTAGGTTAGATGGGCTTCAGATTGGTTTCACAGGTCGGCGCAACATCGAGGGCCGAAGGGCCTGTACTGCGCTGTAATGTTCTATGTTCTATGTTCTAAGAGACAAAAAGTTAAGCAATACTTCAGAGAATAATAGAAAAATGAAGAAATAGGTAATAGTTTACATTAAAGTCTTTTTCAGTTTAAACAAGGAAAACAAAGGATTAAGTTCAACAGTCTTTGATCAGTCCTCTGCTCACCCCACTCTGGTGTCTGTTCTCACCACCACTGCAGATAATGTTACTGCTGCTGCCTCTCCAATCTCTCTCCCCACCCCCCGCTGGCTTGGGAACATGCCCAGGCAGGATCCACTCCCACACCGACCCGAGATACTGCCATGAGCCACCAAGAGACCAGGCGGGGACACCACCATGTGCCACCAAGAGACCAGGCCAGGACACCACCATGTGCCACCAAGAGACCAGGCCAGGACTCACCATGAGCCGCTGAGATACCAGGCCAGAACCCACAATGGCCCGCCAAGAGACCAGGCCAGGACTCACCATGAGCTGCTGAGAGACCAGGCCAGGTCCTGCTATGGTGGAGGTGAAAACCAAGAGGGGGATTACACCGAAAAGAGGGATAAAGAGAAAAAAAGGGGAAACTGAAGGAAACGAGAAATAACAGAAGGACCAGAGGGGCTCCAGTTGGAGTGCATTACTCTGCCGCCATCTTGCAAACTATATGGTCTTATGGCCCTATTGGACTTGAAATGGTAACTCTGTTTCTCTCTCCACAGATGCTGCCAAACCTGCTGAGTTTCTCCAGCACTTTCTGTTTTATCTCAGAGGTTAGCATAAGTACAGCAGATGCACTCAACAAAATAAAACAAAGAACTGTGGATGCTGGAAATCTGAAACAAAAATAGAAAGTGCTGGAGAAACTCAGCAGGTCTGGCAGCGTCTTTGGAGAGAGAAACAGAGTTAGCGTCTTGGATCCAGAGACCCTTCTTCAGAACCTGGACCCAAAACATCAACTCTGTTTCTCTCTGCCAGACCTGCTGAGTTTCTCCAGCATTTCTGATTTTGTTTCATTTTGCTTTTCAGTTTCCTGAGGTAAAAGGAAAGTCCCTGTTTTTGATTTGATTTGCAACTTTCCCACTAAGAAGGCAAATAAACATTGTACATTCTGACTTTATCAATCGTGTCCCTGAGTTTGCTGTTGGGATCAGTAAGAGTATCACACAGGCTACTGGCATCTTTTATCTCAAGGTTTAATCTCCAATTGGTGATGGCTGGATTCAGTGGGGGTTCATTCTTCAATGAAAGTAAAGCTGAAATCTTTCTGTGTGTTTTAATTCACATTGCGGGGGGTGTGGGGGTGTTAATAATGACATTGTCGTGTGCTTGTTTACAAATAAACTTCACTTAAAAAAAAAGTCCTTCTGTATTCTGAAGGCCCAGAGTTTCACTTCAGAGTCTGTAGCCTCGAGCTTTCAGATTATGAAGCGAGGGATTTGAAACAACTTGAGGACATTGATGATAAGGCCCATCAAATCCTGCTGTTGACATGACAATAATCCCAATGTCAAAGCACTAATGCAGATTGAGGGGCTGAAGACGGAATGATTTAATTGAAGATTAAATCACTTGCAACATTTTGATGCTACCTCCAAGCTAGGATTGTCTGCTTTCCTCGATCCTCTCGCTCAATATTTACCATTGGATGTCATTCGAAGGTTGATGAGGAGGCTCGGAAGGCTGTTTCTTTGTAAACGGCATTTTTTCCTCTCTCTCTTGGTTTCTCTGCAGTTATAGAAACATTACAAACTGAGAGCTAGAACACACAATCTGGCTAAATTCCAGTCCACACCATAAACAGCTCCAGTCCCAATCCCAATGATTTCAAGTGTAATCCTGCCTGGTGCACTCCAACTCATTCCATGGACAGCTGGGTGAGGAACATAGGAACAGGAGTAGGCCATTCGGCCCCTCGAGCCTGTTCCACCATTCAATTAGATCATGGCTGATCTGTGACCTAACTTCATAGTCCTGCCTTTGGCCCACATCCCTTAATAGCTTTACTTAATAAAAATTTATTGATCTCAGATTTGAAATGAATAACTGTTCCTTCATCCACTGTTGTTTGTGGAAGAGAGTTCCAAACCTCTCCCACCCTTTGTGTGTGGAAGTGCTTCCTAACGTCTCTCCTGAACAGTCTGGCCCTAATTCTCAGAATATGCCCCTAGTTCTGGAATCCCCAACCAGCGAAAATAGTTTATCTTTATCTACCCTGTCTTTTCCTGTTAATATCTTGAAAGCTTCGAACAGATCACCGCTTAGCCTTCTAAATTCTAGAGAAAACAGGCCTCATTTAAATAATCTCTCCTCATAACTTAACCCCTGAAACCCAGGTATCATTGTTGTAAATCTACATTGTACTCTCTCCAAGGCCAGTCTATCCTTCCTAAGGTGTGGTGTCCAGATTTGCTCACAGTACTCCCAGTGAGGTCTAACCAGAGTTTTATATAACTGCAACTTTACATCTGCATCCTTGTACTCCAGTCCTCTAGATATAAAGGCCATAAGGCCGTAACATACAGGAGCAGAATTAAACCATTCAGCCTATTGAGCCTGCTCTGCAACTCGATCGTGGTTGATATGTTTCTCAATCCCATTCGCCTGCCTTCCCCCTGTTACCCTCGATCCTCTTACTAATCAAGAACCTGTCTTACTCTGTGTTAAATACACTCATTGACTTGGCTTTCACAACCCTCTGCGACATACATTCGGCAGATTCACCGCCCTCTGGCTGAAGAAATTCCTCCTCATCTCAGTTCTAAAGTGTTGTCCCTTCACTCTGAGGCTGTGCCGTTGGGTCCTGGTCTCTCTGACTAACGGAAACATCTTCTCCATGTCCACTCTACTCGAGCCTCTCGGTAAGTTTCAATCAGATCCCCCCTCATCCTTCTAAACTCCATTGAATACAGACCCAGAGTCCTCAACCGCTCCTCATATGACAAGCCCTCCATCCCCAGGATCATTCTTGTAAACCTCCTCTGAACCCCCTCCAAAGCCAGCACATCCTCCTTTAGACACGAGCCCAAAGCTGCTCACAATATTCCAAATGCGGTCCAACCAGAGCCTCATACAGCCTCAGCAGTACATCCCTGCTCTTGTATTCTAGCCCTCTTGAAATGAATGCTAACATTGCATTTGCCTTCCTAACCACCAACTGAACCTGCATGGTAACCTTAAGTAAGTCCTGAACTAGGACTCCGAAGTCTCTTTGTGCTTCAGATTTCCAAAGCCTTTCCCCATTTAGAAATTAGTTTATGCCGCTATTCTTCTTTCCAAAGTGTATCACCTCACACTTCCCCACATTGTACTCCATCTGACACTTCTTTACTCACTCTCCTAGCCTGTCCAAGTCCTTCTGCAGCCTTCCCACTTCCTCAACACTACCCTGTCCCTCCCTATCTTTGTGTCATCTGTAAACTTAGCAACATTGCCCTCAGTTCCTTTGTTCAGATCATTAATGTATAACGTGAATAGTTGTGGTCCCAACACTGACCCATGTGGAACTTCACTTGTCACTGGCTGCCATTTGAAAAAGACGCCTTTATCCCCACTCTCTGCCTTCTGCCAGTCAGCCTACCCTCTATCGATGCCAGTACCTTCCCCCTGATACCATGAGCTTTTATCTTATTTTGTGGCCTGCTGTGTGGCACCTTGTCCAAGGCCTTCTGGAAATCCAAATAGATCATGTTCAATGGCTTTCCTTTGTCTACCTTGCTTGTTACTTCCTCACAGAATTCCAGCAGATTTGTCAGACACGCCCTCCCATTGACAAAGCCTTGCTGACTCTGCCCTGTTTTACCATGCACTTCCAACTACTCGATAATCTCATCCTTAGTAATGGATTCTAAAATCTTACCACTGACCAAGGTCAGGCTAACCAGCCTATAGTTTTCTGTCTTCTGCCTCCTTCCCTTCTTAAACAGCGGGGTTACATTAGCCATTTTGCAGTTCTCTGGGACGCTCCCTGACTCCAGTGATTCCTGAAAGATCACCATCAATGCCTCCACAATCTCCTCAGCTATCTGCTTCAAAAACTCTGGGGTGTAGTCCATCTGGTCCTGGTGATTTATCCACCTTCGGACCTTTCAGTTTCCCCAGCACCTTCTCCTTAGTGATGGCCACTACACTCACCTCTTGTCTCTGACTGTCGTGAAGCTCTTGTTTGCTGCTGGTGTCTTCAACTGTGTAAACTGATGCAAAGTTCCTGTTCAGTTCCTCCTCTTCTTTGTTTCCATTACTACTTCTCCAGCCTCATGTTCCAGCAATAAAACATCTACTCTTGCCTCTCTCTTTTGTATCTAAAGAAACTCTTGCAATCTTCTCTTTTAATACTAGCTAGCTTACCCTCATATTTCATCTCCCCCTCCTTTATTACTTATTTAGTTGTCCTCAGCTGGTTTTTAAAGGCTTCCCAATCCTCTGCCTTCCCACTAATCCTCACCACATTGTGTGCTTTTTCTTTAGCCTTTATGCTGTTCCTGACTTCCCTTGTCAGCCATGGTTGCTTCATCCTCCCTTTGGTACGTTTCTTCTTCCTTGGGATGAATTTCTGCTATGCCTCCCAAATTACCCCCAGAAACACCCACCATCACTGCTCCACTGTCTTCCCTGCAAGGCTCCCATTCCAACCAACTCTGGCCAGATCCTTCCTCATGTCTTTGTAGTTCCCTTTACTCTATTGTAATCCTGTTACATCTGATTCCAGTTTCTCCCTCTCAAACTGCAGGGTGAATTCTATCATATTATGGTCACTGCCCCCTAGGGGCTCCTTCACCCTAAACCCCCTAATCCGGTCTGCCCCATTACATATCACCAAATCCACCCCTAGTGGGCTTTACCACAAGCTGCTCCAAACAAGATCCGTCTTGTAGACATTCCGTGAATTCCTTTTCTTGAGACCCACTACCAGCCTGGTTTTCCCAGACCACCTGTGTGTTGAAGTCCCCCAAGATTATTGCCATAGTGCCTTTTTAACCTGCCAATCTATCTCCTGATTTATTTTCTTCCCCAGATGCTGACTGCTGCTTAAGGCCTGTACACAACTCCATCAGGGTCTTTTTTTCCCTTTGCGGTTCCTCAACTCTTGCACACAGATTCTAGGCCTTCTGACTCGATATCACTTCTTGCTTTTGATTTAATTTTGTTTCTCACTAACAAGGCAACACCACCCCCTCTGCCCCTCTGCCTGTCCTTTCGATAGGATGTGGATCCTTGGATATTTAGTTCCCAGCCTTGATCCCCTTGCAGTCATGTCTCTACAATACCCACAACATCCTTCCTGCCCACTTCAATCTGCACTACAGGCTCATTGACCTTGGAGATAGTAGGAACTGCCGATGCTGGAGGCTGAGATAACAAGGTGTAGAGCTAGATGAACACAGCAGGCCAGGCAGCATCAGAGGAGCAGGAAAGCTGATGTTTCAGGTCTGGACCCTTCTTCAGAAAAAAGGCTCATTGACCTTGTTTTGTACATTGCATGTATTTATGTACAACGCCCTCAGTGCAATGTTGACAGCCCCCCTTCTCGTAGTTGTCCCCTTATCTCCTGTGCCTGAAGTTAAATTCCTGACCCTTTCCATCCCACATCCTATTACTTATTCTGAGAACTTTAATAACCTTGGCTGAACCCTCCTCGCCTTTTACTTTTTCCATAATTTTACTGAATCTACGCTCCTTGTCTGTTTAGTTTAAAGCCCTATCCACAGCTCTAGTAATGCCATTCACCAGGACTCTGTTTCCAGCCTGATTCAGGTGGAACCCATCCCATTGGAACAGCTCCCTCCTTTCTCAGAACTGGTCCCAATGTCCCATGAATTCAAACCTGTTTCTCCCACACCAATCTTTGGGACACACATTTGCATCTTTAATCTAGTTGGCCCTGTGCCAATTTGCTTGTGGCTCCAGTCGTAATCTGCAGATGATTACCTTTCTCGTTCCGCTTTTTAATTTAGTCCTTGGCTGCTCATATTCCCTCAGCAGGGCCTCTTTCCCCTTTCCACCGATATCATTGGTATCTAAATAAAAACCAAAAGAACTGCGGATGCTGTAAATCAGGAACAAGAACAAAGTTGCTGGAAAAGCTCAGCAGGTCTGGCAGCATCTGTGGAGGAGAAAGCAGAGTCAATGTTTCGGGTCTGTCAATCATCAGTTTTCTGACACTTTCCCAGCCACCATCAGTTCTGAGGAAGGGTCACCAGACCCGAAACATTAACTCTGTTTTTTCCTTCACAGATGCTGCCAGACCTGCTGAGCTTTTCCAGCAACTTTGTTTTTGTTCATTGGTACCTATGTGAAAACCATGACAACTGGAACTTTCACCTCCTGCACGATGGACCCCTGCAGCCCAGCTGAGATATCCTGAACCCAGGCACCAGGCAGGTGGCACCCTTTCGGTACTCTCCATCCTGGCCACAGAGAATAGAGTTTATTCCGTGACTATACTATTCACAATTACATTTCTACTTTTTCCCCCCATCCCTTCTTGAATGGCACCCTGTACCACAGTGCTATGGTCAGATTGTTCATCCTCTATGCAGCCCCTGCTCCCATTCACACAGGGAACAAGAATCTCAAACCTGTTAGACACGCTCAAGGGGTGAGGGTCCCTTGGAATTATCTCCTGGATCTCTCTACATCTCTCTCACATAGTTACACCCTCCTGTCCCTGACCACTGACTGAATTCAAGGTGGTTGATCTAAGGGGAGTGGCTGCCTCCTGAAACACAGTGTCCAAGGTAACTCCCCTCCCTGATGTGTCGCGGTGTTTAATGCTCAGACTCCATTAACTCTGAGCCGGAGTTCCTCAAGCAGCCAACACTTGCTACACATGTGGTCACAGTGAACCACCATACGGTCCATCAGCTCCCACATTATGCAGTGACAACACATCACCTGGCCTGCTATCTCTATTTTCATTACTTAGTTGTTAATTTGATCTTTAAAAGTTTTGTACTGGCCTTTTAGTTTGTAACCTATAAATATTTCCGCTATTTATCCTCAATATGAAAACAGCCAATAGTCAAAGTAGTAGCTATTACCAACCAATAAACATATGGTTTACCTGTGATATCAATAGAACATAGAACAAAAAACATAGAACTGTACAATGTTGTGCCAAACATGATGCCAAATGAAACTAATCCCTTCTGCCTGCCCTTTGTCCATATCCCTCCGTTCCTTGAATATTCATGTGCTCATCTAAAAGAAAAATCTAAATGCCCCTATTGTATCTGCCCCCGCCCCCACCACCCCTGGCAGTGCGTTCCGCACTCCTACCACTCTCTGTGTAAAAAACCTGCCCTTCACATCTCCTTTGAACTTTCCCCCTCTCACTTTAAATGCATGCCCCCTAGTATTAGACATTTCAACTCTGGGAAAAAAATTCTGACCGTCAACCCTATCTAAGCATCTCATAATTTTATTGACTTCTATCAAGTCTCCCCTCAGCCTCCGCTGCTCAAGAGAAAACAACCTGAGTTTTCTAGCCTCTCCTTATAGCTCACAACCTCTAATCCAGGCAGCATCCTGGTAAACCTCTTCTGCACCCTTTCCAAAGCCTCCACATCCTTCCTGTAATGTGGCAACCAGAATTGAACACAATACTCTACGTGTGGCCTAACCAAAGTCTTATAAAGCTGCAACATGGCATCCTGACTCTTGTACTCAATTCCCTGACCAATAAAGGCAAGCATGCCATATGCCTTCTTTACCACCCTATCTACTTGTGTGGCTACTTTCAGGAAACTATGGACTTGAACCCCAAGATTCTTCTGTACATCAATGCTGTTCAGAGTCCTGTCATTAACTGTATACTTTTTGATCTCCCAAAGTGCAACACCTCTCACTTATCTGGATTAAACTCCTCCTGCCGTTTCTCCATTGAAAACTACAACTGATCTATGTCCCGCTGTATTCTTTGACAACCTTCTACACTATCCACAACTCCACCAACCTTTGTATCGTCTGCAAACTTACTAACCCACTCCTCTACATTTTCATCCGAGTCATTTATATATATTACAAACAGCAGTGGTCCCAGTACGGATCCCTGTGGAACACCATTAGCCACGGACCTCCAGCCTGAGAAACTACCTTCCACCAAAACCCTCTGTCTGCTGTGGACAAGCCAATTCTGAATCCATGCGGCCAAGTCACTGTGGATCCCATGTAACTTAATCTTCTGGATGAGCCTACCATGAGGGACCTTGTCGAAAGCCTGACTAAAATCCATGTAAACAACATCCACTGCTCTACCCTCATCGATCACCTTCGTCACCTCCTTGAAAAATTCAATCAAGTTAGTGAGACTTGACCTGCCCCGCACAAAGCCATGCTGACTGTCCCTAATTAGGCCATGCTTTTCCAAATGTGTGTAAATCCTATCGCTAAGAATTCTCTCCAATAGCTTCCCAACCACCGATGGGGGACTCACTGGCCTATAGTTTCCTGGATTATCCCTATTTCCCTTCTTAAACAGAGGAACTACATTAGCTACTCACCATTTCTCCGGGCCCTCTCCAGTGGTTAGTGAGGATGCAAAGATCTTGGTCAAGGCCCCAGCAATCTCCTCTCTTGCCTCCCTCAATAACCTGGGCTAGATACCATCAGGCCCTGGGGACTTATCCACCTTAATGCTCTTCAAGAGATCCAACACCATTTCTTTCTTGATCTCAAAATGCCATAGCATATTAGTATGCTCCACACTAATCTCACTATCCTCCATGTCCTTTTCTCGGGTGAATACTGGTGTAAAGTACTCATTTAGGATCTCACCCACATTCTCTGTTTTCAAGCACAAGTTCCCCCCTTTATCCTTGAGTGGTCCTACTTTCTCCCTAGTTATCCACTTGTTTTTAATGAATCTATAGAATGCCTTGGGATTCTCTTTAGCCCTACTTGCCAAGATCATTTCATGGCCCCTTCTTGCTCTTTTAATTCCCGGCTTGAGTACTTTCCTCACTCTTTTGTGTGGGCCCTAATCTTCAACGTATCCTGTTTGGAAAAAAAACCTGACTAATTATGAGCCAAGAAGAAACTAGCCAGAAGCTCCTCTCCCACTTTGCGCCGAATTCCCTTGCTGCCTCCAAATTCCCTGAACTATACACTCACTCGGGTTATGTTTCACTCTGGTTGGGATCTCTCCTTCCTGACTGTGTAAACCTTACTGGGGCCAGTATTCCATTAACATTCTTAGTTTCTGTATGGAGTTGGTGCAGAATGTGTGAGGGGGTATTTCTGTTATTTCCAAGAGTAACAAAAACAAGGCAAGTATGGTAATGTGGGATGGGGCTGCAGGGGAAGAGGGTGGTAACATGTTTATGCCAGTAAGCAGTAACATGAAATGGGGTAGCAGGGGGACCTATAACTCAATTTACATTGGGGCCGAACTGAAGGGGGAAGTAACAGGGTAGTGATTGTATATCTCACTTTCATCTTATCCATTCTCTGCAATGTTGTATCATTCAGGGATATTCGGTGAATTAAGGAAGTTAAACCTCTTGCTAATCAGTTAGAACTTAACGAACCTTCCCAGCTCCACTTGACGTCACACATACCCCTGTTTTGGGGGCTCTACATTCCCTGGAGTAGCTTCAACACTGATGAAACTTGGCAATGTGGTTGAATCTTAACTGCCCTGTGGGCAATTAGGGATGGGCAATAAATGCTGGCCTGGCCAGTGATACCCTCACTGTGTGAATGAATAAAAAATATCCAAATGGAGTTTGCAACAGATTGCAGAACCCACACGCAGGATCCCACACGGAGGGGCACTGCTTTCAATTTCCGTGATGATCCGAAACTGTATCAACAGTAACAGCAAAACATGGAATCAGAGAAAATAGGAGCAGGCCATTCGGCCCTTTCAATCTGTACCACCATTCAATATGATCATGGCTGATTATGCAATCTCAGTATCCCATTCCCGCTTTCTCTCTACACTCCTTGATCCCTTTAGCTGCAAGGGCCATATCCAGCTCCCTGTTGAATATATCTAATGAACTAGCCCCAACAGCTTCCTGTGGGAGAGAATTCCACAGGTTCACAGCTCTCTGAGTGAAGAAATTCGTCCTCATATCAGTCCTGAATGGCTTACCCCTTATTCATAGACTGGACATCCCCAACATTGGGAACATTCTTCCTACATCTGGCCTGTCCAGTCCAGTCAGGATTTTATATGTTTCTATAAATTCCAGCGAGTATAAGTTGATAGGGCTGTAAAGAAGGTGTACGGTATGTTGGCTTTCATTGGCAGGGGAATTGAGTTTAAGAGCAGTGAGGTTATGCTGCAGCTCTATAAAACTCTGGTTAGACCACACTTGGAATATTGTGTTCAATTCTGGTCGCCTCATTATAGGAAGGATGCAGAAGCTTTAGAGAGGATGCAGAGGAGATTTACCAGGATGCTGCCTGGACTGGAGGGCAGGTTTTAAGAGGAAAGGTTGAGGGGACTAGGGCTTTTTTCATTGGAGTGAAGACAGATGAGAGGTGACTTGATAGAGGTGTACAAATGATGAGAGGCATAGATAGAGTGGATAGTCAGAGACTTTTTCCCAGGGCGGAAATGACCATTATGAGGGGGCATAATTTTAAGGTGATTGGAGGAAGGTATAGGGGAGATGTCAGAGGTAGGTTCTTCACACAGAGAGTGGTGGGCGTGTGGAATGCGCTGCCAGCAGTGGTAGTGGAGTCAGATACTTTAGAGACTTTTAAGTGACTCTTGGATAGGCACATGGAGGATAGTAAAATGTAGGGTATGCAGGGTAGTTTGATCTTAGTAGGATAATAGGTCAGCACGACATCATGGGCCGAAGGGCCTGTACTGTTCTATGTTCTATAATCCCAGTCGATCCAGTCTTTCCCTCATATGTCTGTCCTACCATCCCAGGAATCAGTCTGGTGAACCTTTGCTGGACTCCCTCAATAGCAAGAATGTCCTTCCTCAGACTAGGAGACCAAAACTGCACACAGTACTCAGGGAACAAAAACAGACGTTGCTGGAGAAGCTCAGCAAGCCTGGCAAGATCTGTGAAGGAAAAAACAGAGTTAACGTTTCGAGTCCAGTGACCTGCGTTGCAGTTCTTTTGGTTTTTACACAATAATCAAGGTGTGACCACACCAAGGCCCCGTATTATTTCAGCAAGAAAGTTTCTATATATCAGTAAACAAAAAACAACTGCAGATGCTGGAAATTAGAAATAAAAAATTGCTGGAAAAATGCAAGCAGGTCCGGCAGCATCCGTGGAGAGAAAGCGGAGTTCATGTTTCGGGTCCAGTTCTGAAGAAGGGTCACTGGACCCGAAACGTTAAATCTGCTTTCTCTCCACGGATGCTGCTGGACCTGCTGAGTTTCTCCAACAGTTATAAATCTGTGTTGTGCCCATTTCGTTCACAACATCGCAACATAAAGAAGCCTCTGAAGTCAAGTGTACACCTTGTCTTGTCTCAATCTCACATTTTACTCAGGCAAAACACAGATGGCTGTACACAAATGGAAAATCAAAAAAACTTCCTGGTGTATGCCTTGGGTCACTATCAACTCAATTACCAACTCATGGTATTCTTAAAAATACACTTTCATGGGATGTGCGTATCTCTGACTAGCAGAATATTTATTGCCTACCCCTAATTCCCCTTCAGAAAGAGAAACTATGGAGGAGGAATTGTGATGATAGATTCCACTCGTCCTGAGGCAATTTTCTGTCATATTACAATTATTACTTAATTATTACTCTGCATTTACATTAAGTGGAAGAAAGACGGAGAGATTTGTAACTTATTAAATGGATACCAAGTGGTTAAATATTAAATAGTTTACAGTTTTAATTCAAGACCAAACAAACAAATGAAAAACATAAACTGTACATAAACTGATACAGGAAAGGGTGAGTGTTAAGCCAAACATGGATTAATCAACCTGAAAGTCTTTCAATTTTTCTTCCTCCCTCTAAATCAACATCCAACTGTTTTGCAAATGACTTTTCATTAAGTGTGATCTCAACCTTGTGCTAAATGATTTCACTTAATATCAACTCAAAATTGATTCTTTCAACCATATTCAAAATTCTCTCTGCACCTCCTGTGACTTTCTAATGTCAGGCTGATCTTAATCATCACTCCCGCTTTACACAAACGGAGGCAAACTCTAGCCTTGGACAATAGCCTTAAAATGTTTGAGAATTGGGTAATTTTAAAACTTTGCCGATCGTAGAAGTGGTATTATTTGACCTTAAAACTTTTAGGCTGAGTCTTGAGGTTAGAAATTCAGAAGCCTACTTTAAGGAAAAAGTGAATGCCATAAAGTGACATTTACAGGCAGGCATAGCAGAAATAGAGCAGCTGTAATAAGGTGAGTGCTTTGACAGTCTAATAGCCGCGCAATGCACAAAGTGCAATCTATGATTAAATCTGTCTTCATTTAGTCTGCTGTGGTTAAGAAATGTGGATAAGAACTGTATGGCTTAATGCTATTGTGTTTCATTCTGAGTTTGATGAATGGAAATGAAGAATCTATTCTGGAAAGATGTCATTCGGTCATGCATAGTATATTTTTCCAATAAGTGCTGTCATGATCCCAGCCTGATGGTACCTGGAAAAATCAGATCCCAGTGAAACTTGACTTGATAAATTACAGAAACAGGAATAAGCCAAAAACCCCCTGCGCCTGTTCCAGTTTGTAAATTTAATAGTTTTCATTTGGTTACCATAGTGATTAGTCATAGAGTCATAGGGTCCTACAGCACGGAGACAGGCCCTTCGGCCCAGACTAGTCCGTGCTGATCAAAACATCCATCCACACTAACCCCATTTCCCTGCACTTGGCCCATATCCTTCTAAACCTTCCCTACCCATGTATTCGTCCAAATGCCTTTTAAATGTTGTTAATGTACCCACCTCGACCACTTCCGCTGGCAGCTCATTCCATACGCGAACCACCCTCTGTGTAAAAAAGTTGCCCCACAGGTTCCCATGTATTCTTTCCCCTCTTACCTTAAACTGATGCCCTCTCATCTTCGATTCCCCAATCCTGGGTAAAAGATTGAGTGCATTCACCCTATCCATGCCTCTCATGATCTTATACACTTCTATAAGATCCCCTCTCAGTCTCCTATGATCTAAAGAAAAAAGTCCTAGCTTGTCCAACCCCTCCTTATAACTCAGTCCCTTGAGTCCTGGCAGCATCCTTGTAAATTTCTTCTGAACCCTTTCCAGTTTAATAACATCCTTCCTAAAGCAAGGTGACCAAAACTGAACACAATACTCCAAGTGTGGCCTCACCAACATCCTGTACAAGTGCACCATAACTTCCCAACTTCTATACTCAGCGCCCTGACTGATGAAGGCCAGTGTACCAAAAGCCTTCTTCACTGCCCTGTCTACCTGTGACTCCACTTTCAGAGAACTGTGCACCTGAACTCCGGGGTGCCTCTGTTCCACTACACTCCTTAAGGCCCTACCATTCATCATGAAACTCCTACTTTGATTTGATTTTCAAAAATGCAACACCTCACACTTAGCTATATTAAACTCTTTTTGCAATTTCTCAGCCCACTTCCCCAGCTGGTCAAGATTCTACTGCAATGTCTGATAACCTTCCTCACTGCCCACGATACCGCCTATTTTAGTGTCATCTGCAAACTTCCTAATCATGCCTTCTACATTCTCATTCAAATCATTGATGTAGATGACAAATAGCAATGGGCTCAGCACCGAGCCCTGAATCTCACCACTAGTCTCAGGCCTCCAGTCCGACAAGCATCCTTCCACTGTTACTCTCTGCTTCCTACCATCAAGCCAATTGTGTATCCAATTTGCCAGCTCTCCCTGGATTCCATGCGATCTAACCTTCCAGAGCAGCCTGCCATGTGGAACGTTATCGAAGGCCTTACTGAAATCCATGTAGACTACATCGACCACCATGCTGTCATCAACATTCCTGGTCACTTCATCAAAGATCTCTAATAAATTTGTGACGCATGAACTCCCACGCACGAAGCCATGCTGATTACTCCTAATCAAACCCGTCTTTCTAAATGCATGTACATCTTATCCCTCAGAATCTTCTCAAGTAACTTACCGACCACAGATGTTAAGCTCACTGGTCTATAATTCCAAAGTTTTTCTTTGCATCCCTTCTTGAATAAGGCGCAACATTTGCTACCCTCCAGTCTTCCAGGACCTCACCTGTGGCAAATGATGATGCAAATGTATCAGTCAGGGCTCCCACAATTTCTTCTCTAGCCTCTTGCAGGGTTCTTGGATATATCTGATCAGGACCAGGAAATTTATCCACCTTCATACATTCTAACACTTCTAACACCTCCAGTCACTGAACAAGAGGCTGTCAAAGTTATTTAGCATGGGAACAAACATTTATTGCACAAAAGAAAAAAAAAGAAAGCTGAATACATAAATATTACAGTTTAGAAAGGTTGTAATATAAAAAGCAAAACAAAGTGTCACAGCATTATCTTTTTCAGATACTCAATTCATCAGAATTATTCCTAATTCAACTCTTTAATTTCTTACTCAACTGACTCTTTCCAATTCTTAATCTGCTGGACAATTTCATGACTTATTTTTGGTTCTGCTGACCTGAACCATATTTCAGTTTTGACAACTTGAAAACTTCCATACAAACTCACACAGCTCAGAGACTTCACAAACTAAAGCCTTCTGCTAGGAGGACGCCACTTTCCTGAACTGAAAACTTGACACCTCTGAACTGAAGTGGAAACTAGACTCACAGCCGTGTGCCCACTTTCTCTGTCTGTCATAAATTTAGCAGTATAAACATTTCATCAATAAACACCATATGTACCTGCCAGTCACTTAACTTGATCATATGCTTTTTTGTAAATTATACTTATATTGCTGTCCTAAATGATTTCTGACCTCTTATAAAATAGTTACCATCACAAAAGTGAAAACAAAATCCATGTGCCTCTATTTTGAAAATCCAAATTCTGAAATTGATAATAATATCTTAAACACTTTTACCACTATATCTACATACAACCATGCAAATTAGAAGCAAAAGGAGGCTATTTTGCCCCTCGGGTCTGCTCTACCATTCAATAAGGCTATGGTTGACCTAACTCATGCACATTCCTGCTAATCACCAATAACCTTTCATCTCCTTCCGTATAAAGAATCTATTCACCTTCACTATAAAAGGTTCAAAGATTCTGCTTCCAACACCTGGAAGAGAATTCCAAACGTGTGACCCTCTGTGGGTTCAACATTGCTTCTTATTTTTTTATGAATGGGTGATTTAGTGATTGTAATGAGGTCAGCCAAGTGGATCTCGTAGAAAATGAGTTCCTTGATTGGGGCTGTTAACCTGGTCCAGTCAGGGAGACCTGGCTGTCAGATATAAACAGGAGTGTCCGAGATTCTGTTCACTCTGAGAACTGGCTCTGAGGAAACTGGATCAGTGTCCAGGACTCTCCACGTGTAAATAAAGAATGATTAGTGATGGGATGCAGGTCTCTGTGGAGTGATTTCAGGCGACATCTTGTTTTTAAACAGTGACCCCTGATTCTAGAATCTCTCACAAGGGGAAACAGCCTCCCCACATCCACCCTGTGAACCTCAGGCTCTGAAAGGTTTCAGCCATGTTACACCTGACTCTTTCAAAGTCCAATGGATACAAACCCAGCTTGTCTAACCTCTCCTCATAAGACAACCCTCCAACTCCAAGTATTAATCTTGTAACGTGTTCACCAGATTTAAATGCAAATTTTCTTTTCTATTTGGATTTGTTTTGTCGCTGTTCAGTGAATTCAAAATCAGCAAATATACCACCAACAGAACCACCACCAGAGGAATCCAGCAACACAGATTGGGCAGCACGGTGGCTCAGTGGTTAGTGCTGCTGCCTCACAAGCGCCAGGGACCTGGGTTTGATTCCACCCTCGGGCGACTGTCTGTGTGGAGTTTGCACATTCTCTCCGTGTCTGCGTGGGTTTGCTCTGGGTGCTCCGGTTTCCTCCCACAGTCCAAAGATGTGCACTAGGTGGATTGGCCATGTTAAATTGCCCATAGTGTTCAGCGATGTGTAGATTAGGTGGTTTATAGGGGGATGGGTCTGGGTGGGATGCTCTGAGGTTCGGTGTGGACTTGTTGGGCCGAAGGGCCTGTTTCCACACTGTAGGGATTCTATGATGATAACAATAACTACATGCACTTATATAGCATCTTTAACATAGTAAGACAATATTAGGTGCACACAAGAGTGCAATTATTAAACAAGATTTGATGTCAAGTCTCATAAGGAGCTATAGGAATAAATTACCGAACATTGGATCAAAGAAGAAAGCTTTAACGAAAGAGACAGAACTTCAGAGAGTATGTTCCAAACTCAGGGCATTGGCAGCTGAAGACAGGTTACCCTTGGTGGAGTGATTACACTCAGTGATGGTCCAGAGGCCAGAATTATAGGAGTGCAGAGATCTTGGAGTGTTGTTGGCTGGCAAAGGAGATAACAGAAAGATGGAGTTGAGGTTGTTTGGCTCACCAAGCTGGTTTGTTGTTCCGTAGACGTTTCGTTACCATGCTGGGTAACATCATCAGTGCAGCCTGCGATGAAGCGTCGGTGTGTTTTCTTGCAGCAACACAGAACTACTCCAAGAGGAAGAAGAATACCTCTTCCAGGTTTTCAAGGATAATGGATATCCAAAAAAACTGGGTCAGAAGATGCCTACACGAACAGGAAGATACTACATGCCCCGACACACTCATCACACTACCCTACATCAGGAACACATCAGAACTAACCACAAGACTCCTACGACTGCTGGGCATCAGAATGGCGCACAAACCCACATCAACCCTACGACAACTGCTCACCCGAACTAAAGACCCACTCCCCGCCATGGACAGGACCAATGTCATCTACAAGATCCCCTGCAGAGACTGCGAGAAACACTACATCGGACAAACAGGAAGGAAACTAACAACAAGAGTACATGAACACCAACTGGCTACAAAAAGACACGACCAATACTCACTCATCTCAATCCACATGGACAAGGAGAACCACCACTTCAACACCAAAATCCTGGGACAAGCTAGGCAGAGACAGGCACGGGAATTCCTAGAAGCCTGGCACTCCACGAAGAAAGCCATTAATAAACACATTGAACTCGACCCCATATACACTCCACTACGAAGGAAAACCGGAAGTGAGGCAATCCAGCTCAACGGACCCCAGAGTTTAAAAACCAGGCGGGAAAACACACCGACGCTTCATCGGAGGCTGCACGGATGATGTTACCCAGCATGGTAACGAAACATCTGCAAAACAACAAACCAGCTCGGCGAGCCAACCAACCACAACATCCACAACCTGAGCTACAAATCTACTCTAAAAGCTTAGAGAAAGACGGAGTGATTGAGAATTGTAAAACCATCATGCAGCTGCTTGCTGGGTTGTATATTTCAGAATAGCATGCAGGCATAACAATTGTATAATTGTGTAAATATTGTTTCAAATATAGCTTTACTGTAAGAATCAAAGATGCACAACACTGTTTGAATATACTTTACAGGAAGATAGTGCTAACAGCAGCTGCATAGGGATTAAATATAATTAGGTTGCTATGACTGAGGGTAAATTTTACATCTCTGAACTGCGACAGTTTCATTTACATCTGGCAGTACAAAGCTCTAGTGTGTAAAGTCAAATGTACAGCCTGTCTTATTAATCTCACATTTTTGCAAACTTACAGAGACTAATCTGTACAAACACAGGGCAGTTCAAGGTCATTGTCATTTACTCATCGTTTTGTACATGGGTGAACTGCTTTTTAGTGTCAATCTATCTACTTCTTCAGCAGCAATCATAACAAAAGTATTGATTTTTTTTCTCTCCTGCTGCCTACCGTTACTCACCTTATCTTATTGGGATCACGGCTGCTAGACTATGTTCTGGATTTATATGTAAAGCGACAGGTGTATGATGGAGCATAACCATAATTAACTTTGGATACCAGAAGTCAGGAGGAAAGGTCACAAATCCAATTTGTGAAGAGAATGGATGATGGATGTTGATCCGATTTGGATATAGTGAAACATGATTTTGTTGTAGGATTGTTGGCCTTTGATAAGAATGGAGTCAAGCTACAAGATATTTGTTTTTAGTTTAAGGAAAAATCATTACATGGGACGATGCTGGAAATTAACCATTTTTGATCAACCATGTTTTTGTGGAAATGAAGAAGTTGAATGACATAATTAAGATTCCTTAAGAAAAAGGCAGCAGTCAGTGATTGCTTTGGTGTTACAACTTGATCTGAAGGTTATGGTTGTTCGCTGCTCTGACAGAGGAACTCCAGATACAGAGGACATAACATGAAATTGACAGGGGGAGGCAACGGCCTAGCGGTATTATCGCTGGACTGTTAATCGAGAGACCCAGCTAATGTTCTTGGGACCCAGTTCAAATCCTGCCATGTCAGATGGTGGAATTCAATAAATATCTGGAATTAAGAATCTAATGATGACCATGAATTGATTGTTGGGGGGAAAAACCCATCTGGTTCACTAATGTCCTTTAGGGAAGGAAACTGCCATCTTTACCTGGTCTGACCTACATGTGACTCCAAACCCACAGCATTGTGGTTGGCTCTGAACTGCCCTCTGGGTAATTAGGGATGGGCAATAAATGCTGCCTGGGCCAGCAACACCCTCATCCCATGAATGAATAAAATAAACAGCTTGGCAGTTTAGGGAACACCTCTTCACTGAAGGGCAGAGGATATCCCAGGTTTGTCCCCACTTTCCCTAGACAGGTCCAGGTCAATCAAAAGTGCTAAAAATGTAACATGTGCGGGGTGTTTGTGTGTGTCCATGTAAAGGACAGCTTATAAAGTTTCAGTCAGTAGTGTTATATGCCAATAGTTTGAAACCATTTACCCATTGGTCAAGTCTAATTGCTTATTAAGAAAAAGAATTCTTATTTAGTATAGCAACCTGGTCTGCGCTTTCTATCAATCTGGGATTGAAAATCAAATAAGTTGAGGAATTTTGCAAACTCTACAAAATCTTTAACTCAGGGGATTGAGCTGTATGGTCACCCTTGATCATATTGAATGTCAGAGTAGGTTGGTAGGGCCGAATGGCCTATTTGATATCATATGATATGATATATAAATTGCTGGAGAAACTCAGCAGGTCCGTGGAGACAAAATCAAAATTAATGTTTCATGTTCAATGACCCTTTTCCAATGGACACAGGACTGAATGGACTTGAAACATTAACTTTGTTTTCTCTCCACGTATACTGCCAAGCCTGCTGAGTTTCTCCAGCAATTTCTGTTTTGTCTTTAGTTTGAGATCTCCAGCATCTACAGTTCTTTGTTTTATTGAACCCAGGCTTGCTGGCCCAGAGAGAGATGATGACTGAACCACAAGACCCTAGTCATGAGTCTCATGACTATGCCCACCCCAGTCCAACACCAGCACCCCCACAGCACAAGACCTAAGGTTGGGGAGAGTATGTTTGAAATAATGACAATATCTTTCAGCCAGTAATTAATGTTAATTGCTGGATGAGTTAAGACATTTCCATTCAGGTTCACCAATAGTGTGGTGTGTTTTAGTGAGGGAGACTGCGAAATGGACCATCAATGTATATTTCGTAAATGCTCATTTTTAAAAAAAAGGTCCATGCTTCTTCCGACAGCCACCACAAATTATTGACGAGGATAATCAGTTCATTCATAAAACAAAATCTAGATTTTAAAGAAAAAATAATTTCTCCACTTCATTTTTACAGAAACACAAAATCGTATCAAGTTTATCATAGGTAGCATATTTATACATAAACAGGCTGATTAAAAACATTTACTCTCTTCCAATCGTTATGGTATAATTGAGCTAACAACCTCATAAAAAAGTAACATTTGAGCTGTTTTAGACATAGTTGTTAATTTACTGCTTTGTTCTCACTGACTATCAGGAATTTGTATGAATGATGTTGAGCTTTCTAGTGATGGATACATTGCTGTGCTGTATGGATATGCTTACCTTCTATATAAATATCAGATGCAAACCCTAGAGCAAATAAGAATGTAAAATTGTTTGCCTTTCTCTTCATAGTCATGCTCCATTAGTCCTCAATTGACTTTATCAGCTCCCTACATGGTCACGCGCTCTTGTCCGTTCAGCTCAAACCTCCTCCTCATGACTTTCTCTTTATCTTCATTCCTTTTCAGCCACCTTCAAATTTTTAAACACTTGATCTGCAGAATGAAGTCTTTTATTTGCAGCTCAAGGTTGGTTCAGTGTCTATTTGAACAAGCAGATAGTTTTGAAAACAGGAATGTTCAGTTTCAAAAACCCTGAATTTTTATTTTAAGCGTGGCATGAACAGATAGCTGCCTTCTTCCCTTTGTTAACATGGCACAGGTTGTTAGTCATGTCCTTGATCTCTTGTGTGGATTCTTTAAAGAAACACTGGCTCCGAAACATGAAGCTGAGTTTCTGAAGGTTTTATCCCTGGTGTCCTTCAGCAGCTCCTTTTAAGAAATAAAAATGAAGTCATTCAGTCAGATCCTACACTCAGTCCTTGAGGCTGCTTATGAAGGTTAGGACAAGTGCAATAACAATCCATAAATTAATGGGAATACTCTTTTAACATACAAAACGGAGAAAAATAGGAGCTGGAGTAGGCCATACAGCCCTCTGAGTCTGTTCTGCCATTCAGTATGATCGTGTTTGATCATCCAACACATTACCCTCTTTCTCCCTAAACTACTTGATCCTTTTAGCCCTAAGAACTCTACCCAACTCCTTCTTGAAAACATTTAATGTTTGGCCTCAGCTACTTTCTGTGGCAGAGAATTCTACAGGCTCACCACTCTCTGTGTGAAGACATTTCTCCTCATCTCAGTCCTAAGTGGCCCACCCCCATATCCTTAGACTCTGTCCCTGGTTCTGGTCTCCCTGGTACATCAGGAACATCCTTTCTGTGTTTGATGGGTTAACACTTCTTCTGCTCGGAAATGACGAGATATCAAGTGATTAGTGGTGAAATGATCACTGTTCAGACAAACAGATCTCTCATCATGGACCTGAAGACTGAAGCAGTGATATCCCCGGGGATTGTCTACATGACAATGTCAATTTCTACACGGCAAGGAATGGGGATATTGACTATGATAGCATTGGTCATCTATGCTGTCATTGCCTTTGAACCCTTAATATCATAGAGAACATAGAACATAGAACAGTACAGCACAGTACAGGCCCTTCAGCCCATGATGTTGTGCTGAACTTTTACCCTAATCCTAAGGTCTATCTAACCTCCACCCCTACCTTATACTATCATCCATTTGACTATCTAATAGCTGCTTAAATGCCCCTAATGAGGCTGACTCCACTACCCTCTCCGGCAATGTATTCCACGCCCCAACCACTCTCTGAGTAAAGAACCTACCTCTGACGTCTCCCCTGTATCTACCTCCACTCACTTTAAAACAATGCCCCCTCGTAATAGCTACCTCCACCCTAGGAAAAAGTCTCTGGCTGTCCTCTCTATCTATACCTCTGATCATTTTGTACACCTCTATCAATACACCTCTCATCCTTCGTCATTCTAAAGAGAAAAGCCCTAGCTCTTTCAACCTTTCCTTGTAAGACCTTCCCTCCATTCCAGGCAACATCCTGGTAAATCTCCTCTGCACCTTTTCCAACGCCTCCACATCTTTCCTGTAATGAGGCAACCAGAACTGGACACAATATGCCAGATGTGGCCGAACCAGGCTTTTGTATAGCTGGAGCATAACTTCATGGCTCTTGAACTCGATCCCTCTATTAGTGAAAGCTAACACACCATACGCCTTCTTAACAACTCTTTCCACCTGGGTGGCAGCTTTCAGGGAACTGTGAACACAAACTCCAAGGTCCCTCTGCTCCTCCACACTGCCAAGAATCTTTCCGTTAACCCTGTATTATGCTTTCAAGTTTGTCCTTCCAAAGTGAATCACGTCACACTTTTCAGGGTTAAACTCCATCTGCCACTTCTCAGCCCAGCTCTGCATCCTATCAATGTCCCTTTGTAACCTAGAACAGCTCTCCGCACTGTCTACAACATGACCCACCTTCGTATCATCCGCGAACTTGCTAATCCACCCTTCCACTCCTTCATCCAAATCATTAACAAAAATCACAAATAGAAGAGGACCCAGAACAGATCCTTGTGGTACACCACTCGTAACTGAGCACCATGTTGAATATTTTCTGTCCACTACCACCCTTTGTCTTCTAAGGGTCAGCCAATTCTGAATCCAATCTGCCACATTTCCCCCTATCCCATGCCTCCTTACCTTCTGCATGAGCCTATCATGGGCAACTTTATCAAACGCCTTACTTAAATCCATGTATACCACATCCACTGCTCTACCTTCATCCACATATTTGGTCCCCTCTTCAAAGAATTCAATAAGGTTTGTGAGGCATGATCTACCCCTCACAAATCCATGCTGATTATCACGAATCAAACTGTGCCTTTCCAAGTGATCATAAATCCTGTCTCTCAGAGCCCTTTCCGATAATTTGCCCACCACTGATGTAAGACTAACTGGCCTGTAATTTCTGGGGTTATCCCCGTTCCCTTTTTTGAACAAGGGAATGACATTTGCCTTTCTCCAATCTTCCGGCACTATACCCGTGGACAGTGAGGACGAAAAGATCATCGCCAAAGGCCCTCTTCCCTCGCTTCCCATAGAATCCTTGGATGAATCCCATCAGGCCCGGGGGACTTATCTATCTTCAACTTCCTCAAAATTCCTAGCACATCTTCCTTACTAACATCCACCTCCTCTAGCCTACCAGCCTGTTTCACACTGTCCTTCTCTACAACTAGGTCCCTCTCAGTTGTGAATACCGAAGAAAAGCATTCATTAAAGACGTCTCCTATCTCTTTAGGCTCCGTGCACAAATTCCCTTTACAATCCTTGATCGGCCCTACCCTTTCTCTGGTCATTCTCTTATTCCTCATGTACGTGTAAAAAGCCTTGGAGTTTTCCTTGATCCTATCTGCCAAGGTTTTCTCATGCCCCCTTATAGCTCTCCTAAGCTCTTTCTTCAGCTCCTTCCTGGATAACTTGTATCCCTCCAGAGCCTTTTCTGTTCCTTGTTTCCTAAACCTTACATAAGCATCCTTCTTCCTCTTAACCAGTCTTTCGACCTCTCTTGAGAACCAAGGCTCCCTCACTCGACCGCATCTTCCCTGCCTGCTAGGGACAAACATATCGAGCACACGCAGTATGCATTCCTTAAACAATCTCCACATTTCAATAGTGCTCTTCCCTGACAGCATCTGTTCCCAATTTATGTTACCCAGTTCTTGCCTAACAGAATTGTAATTACCCTTCCCCCAATTATAAACCTTACCCTGCTGTATGTACCTATCCTTTTCCATGGCTATTGTAAAAGTAACAGAGTTATGATCGCTGCCGCCAAAATGCTCTCCTACCAACAGGTCTAACACTTGGCCCGGTTCGTTGCCAAGCACCAATCCAAAGTGGCCTCTCCTTGTGTTGGTCTATCTGCGTACTGTGTCAGGAATCCTTCCTGAATGCACTGGACAAAATCTGCTCCGTCTAAACTATTACAACTAAAATGTTTCCAATCAATATTTGGAAAGTTGAAGTCACCCATGACTACAACCCTGTGACTTCTGCACCTTTCCAGTATCTGCCTCCCAATCCGCTCCTCTACTTCTCTGCAACTATTAGGGAGTCTGTAAAAAACCCTCAACAAAGTGACTGCTCCTTTCTTGTTCCTGACCTCAACCCAAACTGACTCTGTTGACATATTGTTCTCAAACTGCCTTTCAGTAGATGCTATACTAGCTCTGACTAGCAATACCACTCCCCCGCCTCTTTATACACTCTTCCTATTTCTTTTAAAGCATCTAAATCCCGGAATTTCCAACAACCATTCCTCTCCCTGAGTTACCCAAGTTTCTGTAATGGCCACAACATCGTAGTTTCAAGTACTGACCCATGCTCTAAGTTCATCCACCTTATTTCTGATACTTCTAGCGTTGAAGTATACATACCTCAAACCATCTCTGTGTCCACAATTATGCTCCATCGACCGCATTTCTTTATAAAAAACCCCACTCCCTGTTGTGTCCGTTGGAAGGCTGAATACCTCATCCTCTGAATTATAAATCCGGTTCCCCACCCCCTGCCAATCTAGTTTAAACCATCCTGTATAGCTCTAGCAAACCTCCCTCCCAGGATATTTGTGCCCTTCCGGTTCAGGTGCAACAGGTCCATCCTGTACAGGTCCCACCTTCCCCAGAATGTGCTCTAATTATCCATATAATGGAAGCCCTCCCTCCTACACCAGCCCTGTAGCCACGTGTTTAGTTGCACTCTCTCCCTATTTCTTGCCTTGTTATCACGTGGCACTGGTAGTAATCCAAAGATAACTACCCTGTTTGTCCTGGACTTCAGCTTCTATCCTAACTCCCTGTACTCGTTTTTCACATTCTCAGTCCTTTTTCTATCTATGTCATTGGTACCGATGTGTACCATTGACTGCTGGTTGCTCACCCTCCCCCTTAACGATCTTGAGGACATGATCCGAGACATCATGGACCCCGGCACCCGGGAGGCAACATGCCATCCTTTCATCTCGTTCGCGTCCACAGAACCGCCTGTCTGTGCCTCTTACTATCGAGTCCCCCACTACAATTGCTCTCCTATTCTCCCCCCTTCCCTTCTGTGCCACAGGGCCAGGCTCAGTACCAGAGACCTGTCCGCTATGGCCCTCCCCTGGTAGGTCATCCGCCACAACAGTATCCAAAACGGTATACTTATTATTGAGGGGAATGGCCATAGGGGATCCCTGCACTGTCTGCCTATTCCCTTTCCCCTTCCTGACAGTCACCCAGCTACCTTTTTGCTGTACCTTGGGTGTGACCATCTCCCTATAACTCCTCTCTATCACCCCCTCAGTCTCCCGAATGATCTGCAGTTCATCCAGCTCCAGCTCCAGTTCCCTAACACGGTTTTTGAGGAGCTGGAGCTGCACTTCTCGCAGGTGAAGTCAGAGAGGACACCAGCAGTGACCCTTACCTCCCACATCCTGCAAGAGGAGCATGCAACTGCCCTAGCTTCCATTCCCTCTACTCAAGATTTCCAGAAGAATAAAAAAAAACCTTACCTTACCGACCCTCCACACAGTCTTTTTTTTTGGTTAGAGGAGGAGGATGGGTGGGAGACACTACAGTGTTTTGGGTTTAGCCAATGCCCGAATATACCAGTTCCTTTCTGGCTCGCGTTCTCTCCACGCACCCGCCACTGAAGAGAAAAGGAATTGGTTTGTCTTTGTCTTGGACTTAATTGTCTGTTGCCATTTAGGAAGGCAATGGCTGAGTGGTATTAACACTGAACTGTCGACCCAGATAATGTTCTAGGGACCTGGGTTCGAATCCCGCCACAGCAGATGGTGGAATTTGAATTCAATAAATATTTGGAATTAAGAATCTAATGATGACCATGAATCCATTGTCAATTGTTGGGAAAAACCCAACTGGTTCACTACTGTCCTTTAGGGAAGGAAACTGCCATCCTTACCTGGTCTGGCCTACATGTGACTCCAGACCCACAGCAATGTGGTTGACTCTTAACTGCCCTCTGGGCAATTCGAGATGGGCAATAAATGCTGCCTAGCTAGTGATGCCTTCGCCCTGTGAATGAATAAAAAAAAATTTAGATATATCCAAAAAATCAGCCAGATTGTAATTGTTGCTGGGTTCACCAATTTTATCAGAGATACATTTTGATGTACTGCAGAGAGTTGTGAACACAGCCCAGTCCATCACATCTGCCAAGCTGCCATCCACTGATTCCATGTATACTTCTCGTTGCCCTGGAAAGGCAGCCAACATCATCAAAGACCCCTCCCACCTCGGTTATAATCAATTCCAACCTCTTCCGTCAGGCAGAAGATACAAAAAGGCTGAGGGTCTTGAGGCTGTTTTCGTTAGAGAGAAGAAGGTTAAGAGGTGACTTAATAGAGACATACAAGATGATCAGAGGATTAGATAGGGTGGACAGTGGGAGCCTTTTTCCTCGGATGGTGATGGCTAGCACGAGGGGACATAGCTTTAAATTGAGGGGTGATAGATATAGGACAGATGTCAGAGGTAGGTTCTTTACTCAGAGAGTAGTAAGGGCGTGGAATGCCCTGCCTGCAAAAGTAGTAGACTCGCCCACTTTAAGGGCATTTAAATGGTCATTGGATAAACATATGGATAATAATGGAATAGTTTAGGTTAGATGGGCTCCAGATTGGTTTCACAGGTCAGCGCAACATCGAGGGCCGAAGGGCCTGTACTGCGTTGTAATGTTCTATGTTCTATGTTCTAAAGCTTAAACACATATATCAACAGTTTCAAGAATAGCTTCCCCGCTGTTATTAGGCTTCTGAATACGCTTTTTCAAATCTAACGTGATCTTGCTTTTCGTGCACCTTCTTTGCAGCCATAACTTTGTATTCCTTGCTCTGTTCTATGATCCTATGATCTTCGGATGGTATGATCTGCAGGCAAAACAAAACTTTTCACTGTACCTCAGTACACGCGACAATAATAAATCAAAATGAATCAAAAACATAAATCAAAACAAACCAAAAAAGTGATGCTCTTCTGTTGATGTGGCTGAGATCATTAGACTTCACAGCATCACACCATTGTTAGGACACAGAAGGGGGACATTAATCGGAGACAAGGGCAGGGAAGTGAATTTACAACAGCCACCCTGTTGACTCCTATCAGTGTCCAGTGACGTCCCCCAAGATTGGATGCCCCAGTTGGATCCCATTTGAAGCTGAGTGGCAGGTTACCCACTGCTTCCCATTCAGGAAGTGAGCCACATTTTATGCCTGTCAGGAGGGCAGGTCATCGGGGAGCTGGTAAGTTGAGGCCCTTGAGTAGCTGGTAATTGACATTTAAGGGCCTTAAATGGTGGTGCATTAAGAAGGTTGTCGATGGAATGTCTTGGCCAGGACTGAGATGGTGAGAAGGGGCTGAGTTTCGCTCCAGGACCAACTTTGGCCAATGGTTTCTCTGTTTCACCACCTCTGAGGGTTGGGGGTTGGGGGGCAGTAGGGTGGAATTACACCCCATGTTTCAGTCAAAGTAAACCCAACACCAAGAATCTTCGAATCGTACAGTACAGAAGAGGCCCTTTGGCCCATCCAGTCTGCACAACAAATCCCTTCAACAGCATTCAGCTGGGAAAAACCTGAGAAAATGTTTGAGGGAATATTCCCTCACAACTTATGTTTATGGAATACGTTTTCGACTTATAACAAGGTCCAAATGCTCAAAAAACTGTAACAAGGAGAAATGTCTTCACCCAGAGAGTGAGGAGCCTAATGAATTCTCTGCCACAGAAAGCAGCTGAGGCCAAAACATTGAATGTTTCCTAGAAGGAGTTAGATATAGTTATTAGGGCTGAAGTGATCAAAGGGTGGTAGATGTTTGGAACTCTCTTCCACAAATGTCAGTGAATGCTGAATCAGGTGTTAATTTTAAAGCTGGGACAGAAGCATTTTAGTTGAGCAAAGGTATTAAGGATTTGGACCAACGGCAAGTGCATGGAGCTATGGATCAGCCATGATCTCACCAAATGACAGAACAGGCTCAAGGGGCTGAATGGCCTACTCCTGTTCCTATGTTCCTGTGAATGGGGAGAAAGCAGGAACAGGGGACTGAGTTGGATGACCATATTGAATGGTGGAGCAGGCTCCAGGGGCCAAATGAACTGCTCCTGCTCCTATTTTCTAGGTTTCCATGTTTCAAAATGCAGATGAAATCAAATAGAAATCGCTGGAAAGGACCCATTGACCTGAAACAGTAACCGCACAGAATTGGCATAGATACTTGCCAATTCCAATTTCTTCCAATTGTCTACACTGTATGGTTTTGTAGAAGGGAAACTAATGTCCTTTAGGGAAGGAAATCTGCTGTCCTTACCTGGTCTGGTCCACATGGGACTCCAGACCCACATTAGCTCCCTTTGAACAACTGGGATTGTGTAATAAATAGTGGCGGAGACAGAGACACCACATCCCAACCAACTTTTTTGCAGATAATAACCTGGTAATGCTGACTAAGGGACAAAGTGATGGAACAGTGCAGATCCAGTGTGAGATACCAGAATTGAGAAATTGTCTGCTTTTCTACTGACTACCCAGTTCTACCCATAGCTTTGCTGAAGTAAAATCTAGGAAGGCAGAAGAAAAGCTTCTCCATAGATAACTTCTATCCTTCCTGCAGCCAAGGTTCAATTCATTTACCATTGGTTCTGAGACAAATAGAAAAGTTGAAGCATTCAGGGGCTCACCAAAAAAGTAAAACTTTTACGAGTAAAAACCATCTGAATCCTACACCAGAGGATCATCAGGAATCCAAGTGAAAATAGGATTGAAAAGTGTTTTTCTCAATAAAGAAATATTATCCATTAAGAGGAGGGAAATTATTCCCAATGTCTTCATCAATGTTTATCCCTCAATCAACATCACAACAAACTTTCGATCTCATCATTGAGGGAGTTTCATTTGTGCAAATTAACTGCTGTTTTCTACATTACAATTGCAACTACACTTTGCATTATACAAAACAATACAGCACAGGAACAGGCCCTTCAGCCTAACAAGTCTGTGCCAATTCCTAATCCTTATTCAACCCTCTACTTATTGCCCATGCATGGTTTCTATCCTTCTGTTCACCTCCCATTCATGTGTCTATCAAGATACACCTTAAATGTTACTAATATGCCTGTTTTGTGGTTGTAGACTGTAATTCATATATATTTTAAATATCATTTATTTTAAGATTGGATTTTAAATTAGTGGCATATGGGTTTTTCTGTGTGTCTGAAGACAATAATGAACCAAATATTTCTGTAGACATGCTGATTTCTTTTAAAGTCGTTTGTGTGAGGTTGTCTTCAAAAATAACAAATAGTTTTTGTGCATATTAGGAATGTTTAGAACTGAGTAAGGTAAACAACTGTGCATCAAAGTCTATTGGAAATTTCTGGACTTGGTTTTTAAAGGTTAAGGGAAACACCCATATCTTAGAGAGAGAGACCTTTCAGTTATAGTTTCAGTTTTGGGCAGTTCTGCTAAATTCCTTGAATGTATAAAACTGCTCATGAGAGTGGGAGAACTTAGTTAATTCTAGATTAGCTTAGAGTAAAGTTTTTATTGATAGTCCCAAGAGGTGTTTGGATAAAACCATGAAGAGGTTATTTGAAACTGAGTACGTTTAAGCTCAGGTATATGAACGCTCTAGGAAAAGGCTAATAAATTTTTCAGATACAGAGTTAAGTTCATTGTTAAACTATGCTAATTGAAATGTTAAAGAAAGCGATTCTGTATATGGGTACAGTATATGGAGTACTTTTGATGTGGAGGTGCTGGTGCTGGATAGGGGTGGACAAGGTCAGAAGTCACACAACATTAGGTTATAGTCCAACAGGTTTGTTTGAAATCATTAGCTTTCGGAGCTTTTGAGTATTGTACAAAGGATGTTTTTGGGCTTCATGGGATTATAATGAAAATCAATAACTTTGTGTTATATGTAAATAGATTGGTTAATTTGTCCCTAATTTATTTTAGCTCATAAACTTCTATTTTACTGTTAATATAAAATCTGCAGCGTGGCATGCTAATGTTTCAGTGGGAGACCAGCTAAAAATGAAAACAAAGCAAAAGATGATCTATCAAGCCAGATTTCACTCTGTGATCTGACCTGACATCAGCATTAGCAACTTCAAAATGATTTTATTGTCTGTAAAGTGCTTTGAGATATCTGGTGGGGGTGAAAAGTGTTATATAACTTAGTTTTTTTTTCAAAAATGGAATGGATTGATACTACACATGCAGTTTATTAAAAAAAAAACGTCATTTATATAGTTCCTCACAACTGTAAAATGTTGGGCTTGAAAAGTGCCTAAACTCAAAGTTTGGATAATAATGAAATGACAGGAGTCTTTCATTTGAGAAACTTATACTGAAGAAAGTAAGTAAAGCAATTTAAAAGTAATTTTTATTTAATTAGATTTGACATTCTAATCATAGCAACAAGACTTGGAACATCACTTTGAATCTCAGCTGTTATCTTATTTGTTTGTATGCAAACTTCATAGCTCACTATTCCTGCCATCATTTAATCATTCAGACTGTATAATAATTTCATATGTAGCATCGTTTCCTTAAAACTGAAAGAAGCAGGATCAAATTTCAGATTCAGCAATAATTTGCAAGATTTTTTTGAAGAACTATTTTCAGATAATTCTCTATTGCTTATTATTTATATTCCTAATTCATACAAAGTCAAGTATCGGAAGAAACCATCCACAGGGTATATTGTGGTGGAGCATTTCTCATTTGCAAGGCAAATCAAGCTTATTTTAACCACATGAAATAAACATTTCTAATTAAAAATAAGAAATGTTTTGATTTTAATCCATAATTTGTATTCTGTTCGAATTGTTATGCTAGACACAAGGGCTCCAACTCATGCAGAAAGTGACAGGTCATTTTGTTCCTGGTGCATAATCTAACGTTTGTGGATTGGTATAAACACATGGGTCTCTGCAGCCAGCTGCTCCTCGTTGTTGAACAATATAAAAAGGCCTGTTCAGCTCTAATAACAGGAAGATGGGAAATTAAAAGTTCAACTCAGAATTTGCTGGTATATCTCACGAGTATGTACATTTAAAGCTGTTCTGAGTGTGGTGTTGTCTGAATGGATCAGGTTTAACTCTGGGAACATTGACCAATTTGGTATCAAGATCCAAGTGGTTTGTGGATCATTTACTGTCATTAGATTACAATGATCCCACTGGCAAAGCAGTCATGAACACTTGGCTTTGGCTATAAAAGCATTAAGGAACCTTAGCTGTGTGTTCGGAGCCTTTGTTTGTCTGATGTTCTTCCATGTCCTATATACTTCTTAGCTATGGTAGGTCTGGATAAAAAATGAGTCACAGAGATGACGGCTTGAATTTCTGATTCCTCATATTGATGTTGGGCATTGGTAATGACGAAGGGAGCATGAGGGAAATGTCTCTGCTCCCCTTCCCTTATCCCTCTCTTTATTCCTCCCACCACCTTCCCCACCACATCTGCTAACCAGTACACTACTATCTGCAAACCCCTCTCCCAACCCTCTCTCCCTTTTCTCCCTGTCCTCACCTCCTTCGTATCATTTGTCTCTCCCAATTCCCCCTCTCCCCACTCCCCATCTCTTCATTCTCTCTCTCTTATCATTCTCCTCTCCTCATGCCCCTCTCCACATCCCCTTCTCCTCCTGCCTCTCTCCTCATTCTCCTCTCCCCATTCTCCTTCTCTCCAACCTACCTCTTCCTGAAGCCCTTCTGGCTTCTTTATTTCCCATCTCCTAAACTCATAATTAGACTGGCCAGAAATCTGCTTGAAGCTGAGCTTATGGAAAATACATGGGTTTTCTTTGGAAGTGCTTAAAAGTCAGTAAATAAAAAGGTCCTAGAGTTATAGAGTCATACAGCGCAGAAACAGACACTTCGATCCAACCAGTCCATGCCGAACATAATCCCAAACTCTGCCTGCTCCCTATCCCTCCAAACCTTCCCTATTCATGTATTTATCCAAATGTCTTTTATACGTTGTAATTGTACCCACATCCACCACTTCATCAGGAAGTTCATTCCACATGCGAACCACTCTCTATGTAAAATATTTGCCTATGTCTTTTTTAAATCTCTCTCCTCTCACCTTAAGAATGTGCCCTCTAGTCTTGAAATTCCCCATCTGAGGGAAAAGACACCAACCATTAATCCTGAAACAACTGCAGCCATCCTAGCTGAACACAAAGCTTCAGTATGAAGAGAGAGAGATAACTTTAACTGAGGTTGAGTATCTGTACGGTCATTGCTGGGGTTCAAAGGGTTGCATTTTTCTTTCTATAATTTATAATGAGACTGTTTCAAATAATTCTTGTATAGTGTGATATAGTTCAGTTCCTTTATGTAGTAAACCATTATGTTATTTTGTTAAAATAACATAATGTTAACTTTTAGCAAATTTGTTCAGAGACGAACACCCATAATGAATAAATAACAAAAGTTAAACTTATGGTCTCTATCAAGCCAGATCTCATTCTGGGATGAAAATGAAAGTGAGCATTGCAATGATGGAAGTTCAAAGTCTATCCATTTTGAAACCACTGTATTTGTACTCATCTGTAAATGTCAGTTCCTAATAACACAGCTCATAGATTTGTTTTTATCTTATGGGAGCGCAGTCTTTGAATATTTTTAAGGCAGAAATGGGTAGATTTTTGGTAAGCAAATGTGGGGGGGTGGGTGCGTAGTGCAGTGAAGAATTTTTGGGTGCAGGCAGTAATGTCAAGCAATTAGATAGTATTAAAGGGCGGAGCAGTGTGGAGGGGCTGAGTGGCCTATTCCTCCTGCTTGTTTACATGTTCATATATTTACAGCTGGGCTCTGAAATAAAACCAGGTAGTTTTAACAGCTGTAAGCTTCTAAATAATGGAGATTAGGAGCTGGAATAGGTCATTTATCCCTTTGACCTGTTCTGCTATTTAATAGGACCATCTAACTCAATGCACTTTCTCCCCATACCCTTTGGTGCCTTTAAATCTAAAATTTTTCACCATCTTTCTTGAATATGTTCAGTGTCTTGGTCTCCACAGCCCCCTGTGGTGGAGAATTCTACAGGTTCACCCCCGTCTGAGTGAAGAAATGTTTCCTCATCTCAGTCCTAAATGACCTACCTCGTATCCTGACATTGCCTCCCCTGGTTCCAGACTCCCCCCGCCCCCCAAATCAGGGCAAACGTCCTCCCTGCAGCGAGTGTGTAACAGCGCTATTAGAATTTTATACGTTTTAATCCGATCCCCTCTCATCCTCTCAACTCGAGTGAACACGTGATCATGGTATTTTAGTTTTAAGAAAGAAAAGTTTAGATTTCTAGAAGCTAAAGACATCAAAAGGATCAGAGAGACAGCAGGAGTATGGGGTGAGATAGAGGATTAACCATGATCATATTAAATGGTGCAGCAGGCTCAAAGGGCTGAATGGCCTACTCCTGCCCCTATTTTCTTTGTTCCTATGACATTTTGGAAAATGAATAGACTGTGTACACAGCTCCTGTTGACCTATAAACTTGGCAAAATGCAACTGCGCTGATGGGATGACTCAATGAAAATTGATCTGTACATTTTTTTATTGTGTGCTAACATCCTTCAATCGATGATGGACTTTTCCCTCCAAGAGCAAGGACAAAAGTACGACTCTCTCGTGTCTGCCAAGCTATACTTGATCCCGGGGGGACAGGATGAAAGGAGTTTGCAGTAAATTGCTGAATTAAATGTTTTTAAAGTGGCTATTGAATTTTGAACAAGAAAACGTAGAGCTGGGATCAGTTTTGATGGCTTGTGGTGAGTTATTTATATGACAGTATAAGAAAGATAGATGTCTTAAGCCCATTTTGTTGATACCCTTGTTTCCATGCACTCTGTATTGGGTACAAATATAAATATAGCTGAGGCTGCTGAAACCAAACTGGAGGCTACATTCAGATTTTTTTGTGCAGTTTGCTTATTGGAATTTAAGCGATGGATGCAAGTTTTTAATCTGGAATCCAAATTACAAATTTCGATTGAAAGTGTATATTAGTTAGTTTTGCTGCTTTTGGTAATCAATCAGTCATGTGGGTCTGGTTTGCAAGTGAATTGAAAGTAAGTTAACAGAAACATGTGACTCAGTGGTGACAAGGAAGAAATTTTTTTTAAGAATCCCTGCAGTGTGGAAATAGGCCCTTTGGCGCAACAAGTCCACACTGACCCTCAGAGCATCCCACCCAGACCCATCATCTGTAACCCACCTAACCTACACATCTCTGAACACTATGGGCAATCTAGCATGGCCAATCCACCTAACCTGCACATCTTTGGACTGTGGGAGGAAACCGGAGGACCTGGAGGAAACCCACACAGACGCAGGGAGAATGTGCAAACTCCACACAGACAGTTGCCCAAGGCTGGAATTGGACTCAGGTCCCTGGCGCTGTGAGACAGCAGTGCTAACCACTGAGCCACCGTGCTGCCCCTAATATTGGGTCTGTATTCATGGAGGAGAAGATCTTTGACTTCACCTTCTCTCAGTTCCTGCCTTTCTTCTTTTCACACTCCTGCCCTCCATCCCTTCATCCTACATCTCTTCCACTCTCCGTCTGGTCATTCCTTCTGTTGGAAATTCAGGTCCCTTAAGAACTGCATTTCCCTGGCAGTTACTGTGTAGCATGAGGTTTCACTTAACAGCTCTTACAACAATAATTTCCCTTCCCAAATTCTAGCATGGGGAAACAAAAGGATGAGGTACAAGAAACATGGAGGTCATGATGGCCATTGAACAATTCATGTCATGACAAATGTACCTCAAGTTGAGGGTGTCTTTTTTGAAAATCTGAAGGTTTAATTCTTTGAAGGAATGACAATTAACCTTCAAATGGAGGTGGGCATGGAGACAATAGTCATCAAACAGGACGAATGGATGCACCATGATAATTGATGAAAAGGATCAGATAATTGATTAACACAGAGTGAGTTACAAACCTCTCGAAATAGGGCCCATGAATAAATGCCCAGGGGCAGCGGGCAGTTCTCATTAAGAGAATGCTTTTCGAGAAGCCCTCATTGTAGGCCGTAGTCTTCTCCATAACTCAGAGTTTATCTTCTCCAGAAGGAAGATGGACCAGAAGAAGAGGAAGAAGACCCAGGAGGAGCTCCCTAACATCTCATCTAGACAGCAGGAGGCTCCCCCTCCCCCCCAACACCCCCAGTGCCCCATGAGACTGAAACATTCTGTGCCAACATTTTGTTTGTCCTCTGGCATCAGTGAACTATTCCTGACTGTTACACTCATTTTTATTTAATCAATTAGCTGATGTATCATATTTCAACCACTGCTCTTTAACAAACTGAATAAACTTTCAGAAAATTGCTACAAATTTTTGGCTGCCTATTTTAGGTAACTGTAATCACAAACACCTCAAAGTCTATTTCCTCCTTGTCATCACTGAGTCACTGTCCCACCCACCCCGTTCCCGTGACCCACCTCCTGTCCCCATGTGTAACAGAGCCTGCGGGAGCCCCATCGGTCTGTACAGCCATCTACAGACTCACCCTGAGGGTAGAAGTGAGTCATCCTCATCTGTGAGAGACCGCTAATGAATGAATGGATGATTGGCTTTGTACAGACCAGTTCAGTCCTGTTTTCTTTCCTACAGCTGATTCACATCCAAGATATCACTATCAACATTCTGGAGGTTATCATTGACCAGAAACTGAACTGGACTCATCACATAAACACAGTGGCTACAAGAGCAGGCCAGAAGCTGGGAATACTGCAGCGAGGAACTCACCTCCTGACTCCCCAGTGCCTGTCCCACCATCTACAAGGCACAAGTCAGGAGTGTGATGGAATACTCTCCACTTGCCTGGATGGGGGCAGCCCCAACAATACTCAAGAAGCTTGACAAGCACTATCTCCGGCCTTCAACATTTCAACACCCCACCCTGTTCCCTGGCCAACATCTCTATCTCAGGCTTGCTGCAGTGTTCCAGCGAAGCTCAGCACAAGCTGGAATAACAGCACCTCATTTTCCACTTGGGGACTCTGCAGCCTTCAGGACTTGATATTGAGTTCAATAATTTAGAACCCGAGCAACTTCTCCCATGTCCTTACCTTAACACCCACACACCAGGCCCTGTCATGACATGGACTACTTTCATCCACTTATGGTCCCCTTTATCAGCTTTGTTTTCTATCAACCATCCCTTTATCTGCTTAACTTCTTCCTCTCACTCTGTCTTCTTTCTCCACCTATCCACCCACTCCTTTTGTCACCATCCGTTGTCATCAGCATAAGTACCACCATTTCCCAGCTACTATCAGTTCTCCTGAAGGGCCATTGGACGCTAAACATTAACTCTGCTTTCGTCTCCACAGATCCTGCCAGACCTGCTGAGTTCCTCCAGCAATTTCTGTTTTTGTTTCACCCTCTCCATGGCTGACGCAGAGAGGCAGCAGTGTGTATCATCTACATGATGCAATTCAGCAACTTGCCAAGGCTCCTTCAACATTAACCTTCCAAATCTATGGCCTCTACCATCAACACCACCCCCTGCATGTTCCCCTCCAAGCCCCTCACATCCTGACTTGGAAATATATCGCCGTTCCTTCACTGTCGCTGGGTCAAAATCCTGGAATTCCCTCCCTAAGGGCATTGTGGGTCAATCTACAGCGCATGGACTGCAGTGGTTCAAGAAGGCAGCTCATCACCACCTTCTCAAGGGGCAACTAGGGATGGGCAATAAAATGTTGGTGCAGCCAGCAATGCCCATGCCCTCTGAATGAATAAATTAAAAAAACAACATTCAGGATTAACCAAGACAACAAGGTGCAGAGCTGGATGAACACAGCAGGCCAAGCAGCATCA
>NC_063352.1:3232562-3253133 GCF_021869965.1 Rhincodon typus | reverse complement strand
ACAGCATCCGCAGTTCTTTTGGTTTTTATCCAACAATATTAACATAAAGCTGCAACTCTCCACCTTCATTGTCCTACTGATTGCAGTCTACAGCTGTGACATGTGAAAGAGAGCAGCAATAGGTGTCATGCAAATTGGATCTTTTTGACAGTGTTGTATAAAATCCTGGGCCTGACTGGGAGAGGAGGTGCTACAACACGAGTGGTCTGAGAAGCCTACAGGACATGGTGAGAGACATGTATTTCAGTCCCTGGACATAGCCCTGGTGGAGTGGCAATAGAATGGACACTGAGGGTCGGGGGGGTTGGGGGGGTGCGGAGTGTGGTGGGGGGATGAGTTGGTGGAAAGAAGATTGGAGCCGGCCAAAGAGGAGCAGGCAAAGTATATTTGAGGAGGAGTACCTTCAAGCACAGGGCACCACTGAGTAGGAATAAAAGACGTTGTGAAGGAATGGTGCTGGTGGCACAGTCTTGTGGCTTGTAGGGCACCAAGAAGGAATTGTAAGTCAGTCTGTACTTATTTTAGATTCCCAGAATCCACTGCATTTTGCTTCTGTTTTACGGAAGAGATGGTTGCATTGTGCTCACTTTTGATTTTGTTTTATTAAAATCCAATGAAGCTGAGACCTGTTATAGCTTAGGAGCCTTGAAGCAATAGATTCTCTGATTGGATTCTGATGAAAGTTTGTCATGCTGAAACATGAATCTGTTTCTCCCTCACTGCTGCTTCTTCATCTGTGGAATGTCTCTGGCATGTTCATGTTTAATTTCAGAGTTCCACATTAGCAGTACCTTATTTTTATATTTGTTTGTCGCCGATTATTTAATCAGATTGGTGCACATTAGTGTGATTATTGATGACCATTGGGTGGTAATTCATCATTGGGATGACTGTTGGTAATTCTTGGGTGGCTCCGGATGATTGTTAGGGTAAATATTGACAATTACTGAGGTGTTTATTAATGATTGTTGGGTGATTATTGATGATTATTGGGGTAATTATTTAAGAGTTCCTCTTGTGTCCTGCTCTAGCACTGTTCCTTCATTTGGATGAAAGTGTAGGTGGTCTGATTAGTAAGTTTGGAGACAGCACGAAAAATGTTGGAACTGTGGGTAGAGAGGAAGGTTGTCAAAGGATACAGCAGGATATATATCAGTTGGAAAGTCAGGCAGAGAAATGGTAGATGGAGTTTAACCCCACCAAGTGTGAGGTGATATATTTGGGAGGTTAAATGCAAGAGGATAGCGTACAGTAAACAGCAGGACTCTTAGGAGCATTGATATACAGAGGGATCTCGGAGTGCAAATCCATAGCTCCCTGAAAATAACAACGTAGCGTGATAAAGAAGGTGTTAGAAAGTTGGGTAGAATATTCTTGAGTTGGAAGGCAGGAACTTAAAATTTGTTGGTAACAATGATCGTGGGGAAAAGAGTGCTGTGGTCCCTTTAAGAGCTTGTGCTTTGTTTGCACTGGAAGTTTATAAATGCAGGCGCACAGCGAGCACCCGAATGGAAACATTTTGTGCAGAACAGCCAAGTAGAATTTTTTTCCCAGACAACAAGTTTGAATCTGGCCAATTAATTTAAACAAAGCACCTAGATACAGAAAGCCAATTAAAATTAAATCTGATGGTCTTGACAGCCTGAAGCCAATCATATTATAAGAATTTGATTATGTCATTACAGTATATAAGAGGAGGGCATTTGGAAAAATTGGGGAGAGTCATCTGCTAGAGTTAGCACCGTTCAGCTCTCAGAGAAAGTCCATCTAATTAATCAAAGGTACCATGATATTTTAGCTCAAAATCCTCATTGAAGTAATTATAGAGATAAAGCATCCCTGATAGCTGGAAAAAGGCATTTGTGAAGAAGAGGAGATGATAGAATATTCCAGAAAACAGTCTGTGAACTTGGAGAGATTAAGTTATAATTCATTGTTTTCTAATTAATTGGGTTTATTAAGTGGGATTTGTATTATTTGAACTGTATTCCAGTTGAATTTAGACCAGTTAGGAAGTAGTTAGTAGTATAAAGGGGAATTGTTTGTTTGTTTGTTTGTTAGTAATTCTGTTAACTTGTCCGTTGTTACGTTAAATAAATAAATTGTTTCTCATTAATTGTAAAGTAGAGATGAGGGATTTTCTTTCTTTTAACCACTCTTTTAATAGATTATGAGGGGAAAGATGAGCTTCCCTGGGTGTTTCAGGGTAATTATTAGAGGGGAACCCTACTCCTGTCATAACAGATTGGGGTTTGTGTTTTAGTTTAATTATCAGAGGGTTTTGGCTATTGCCTCTCCCTGACAAAGGTGTTGTGGCATACTTGTCTTCATTGGCCAGGGCATTGAGTATAAAAGTGAGCAAGACATGTTGCAGCTTTATAAGACTTCAGGCCACATTTGGAGTACCGTATGTAGTTCTGGTCACCAAACTAAAGGAAGGAAATGGAGGCTTTGGAGACAGTGCAAAAGAAGTTTACCAGGATGTTAAGGGTCTAGGCCTGAAATGTCAGCTTTTCTGCTCTTCTGATGCTGCTTGGCCTGCTGTGTTCATCCAGCTCTAAACCTTGTTAGCTCTTTTACCATGATGTTGCCTGGATTGCAGTGTGTTCACTGTAAGGAGAGGTTGGACAAACATGGATTGTTTCTAGCTAGAAAAGCCTGTACTCTTCTACTAAAGTGCATAACCTCCCCCTTTTCCACATTGTATTACATCTGCCCTTTCTTTGTCCACTCTCCTAGCCTGTCCAAGTCACTTCCTCAAAGCTACCTGTCCCTCCATCTATCTTTGTGTCAACTGCAATGTTAGCTACAATGCTCCCAGTTCCTTCATCCAGATCATTAATGTATAACGTGAATAGTTGCAGTCTCGACTGACCTTTGTGGGTCTCCACTAGTCACTGTCTGCCATCTTGAAAATGTCCCTTTATCCCCTCTCTCTGCCTTCTGCCAATCAGCCTACCCTCCATCGATGCCAGTACCTTCCCCCTAACACCATGGGCTTTTATGTTATTTAGCAGCCTCCTGTGAAGCATCTTGTCAAAGGCCTTCTGGAAATTAAAATAGATCACGTCCACTGGCTCTCCTTTGTCTAACTTACTCATTGCCTCTGCAAAGAATCCTAACAGATTTGTCAGGCATGACCTCCCCTTGTCAAAGCCACGCTGACCCAGCCCTATTTAACTCTGCAATCTAAAACTTACCAACAGCTGAGGTCAGGCTAACTGGCCTATAGTTTCCTGTCTGCCTCCCTCTCTTCTTAAACAGGGGTATTACATTAGCCATTTGTCAGTCCTGAGGGGACCCTCCCTGACTCCAGTGATTTCCTGAAAGACCACCACCAATGCATCCACAATCTCCTCAGCTATCACCTTCAGAACTCTGGGGTGTAGTCCATCTGAATAGAGGGATATGGAATAAATGCAGGCAGGAGGGATTAGTTTAGAAAGGCATCGTGGTCGGCACAGAGATGGTGGGCTGAGGGGCTTGTTCCAATGTTGTACTGTTCTAGGTTCTATGAAAATGAGGGTGATTTCTGTGTTAAGGGTAGACTGTGATCAATGGAAGGGTAGGCTTCAAAGCTCTAATGTTCTTGCAGCGGTTGACCTTTTCTCCACAGGGGCTGTGAATGTTTGCAGAAACGGAGTTAATATTTCAAAGGTCAATAAGCTTTAACCAGAGCTGAGGTGTAACACTGAGGGTAGAACCCAAGCAAGGGGCATCAAGGAAGTGGCTGTGGACTGGGCATCTGTTATATTGAAATGGAAAGGTAGACAGGGTGTTAACTTGAAGTCCATATGCTATCATATATTTCACACTCCCACCCAACTCCATCCCTAGCATTTCAAACACTTGAGTCCATTTCCAAACGAGCTTTGTGTAAGAAACCATTTGTAAATTTAGAATTACAGTAACACTTCACCTTAGCCTGTTGGATCATCTATAAAAACCCTTCCATGTCCCCAACTCATTTTGAAATCAAAACACACGGCACAATTATTTTCAGTGATAGAAATGAGCTTTCATACCACTGAATACTTACGAAACATTGCTAATTAAAATGCAGTGGCATAATAAAAGCAGAAAAATATACTGTGCATGCATGTGCATAAATAAACGAGATTGAATTACAGAATGAGCCCCTCATTTGAGTGTCTAATGCTACACAATTTGTCATGCAGGGTGCCGCGAATTATTAGAAAGCTTCCCCAATGTCAGGTCATGCAAATATTTATTGAAAGCATTAAATAACAAATTGAACAGACTGCACATTTGTAAATCTGTCATGTTTGGTTTCAGTTGGAAGCACTGATGTGCTAGATTGTGGTTCACTTCATTGCATCCTCCCTCCAGGGGGGAACAGAAACCACAAAATATCAACACAGGTCACAATCAACCTTTTGTTTCATGCTACCACAGGCTCAAAGGAGAATTGCCTTGCATACAAATAAAATAGTGTTATATAAATTTGAAAATTAGAACATTTCCTCCCCCTGTCTCCCCAAGAAAGCTCGAAATATTATTTCATTCTATTCAGGTAAAAATAAGTAAAAAAAAAAAATCTAATTGCTAAACCCAATCACTGTTGGTCGAAGTATACTGTTCTGAAACACTGGTGAACTGGATTCAAAGCATCTGATGAGCAGTCAGTGGACTCAAAATGTTATCTCTGTTTTTCTTTCTGCAGATGCTCCCTGCCCTGCTGAATTTCTCCAGCGTTTTCCGTTCTTGTTTCAAAACAATCTTCCTCTGCTATGAGAACTGATGTGAGTTTATACATGTCGCTACACCTTCTGCTTGTGTTTGAGTTAAAACCCGCAACACAACTGTAGTTCAACTTGTTCTGGCTCACCCTGGCTTCCACCACACCAATTAGGTTCAAAGCAAATAGTTCAAACTTATGTACGGGGGCAAAAGTTCACAATCGCTTTAATTTTGAGAGAGATAGGATAAGTAACTCTCCTGTATCCAGTTGGATTATGTGAGGACTTTTGTGTAGAGTCAGCCTGTGGAACCAAAGGCAAGCCAAGGTCATGGTGTATGGAGATAGGGAGAGGTAGAATACATGGCTTGTAGTGTCTGACATAACATCCCTGGGTTTGTACTGCAAGCTGATCCAGTTCCCCAAGGTGTGAGTACTGCCATGAACAGGTGACAGTCTGCAGCCATAGGCACACATTGTGTTAGCAGGGATTACCAAAAATTTGAGACCAATCCATGCTCCTTGTCAGAGGTACTCCCAATTCTTCTGAACATTACAACTTATGACCGTAAACACTACTTTGACTGAAGGCAAGTTGCCACATGCACTAAATTATTCCTTCAGCCAGGCATTTTGGAGCCATTGTGAAATTCAACTTTAGTGCCAGATCAATTGGAGTCAAAGGCTGGCAGCAGAAAGGATAGCTGAGCAAAACATTACCTTCAAAAAGAAACAGTTTGGAGACAGAACAGGTCTATTCTAATGCAGGGGAAAAGTAGGGTAAACAAGTCTGGATCTCCCTGGATGACAAAGCAGATAGAAATTAAGATACGCGACAAAAAGTGTGGTTTTGACAGATGTTGGGCAGAAATACAATTGTGAACCAGGCAGATTATAGAAAGCTCAGGGGGGAGGTGATAAAGCAAATAAGAGAAGCAAAGGGAGAGTATGATTTGAGACTGGCAGCTAATTCCAGTGTCATCTGTAAGCATGTAAATAATGAAATGTTTGGTAGATGGAGGAGTAGGGTTTTTTTAAAGTCATGGGGTGTGGGTATCACTGGCTGGGCCAGCATTTATTGCCCATCCCTGGTTGCCCCTTGAGAAGGTGGTGGTGAGCTGTCTTCTTGAACCACTGCAGTCCCTGTGCTGTAGGTTGACCCATAATGTCCTTAGGGAGGGAATTCCAGGATTCTGATCCAGGGACACTGAAGGAATGGCGATACATTTCCAAGTCAGGATGGTGAGTGGCTTGGACGGGAACTTGCAGAGAATGGTGTTCCCATGTATCTGCTGTCCTTTTCCTTCGAGATGGAAGTGGTCGTGCGTTTGGAGGGTGCTAAGGAGGAGCCTTGGTGCGTAGCTGCAGGTAGTTTGCATACAAGAGGAGCAGACAAAACCGTTTCCTAACTTCTAATAATAAAGGCATATAAACACTGTGTCAACGCCCTGGACCTAACTCATTTCCTAACACAGCATCATCTTCTGGAGAGATGATGGCATAGTGAGAATGTCACTGGGATAGTAATCTAGAACACCAGGCTAATGTTCAGGGGACAAACACAAACAGAAATTGCGACTATTAATTGCTTCAGATCTCAGCCCTTTGTTTTATTTTAATGTTCTTGGGACATGGGTTTAAATCCATCTATGGTCGGATGGTGAAATTTGAATTTAGTTAAAAAATAATTAAAACTAAAATCGGAATTAGAAGTTGCATTATGATTATGAAACCATTGTCAATTGTTGTAAAAACCCATCTGATTCACTTCAGGGAAGGAAACCTGCCATCCTTACCTGGTCTGACTCCAGACCCACAGCAATGTGGTTGACTCTTAACTGCCCCCTGGGCAATTAGGGATGGACAATAAATGCTGCCTAGCCAGCGACACCCTCATCACATGAATGAATTAAGCAACAAAAAGAAGATACTCCTCAAGGTAGAAAGACTTTGGTTAATAGTCTGTAAGCCATGGTCCACTCTGGAATGATTGATGCCCAGAGATTGGTTGGGATCTCGCAAGTCAGTAGGAAGATTTTCGCCGTCGATCCTGCTGACTGCCTGAGTGGCATTCCTGTCGGAGGCAATCAGGTAAACATCTCCCACCAGGAATGCTGCGGGATTAGGGCTGGATCAGCAAACCAACAGGCTCAATAGGAGGGGTGGCAGCGATGGTTAACGTGCAGTTGTAATGGGAAAGGAGGGCCCTGCTGGGGCAGGCAGGGGACCCCCAGGGTAACTCAAGACGAGGTCACCCTCTGATAAGTTAATGGCACTGTAAACAATCAGGGTGCAGGTCATCATCATGGAGGGGGTGTGTCGGCTCAGTTGGCCATGGGCTGAGGATACTAGAACCAAGGGGGGGTGGGGCAAAGAGGTGTTTAATAGAGATGTTGCTGGGAGGCCACCTCATTTCACCAGCTTGTCAGACGCCAGACTCATTGAGGCAATTGTCAATGTTGGGAATGGTATGACACTTCTGGAGGTATGTACCCAGTTGTCCGATTAACAGGTTTGATTGGCTTCCTGTCACTGTTGAGAAGGTAAGTTGTTTTAACATTCCTCCCTGTTCTTACCACCCAACCATCTTCACCATGGCTGGGTAGATACCAGAATACAATAATTCACTGATTAGTCCAGGTGCTTATGAGGTGGGTTATTTAAATGGAGAAAAACTGCAGAAAGCTAAGGCACGGAGGGATTTGGGACTCCTTGGGAATAAATCACAGAATGCTAGCATCCAAGTCCAGTGGGAAAAATAGGGAACGCAAATGGACTGTTGGCTTCTATTCCAGAAGGACTAGAGCATAAAAGTCAGGAGATTTTGTTAAAACTGTACGAGGTACTAGTCAGGCCACTGTTGGAATATTGTGAACAGTTTGCGGCCCCATATCTAGGGAGAGATATATTGGCATTGGAGGCAGCCCAGAGAAGGTTCACTTAGCTGACATGAGGTATGGAGGCACTGTCTTGTGAGGAGAGGTTGAGTAGATTGGGCCTGTAGTCGTTGCAGTTTAGCAGGATGACAGGCATCCTTACTTAAACTTATAAAATTCTTCGGGGATTTGACAGGGTAGATGTGGCGAGACTGTTTCCCCTTGTGGGAAAGTCTAGGACCAAAGCACATAATCTCAGAATTAGGTGTCACCCAGTTAAGATGGAGATGAGAAGGAATTTCTTCTCTCAATAGGGGGTGAATCTATGGAATTCTTTACCACAGAGGGCTGTTGAGGTTAGGTCATTAAATAAATACAAGGCTGAGAGAGACAGTAAATAATCAGTAAATTTTTAATCGGTAAAGGAATCAAGGAGAATGGAAAAAAAGACAGGAAAGCAGAGTTGAGGCGAGTATGGAAAACAGATGAAAGAAAAGGAATTGTAATAGTATGCTAGTATATGTGTGTGTAACCTGCATGAGGGTTGGTTAGGTCAGATGGTTAGCTGGATGGTTGGTTAGTGATGCAGAGCGATGCTAACAGGGTGAGCTCAATTCCCACACCAGCTGTGGTTACCACGTCAGACTCTCCTTCTCAACCTCTCCCTCCTTTGCCTGAGGCGTGGTGACCCTCAGATTAAACCACCACCAGCCATCTCTCCCTCTCTAATGGGAGAGAAGCCTGATGTCTAATAGATCCCTAGTATCTTTGCAATCTACACATGATACATCCAAAACATCTGCTTTGAATGAAGGAGGTTGTGATGATATCCAATATCACATCTTTGGCTGATTAAAAGAAAATGCTTTTTTTTTTAGGCAGCATTTCTTTGCTATTTATATTAGAGTTCTTAAACTCATTGAACTGTTGGAAAATTCTTTCAGGAGTTCAATGAAGGGTAGCACCATTCTGTTTTCATTCTGTGAAGCCCAGGAATAATTAAGATTTCATAAATGACACTTGTGATGACAAAATTATAATGTAAACAAACTTGACTCTGTGTTCCGTTTGAGATAGCACAGTGGATTTTGTCAGTATGACTGATCACACACATGTGCACAACACCCACACACTAATCCCACTGTCACAGCCTGAAATTTCATTCTTTTTTAGATAAACGTTTCCTTCTGAATATCTAAAGGCAAACAATGTTTGCAAATGACTAACCGGTAATTTGTAACTGTTAATGTGAGAAATGGAATCGTCTCCCCTTTTGTGAGGTGGTTCGACACAGATCATCAAATTGATTGTCTTTGCGCTGTTCCATTGAAACCGATTTTGTACCTTGTGCAAAACCATGACCACAATTTAAAGGGTTAACAGTAAAGTTCTAATAAGGTGCAGTTTCTCAATTTAAAGGCATATGAGAATACAGGTCTCCTTTCTCTTTCATTTGGTGTTGTAAGCTTTCATAATTAGTGACTTATTAAATTTATTTCACTGACTGTTATACAGTTTGAGGTGAGTGAAGAATTACTCTAGGGTGGTTTGATGGACATAACTTTGGGAACTGTGAGGGAGATTTCTGGAGATCAGATATGCTTAACTGGCACCATATCCACAAACATCCACTCCCTCCACCACCGACGCTCAGTAACAGCAGTGTGTACTATCTACAAGATGCACTGCAGAAATCCACCAAAGATCCTCAGACAGCACCTTCCAAACCCACGACCACTTCCATCTGGAAGGACAAGGGAAGCAGATACATGGGAACACCACTGACTCCAAGTTTCCCTCCAAGCCACTCACCATCCTGACTTGGAAATATATTCCTGTTCCTTCACTGTCGCTGGATCAAAATCCTGGAATTCCCTCCCTAAGGGCATTATGGGTCAACCCACAGCTCATAGACTGCAGTGGTTCAAGAAGGCAGCTCACCCCCACCTTCTCAAGGGCAATTAGGGATGGGCAATAAATATTTGCCTAGCCAGCGATGCCTACATCCCATGAATGAATAAAACAAAAAACAAGAGGATGACGCTCCTATACATGGCCTAGTTTCAGTGAAGGCTTGCACAGTTGATTTGCTTGAATCATTGCCAATATGAAATTTATATGTTGTGATTGCAGAAGAGGGTTGCACTGAGCCATTGGGCTAAAGTCATTGGCAGCCTGCACATGATATTTCCTATTTGTTGCCCATTAGAATTTCTCGGTGGCCTGCAAACTTGAAGTTGCTGTCTGAGTCCTTTGTATCAGAGCTGGTGTGTGACCTCATCCTTCGTCAAATAGATATTTGTGACACCCTTCCCTCCTGCCCAAGCTCTGACACCACCCATCTTAAGGCCACACGAGCCCAGCCCCTGAGTAGCTAGGATTGGATGAAGTGACGAGACATCTTTGTGAAGGTGAGCGTTCTCTCCTTGAAGTGCCTGAGAGTTGAGGGTTAGTGCAAATGGAGTGCAGAGGAAGGAATAGCTGGTGGAGGAAGCTAGAGGGCAGTAAGATGGGAAATGATAGGATGAAGTGTGAAAGGAGCTGAGTGTCACCCTGTCCTTCAGTGTTGTCTTCCACAGACTAGACTCCTCTCCGGCTGTGATGGCCCAAGCAGAGGAGGGGACACGGCAGCACATGGCACCCTCATGTTGCACATGATCTTTCCCTGGAAAAAAAGAAAGGAATGTTATGAGTGAGGGGCTTGTGAGGCATTCGGAGAATCTGTCTGTCGTGTGTGGGCAGTAAGGGCTTGAGTGGAGGTGAGTTGAGGATGGAATGGATTGAATTGTGGTTGAGTGATTGTAGGGATGTGAAGGGAAGAGGGGAGGAGGAAATTGTGTGAGGAACAAGGTTGTGAGTGGTGAAAGTCTGGATAAAGCCATAGTCTTACCTTGTCAACTTGGGCAAGAACCTTAAATATCTTTTGATATTGCAGTCCTGTGCTGGGAGGAGGCAAGATCCCGGAGCTAACTTTCTCCTCCTCCGTTCTCACTTGTTAAAGTGGTTACAGAAAGGGCTAGATGTGTCCTGATGGACATCTTTCCTGTACATTAGACCTGACCCTTCAACATGGTATTAGAGAACCAGAGGGACCCTGAATTTAACTCAGTGTCAATGAGTGAGTTAGAGGCAGATTTTGGGATCCCTTCCAGCCATTTGCAGTTTGAGCTGTTGCCATGATTTGATCTGCTCCCAACATTATGTTGTCTCTCTCCACATATAGCATTCTCTCATTTATAAGTGAGTAGGGCCCCCTTGTTGCACCAGCTACAATTATCTCTCTCTTTCTTGTTTGTAAAAGAGCAATTTCCTTTGTGACAGACAATACTAGGAAAAATAAATAAATATAACCAACAGCTCCCATGGTGGAGAAAGAGAGAAACAGGAAATAGCCCCTCACCAAGATTTACAGAACACACCATTCCTAATGACAGCATATCAGAAGGCATAAAGAACCTGCATTTACGTAGCACCCTTTATCATATGCAAAACGCTTTAACATAATCTCTAATAAAAACTGAAAGAACTGCGGATGCTGTAAATCAGGAACAAAAACAGAAGTCGCTGGAAAAGCTCAGCACGCCTGGCAACATCTTTGAAGGAAAAAACAGAGTTAACATTTCGGGTCCAGTGACCCTTCCTAAGAACTGAAGTATGTTAACTATCTCTTTGTTAACTTAATCTGTGTTTTCTATGGCAGATAATACAAGAGACAATTTATAAACAGAATTGTCCGACACACAGTGACGAGATAGAGCCATGAGATCTTCCAAATTCACCCTGAGGGGGCAGGTAGGGCCTGAGCTTAAACTCTAAGATGTAAGAGAGGACAGTTCTAACACTGCAGCATTCCATCCATGCTGCAGTGAAGAGCCAGCTAGGGTTATATGCAATGGAATCTGACTAAGCATTGAACGCATTACAATGGGAGTCAAGGTCTTGCTTTAGGTTTTCTCAGGGAACTGACTCCTCATGAAGGAGAGAACGAAGAAACCGTGGGCCAGGAGTCGGATTGTGCAGGTCACAGGAGGTCACACACACACACACACACACACACAGACACACAGACACACAGACAGACACACCCACACAGACACACACACAATTTCTCACATGGTACCTTATCCAATTTGTAAAGAGAGGCCACACCTTTTATGACCTCTGTCGGGGTTCAGACAGAAGAAAGCATTGTCAAAGTGGCTCAAACCCTCCAAACCCGGCAATATCCTTGTAAATCTTTTCTGCACCCTTTCAAGTTTCACAACATCTTTCTGATGACAAAATCAGAAGTTGCTGGAAAAGCTGAGCAGGTCTGACAGCATCTGTGGAGAGAAATCAGAGTTAATGTTTTGGGTCGAGATCCTCAGAACAGACCTGAAACGATAACTACGATTTCTTTCCACAGATGCTGCCAGACCTGATGAGCTTGTCCAGCAATTTCTATTTCTGTCTCTGATTTACAGCATCCACAGTTCTTTCAGTTTATAACACCTTTCCTATAGCAGGGAGACCAGAATTGAACGCAGTATTCCAAACGTGGCCTAACCAATGTCCTGTACAGTTGCAACATGACCTCTGAACTCCTACACTCAGTGCACTGACCAATAAAGGCAAGCATACCAAATGCCTTCTTCACTACCCTGTCTACCTGTGACCTGACTTTCTAGGAACTATGAACACCCCAAGATCTCTTTGTTCAGCAACACTTCCCAGGCCCTTACCATTAAGTCAATGCATGGGATGCTTTCATTAAGAAGAAACTGACTTAGAGGAAGCTCCTGAGTGAAGGGTCACAATTCCCTGAGACACCTGTTGGCAAAAGGAATTATGGAAAAGGGGCAGGATAAGGGAATTCCAATTGGTCAAGGACCAATTCCACCTCCTGGAAACACCTGCCAAATGTGTGGTGGTAGATGGGGCCCTAGGATTAGGTTCATCAGTTACACAAAGACTTATTGAGACTCATGGCCAGTGACATGGGATTTCCTGGGTAGGCAATCAGACTCATTAGCGAGTGATTGCCAATGATGACTCACTGCACCTCAGGACCTCCTCTGTGATGTTGATCAATGATACAAATCCACAAACCTTAAAGAAGAAGCAAGGTTTCAAGTCATAGCTTCCACCAGGAAACAGCTAAAAATGATGTTGCAAGAATGTAATTCAAACTTGCAGTGCTGGCCACTTTGTTATAGCTGATAGTGAAACTTGAACCTCAATTCTTTTTATTCCTTCATGGGGTGTGACAGAATGGCTGGGCCAGCATTTATTGCCTGTCCCTAATTGCTCTTGAGAAGGTGGTGGGGGGAGCTGCTTTCGTGCAGTCCACGTGCTGTGGGTTGACCCACAATGCCATTAGGAAGGGAATTCCAGGATTTTGACCCAGCTACACTGAAGGAACGGTGATATATTTCAGAGTCACGACGGTGAGTGGTTTGGAGGGGAACTTGCAGGGTGTGGTGTTCCCAAGTATTTCTGCCCTTGTCCTTCTAGATGGAAGTGGTCATAGGTTTGAAAGGTGCTGTCTGAGGGGCATGAGCGAATTTCTGCAGTTCGTAAGGTTACACACTGGTGTTACTGAGCACTGGGGCTAGGTTTCAGTTTTTAGTTGGGGTCAGCAATTACATTTCTGTCAGTGCTGTTACATTACTGCCCTCTGACCTTTTGAACTGTGATTGTTTTTTGTCAATTCTTCTTCTGGTTCCTTCTCATCTTCATCCAGTTCTTCCTCATGTCCTGGTGCCTCTTCATGTTGCTCTGCCTCCTCAAAGTGTAACCTCTTTTCTCTGTAAGTGACCCATGGACGGATCTCTGAGGTAACCCGCACAGAGGACTGACCATCCTCTGACATTCCTGGATAAAAGTGGGAGGGGTTTGGGATGGATTGGTGTCACAGGATGAGGGCACTTGGACAGTTATCAGTGAACCGTGCACAAAATCATAGAACCACAGAATTATTACTGTACAAAAGGGCCATTCAGCCCACTGTGCCTGCACCAGTTCTGTAACCTACAGCCAATCTCCTGCCTTTCCCTCATATCCCTGCACCTCAGTTCTATCCAAATAATCATCTAATGCTCCTCTCGAATGTGTCAGTTGAACTTGCCTCCTCCACATTTTCAGGCAGTGACTTTCCTGCCTCTAACAATTTATGATGTAATGAAGATTTTTCTCACATTACCCTTCTTCTTTTGCAGATCACTTTAAATCCATATCCCTCTCGTTCTTGTTTCTTTTACAAGCAGGAATTGCTTCTCCCTATCTACTTTATCCATGTTTTTCAAAACCTCGACCAAATCTCCTCTCAGCCTCCTTCTCTCCAAACAGAACAGTCCCAACATCTTTGATCTCTCCTTGACTGATCAGGGGTTGTACATTGTTGGGGTGAAATCTCTTCCTGTTCACAAAATGCTGATGGTTCATTTTTAACGGCTGCTATTGTCACTGAACCTGGAGAAGCACAACCACTCAGCTCCATCTCTCTTGTTTGAAGAATACTATCGCAGCTACACTGACAATTCTTCAATGCAGACAATACTTCAGGATGGACAGAAGAAATAAATCAATTGATGACATTTGAAGGTACTATTAAAACAGAAATATATCTAATGCACATGCACTGATGCATGGGTAATAAGGTCAAGTGATGTGAGCCATACATCAAAGAACTGATCTTTATGTGAACCCAACTTATTTAAATATCTGATACATGTAAGTCTGGATCAATGTCAATCAGTGATGCTAGAACAGCTTGTGTAACCTTAATGACAATGAACAGCTGAATATAGATCTGATTATATGCACTCCAGCTCTACAACCCACTGGGGTGGTGTGTTACTGTTCACTCAACTTGGCCAAATCGGCTAACAATGTACAGTAGGGTGTGGTCTGGAGATATGGTTAGAGATGGTAAAGTCTCCAACCCTCTTTCCATCAGTCAGCCCATCAGGAATCTCTCACACTGTTCCTGCCCAATATTGGAATGTGTTGGGAGGTCTTGTAAGTGGGGATGCAACAGCCGTATGGGATTATTGTTAGACTGTTAAACCTAGATAATGTTCTGGCAATGCCCTTATGACATGCCATAGGATGTTTTCAATGATAACCATATAATATAAATACAGTTTGTCATTGTCCCTGGTCCCCATGTCCTAGCCCCCTAACCCACACACCAGGCCTTGTTACCACATAGCCTGCCATTACACATTATCTATTGTGAGTTGCTAACAGTCCCCATTAACAACTGTTCACTCTCCTGGCCAGATCGTTATCAACTCCTTTGTTTATCCAACTGGTCTTCTCCCTCTTCGGGCTCTATCGTTTATCCAATCATTTACTCCCTACCCCATCACCCTTCCTATATTCCGCATATAAACTGACATTTTCCCAGCCACCATCAGTTCTGAGGAAGGATCACCGGACCTGAAATGTTAACTCTGATTTTTCTTCACAGATGCTGCCAGACCTGCTGAGCTTTTCCAGCAATTTCTGTTTCTGTTTGTCATTGTTCCTGTTGGGTACGTAGGGTCAAAATTGTTACCAGCTCTTAAGATAACAGCCTGGTCTGTACTATTCCTCATGAATGAGTAAATTGTCACTCTTATCATAGTCTGCACATGCGTTGCATGTATAATCATTAAATACCACTGGTCTCTTAGAGCTATCCATGCTGTTGGCAGTTTGTCTGGGTGATGTTCCTTACCCAGGGAGTGTTGTTTCCATAAAAAGTGAAGATGCTGTAAATCAGAAACAAAAACAGAAGTTGCTGGAAAAGCTCAGCAGGTCTGGCAGTATCTGTGAAGAGAAAATCAGAGCTAACGTTTTGGGTCCGGTGACCCTTCCTCAGAACTGTCGGTAGCAAGGAAAATGTCGTTTTTTATGCAGAAGATTGGGTGGGAGGAGGGGCTAAGGAGTAAACGATAGGTGGGGATAGAGCCCAAAGAGAGAGACGAACAGACAAAGGAGAGGATAACGATCAGGCTGGGAGGGTAAATAGTTGTTAATGGAGACTGTTAGTGACTAACAACAGGGGGTGTGTAATGGCAGGCTATGTGGTAACAAGGCCTGGTGTGTGGGGTAGGGGGCTGGGACATCGGAGAGTTTAGGCCCTAAAGTTATTGAACTTGGTATTGAGTCCAGAAGACTGCAGGATCCCCAAGTGGAAAATGAAGTGTTGTTCCTCCAACTTATGCTGAGCTTCAATGGAGCACTGCAGCAAGCCTGAGACAGAGATATTGGCCAGGGAGCAGGGCGGGCCGTTAAAGTGGCTGGCAGCTGGAAGTGTTTCTGTGTTGGTTGTTGTTGCCATGGTACTTGTTCTTATTCCATTTCCATTTCAAAATCAACACAATTCCCTGATGGTCCATGTGGATGTGCTTCAGTATGTCTCTCCTCATCTGCTTCAGGATGAAGACTCTATTTCCCTTGCACAAGAGACCTTCTCTGTCTGCCCAATACGGTCTTATAGCACCGGGTGCATCCTCGATGCTTTCCTGCCTTCCTCTAATCTCTAACTCCTGCTACACTTGGTAAATTGTATCATGTTGCTGGATTTAATGTCTCTATCTGGTCAGTGTGTTCAAGAGCAGGATAAACTGCTCCTTCAGGATGAGCCCACTGTGCTGCAGCAAACTCTAGCTGTTCCCAGGTCCCTGTCAGTTAGGTACCTCTTTGATGACATGTCACATCCAGGTGGGAACACCAGAGTGACCTTCTTTGCAGACACTTTGGAGCTGACAACAGTGTCTATCACTTTGCCTCTTCCAAGAAGATATTGGTGAAAAGGTTCACCCACAGTCAGAATGGCCAGACACTCTTTCTTGATCTATGTACAGCGATAATCCACTTCCATTAACACCAAATGCAATGGGTTGTCCTTGCTGCCGGAAGTTTACTCCAAGTCCTGTCTCACTAACTCTTTCTATGGACCTGCTGTAGCCGTCATTCCAATAGTCACAAAGCTATCAACCCAACTCAGTCAACCTATTGTATGGTGTACTGTTGGTATTTAATGTGTTAGCTAACTGACAATATCCATTCAGTTACTTTTGGAACAAGAAGATAATCAGTGGTAGATGAAACAAATGGAGTTCTCCATCCTGTATGGAATTTCTGAACAAACAGATGAACAGAAGGAAATTGAACCCTTAAATCATGACAAATACCATTTCTCTCTCATCCTTAAAAAGGACAGAAAACAAGCCCAGGACAAAAGGCTCCCAAAGCATAAATACATCCAGCTGCACATTGATAAGGCTTCTTCTGGAATACTGTGTCCAGTTCTGGTTGCCTTGTTACAGGAAGGATATTGCTAAGGTCGACAGGGTTCAGAAGAGATTTACTAGAATGGGGACAGGTTTGGAAGGTTTGAGTTATGAAGAAAGGCTGGGATGCTTTTCGCTGGAGTGTAGGAGATTGAGAGGTGACCTTACAGAAGTTTATAAAATCAAGAGGGGTTTAGATAGCGTTAATTGTAGGTGTTTTTTCCCTAGGGTGGGGGATTTCAAGATTAGGGGCTGTCTTGGATCACAGCATATATCCAAGCGGTTCTTTTCAGATTCCGATAAATATAATCAAGAGCAACTTGCTTAAATATGAATGTTTATTAAGTAATAATAAATGATTATAGTGGTAATAATAAATGGAAAAGAGAACAAAAGGCGACAAATGGGGTGGCACAGTGGTTAGCACTGCTGCCTCACAGCACCAGGGACCCGGCTTCGATTCCATCCTCGGGCAACTGTCTGTGTGCAGTTTGCACATTCTCCCCGTGTCCGCGTGGGTTTTCTCCCGCAGTCCGAAGATGTGCAGGTTAGGGTGGATTGGCCGTGCTAAATTGTCCATAGTGTTCAGGGATGTGTGGGTTATAGGGGGATGGTTCTGGTTGGGATGCTCTGAGGGTCAGTGTGGACTTATTGGGCCAAAGGGCCTGTTTCCACACTGTATGGATTCTATGATTCTGATTGTCAAGTCTCATGCCTTTCTAGAAAAAGCAACAGGTCTCATGTTCTTCTGCCTGTTGGGGATCCCTCAGTCAATGGCTGGTCTGGAGGCTTCAGTTCATTCCTAGCACTGTTCATGATTCTGAGCCGAAGTGAAGTCCAGCAACAGCAGCTTGGAACAAAACTCATTCTCTCTCTTATACAGTATCACAAACAACCAGTACAGAAAACAACACATACCATAGACAAAACTGTTGGGTCTTACAGAAAACAAGCTTTTTAATTGTGCTGTCTGCAGCATGTATGGGAATATTCACGGGACTCACCCAAGGACATGCCTATCGAGTATCATTAACAATTTTAACCCTTCAGCCCATTCTATATGATCGATCTTCTCATGCAGCTGTCAAATATCGTCAATGACTTTTAGTCCTTCAGCCCATCCTATACAGGGGCATATATTTAAGGTGGGAGGACAAAGGTTTGAAAAGGACATGAGGGGCAAATTTTTTATACAGAGGGTGGTTTGCGTGTGGAATGAACTTCTTGAGGAAGTGGTGGATGTGGGCACAGTTCCAACATTTAAAAGACACTTAGATAAGTACATGAATGGGAAGGGTTTTGAGGGATATGGACCAGGAGCAGGTAGGTGGGACTAGTTTAGTTTGGGTTTATGCTTGGTGGACCGAAGGATCTGTCTGTGTTTTATGACTCGATGACTGTAGATGGGAAACTGAAATTGTCAAAAAATTCGGGAGCATGAAAATACATGGGTGGCTTGGCTTTATGGCTGAAGACACAGGGTGAATGTTTACAGTTACTGACCCACGGACAGCTGATTTTTAGTAAAGTGACCCACTTCATCATTCTCTGACCAATCCCAAAGTGCAGGTGACATGACATAACAACATGCAATCAAAAGCAGGATAGGCCATTCAGTCCTTCAAGCCTGTTCTAACACTCCATAAGATCACGGCTGATTTGTGTGTGGAATTCCACATTCCCATCTATTTCCAATAACTCCTCTATTGGTTACTGCAGCATCAGGGAACACAGCAGAATTCTGCCAGTATGATCCATACCAATGTCCTTCAACTCGAGACAGTAAGAACTGCTGATGCTGGAGTCGGAGATAACACAGTGTGGAGCTGGAGGAACACAGCAGGCTAGGTAGCATCAGAGGAGCAGGAAAGCTGACATTTTGGGTTGGGACCCTTCTTCAGAAATGAAATTCTTCAATTAGAATTGTCCCTTCGACAGGGATGGGCCATTATGAAAATGTCAAATTGTTCACTCAGGCAGGAATAATAGAAAAGTAAGATATTACTTAAATGGAGAGCGACTGCAGAATTCCAGGATGCAGAGGGAGCCTGACAAGAATCTATCCACCTTCATCATAAAACGATTCAATGATCTCACTTCCACCAGCTCCTGAGGCAGCGAGCTCCAAAGTCACACAGGCCCCTGAGAGAAAACAATTCCCTTCATCTCTGTCCTTAAAAGGGCAATCCTTAATTTTAAAATATTTTCCCCTGGTCTTGCACTGGCCCACAACAGGAACCATCCTTAGCACCTTGTCTAGACTATTCAGGATCTGATACATTTCAATCGCGTCATCTCTCACTCTCCAAACTCCAGGGGAAACCAGCCCAGTCTGTCCAACTTTTCCTCATAAAACACCCCCCCTCATTCTGGGAATCACACCAGTAAACCTGCTCTGAACCACCTCCAACACAAATTACATTTGAAATTGCACACAGTATTTGTGGTGTGGCCTCACCAATGCCCTGTATGACTGAAGCAGAATACCTTTACTTTTCTGTTCAATTCCCCTTGGAAAAAAGATCAGCATCCTGTTAACTTTCCTGTTTAGATGCTGTTTCTCAATTCTAACCTGTTGTGACACATGCACTAGACCAGCTACATCCCTTTGCATTGTGGAATTCTGCAGTCATTCTACATTTAAGTTATAAAACTGCTTTTTTGTTGTTGTTCCTTCCAAAGTAGAATCCTTACAATGCAGAAAGAGGCCATTCAGCCCATTGAGGCTGCGCTGATCCTCCGAAGATCATCCCAGACCTACCCTACACCCCACATTTAGCTTGCATATCCCTGAATACTACGGTAAACTTAGCATGGCCAATCCATCTAATGTACACGTCTTTGGACTGTGGGAGGAAACCGGAGCACCTGGTGGAAACCCACACAGACACGGGGAGAATGTACAAACTCCACACAGTCAGTCACCCCGAGGGTGGAATTGAGCCTGGATCCCTGGTGTTGTGAGGCAGCAGTGCAAACCACTGAGCCACCGTACCACCCCAACTTCAAAGTGAACATCTCCAAATTTACATGATGGTCCATCGCTATTAAAGGAACATTTCTACTTGAAGGGACCTGGGTATGGGTCAGAATGTTTAAATTCTGCATTACAGCCTGACGCTTCAGTGACCAATAAAATAGTAAAGAGATGTGTGAAGACAGTTCACCCACACACTTTCCAGCCCCACCCCATACCAAATCTAAAGGCACATCCTTATTTCTCCATGGGAACCATCAACACTTACACTCAGCCTCAATCTGTAGCTGTCTGAGTCCCAGTGACTCTCAGTCCCCTTCTCACTGATTGTCAAACCCACAACCCTACACAGTTTAAATCAAAAACAGAAATTGCTGGAGAAATTCAGCAGGTCTGGCAGCATCTGTGGAGTGAAAGGAGAGTTAATGTTTCGAGTCCAGTGACCCTTGCTCAGAATTGGTAGCAGCTTGGAAAAGGCAATGTGTAAACTGAAGAAGGGGGTCGGAGGGTGTGGAGAAGGCGTGAGCAGATAAGCGGAGATGGTGCTCAGAAAGAGAGAATGACAGACAAAGGGATGGATAATGGTGAGCTGGGGAGCTGATAACAGGGGCCATAAGGAGGTGAGAATGTGCAGGCTGTGCTGAAAACAGCTCATTTTATGCCAGGGATAACAAGGTGTAGAGACGGATGAACACAGCAGGCCAAGCAGCATCATAGGAGCAGGAAGGCTGACGTTTCGGGCTTAGACCCTTCATC